>NW_008237239.1:15827360-15837341 GCF_000691975.1 Corvus brachyrhynchos | reverse complement strand
TCTCAAAGGCCAGAAGAAAAGGAAAGCTAAAATCTCCAAGGCCCTTTTGAGGGAATAATCATAAAAGCTACAGACTGCATTTCCTGGTTTTTTTTTTTTTTTTTTTTTTATTCTGATGATATGCAAGAGTAAAACAGCTCTTAGGGAGAGCCTGTGTTTTAATAGGAGATAGAAAAGTATGTACAGTGGAGGGAAAAATAGTTATCATATACACATTTTCAAAGTACTTATATGTCTCTAAAAACAAGTTATTCCAATTATCCTGTCACAGAAAAAACACTGAACTACTTCAAAAGGTATCAAAAATAGAAGCACCAGTTTACTAAATAACGTGTCAGGGTACAGAGTGTTCTTTCATATATCTTCTTTGTGAGGTTCCTCTGGCTGTCTCGAGAATTGAAATTCATATAGAAAGGTACATCTGTTACAGGAAGAGGTCTGTGGGTTTTTCCCTGAACAGACTAAAACAAAAAAGCTGTTTACATTGTCTCAGGCTACACCTTGCATGCTGTTCCAGCAGCATTGCTGCCTTTGCCTAGGCAGCATTATGAATGGTTAAACGTTTCCAGTTTTTAGGTGTCATAAAATACACTCTTGTACCTGCTCTTTCCTGCTTGGTAGGTCTGTTGGATCTTTCTTCCCCTTGAAGTTTTCCCCTTAATTGTTCCACAAACATTTACTGGAACGATGCTTCATTTCTTACCATCACTTCTTAAAATAAGTGGACCAAAACACACTTCCAGGGTTTTACCTGTGAGGCTTACCAGAAATGTTGTTAAACAGTACCCTTTCTTCTTTTGCTTTTTTTTATTTTGAGCTAGAAAGTATAACTGGGAAGGTTGCAAAGCCAGTGTTGTGTATGCCAGGCAGTGCCAGGGACTCATCTGTATGAAAATTGCCTCTGCCTGTGGAGGCCTGAAAAGAAAGGAAGTCTTGGCCATTGAATTTTGTGCTGGTCAGTTCAAGAGGAACCCTCTCGGGGACTGCAGGCTGCTGACTTAAAAGCCTTTATTTTAAGCCTAGCATTAAGCATATCTTCAAACCAGTATTAAAGGATGCCTTCCTTCAATGCACTCCCTTTTTGCTTTGACTCAGGAACTGAGGTACTAGAAAGCAGTCTGCCTTTTATGTAGCCAGTGTTTTACTGACTATGAACAGATCTATAGTGGATAATGCTGCTGTACTGTAAGTTCATCATCACAATAATCCTGAAGTTTTTAATGTTCACCTCGTTTTGAATTTCTGTGTATGCAGTTTCCACTGTGGGACTTTGGGGTTTTTTGTGTGTGCAATAAATGAGGCTTTTTAGAAGCTCATCTTCAACTTCTTTGCGTTCTTGTTTAGTAAGTTAGTATAATGATAAGCCAGCTGCTTGTCAATGGTCAATTCTTGGCTGAAGATACTATAGTCTCCAAAAACTCAAAACCACAGTCTCCTACTACAGTATTTTTCAAAAAGTAGCAGGCAGAATAAATAAGTAGAAAATTAAACAGATGGTTTTTGAAGCTGGGCACGTTAAAGGTTTTTTTTTTTTTATTCTGTTGTTGGGGCAGGGAGATGTTGAATAATGCTGAAAACAAAATCCAGCTGTCTACCTGCAACTGCTTGTGTTCAAAAACTTCAGCCCTTTTTAAAATTGTTTATATGGGGGAACTTGATGAATTTTAACACAAATTCTTGAAATAAATATCCCTCATGCAAGATACTTATATATAGAAGGCTTATCCATGCATTGTTTCCAAACTCTGGCTTGGGGAGTTTGGTTGTTGAAGGGGAAAAAACAGCTTTGTTATCTTGACTTCAGTATTTTTTTTTTTTAATTATGCATTCATGGGAAAAAAAACCCCTACTATTAAGAAAATGAAAATATAAGATATAAGAAAATAAAAATATAAGAAAATGTTATACTAACAAACATATACTAACACTTGGAATGTTGGTGCTCTTTTCTGTGGTGTATGCAGCTTTTCTGAGAGGTCTTGATGCTAAGGAGAGAAGAGTGTAAACAACACTTAACAACATTGAAAACACCAAAAGTAAACTTGGACGTATCAAATCTCACAATGTTCAGTAAAAGAGAAACTGAGTAAATGTACAGCTGAATTTCAGAGGGGTTGAACACCTGTCTGTACTGTTTCTTTAACAGCTATAATTGTTTAATCAGAACTTATTTATTGGGTTTTCTTGAAGGAGATCATTGATAAATATTACTAAGAACAGTGATGGTCATGTTACTATGACGTGTCTCTGCTTAGTAACTGCATAGGACTAGAAATTCAGGTGTTCTTGACAATGTATTGGTAGACACCTGCAGCTGATTTATATTCTTTGAGGCTAATGTGAAATCCACCATAATGGAATATAAAAGATCTGTGACAATATTTGTTATGTGTAAAAATGGACTGAGTCTTCAAAAGCATTGAAAACAAAAGCATAAGACTGTATTATTTAGAATCATATGCAGTCAAGAGGTCAACATGTGCAAAGACAGCCTGTTCTAGAAACCTGTTAGATGAATTAGGAGAATAAGAAGGTTTAAAGCTTTACGGGAGATTATCCTGCTCTTCTCCACATGGCAGGCAGTGCTGATTAATGCTGTGTGTTTCTTTAATCTCAGGGTTTGTAGGTGAAAACACCCAACCAATCCCAGAAAACAACATTGGAAACAGAATGCTTCAGAGTATGGGCTGGACCCCAGGCACAGGCCTCGGACCAGACGGCAAAGGGATAGCAGAGCCCATAAGAGCCATCCAGAGACCCAAAGGACTTGGACTTGGATTTAGCTGACAGAGATGCACTCTGGCTGCCCAATAAAAATCAAGTTCAAAATTAATTTTAAAAGAAAAAAAAAGAAAGAAAAAAAGGAAAAAATGGCAAGCATATTGTTTGTTGTGGTCGGCAAATCCAGTTTTTCTTCTCTGAAAGGTGGCTGAAGTCAATGAGCTTCACATGAGCTCCACCAGCTGCAAGGTACAGCCGCAGTGACAGAACCGGCATTCGAGTCTGACTTCATAATGGTGCTAAAATGTACAAAAACTTCTACTTTCTTATTTTCTGTGGTCTTAAGGTTTGTATTAAGCATAAAATTCAGTATACTCACTTTTTTTCATAAAAGCTTCTGACACAGCAGGTTTTAGTATATAAGTAAATTTTGTTTTGTAAATGTAATTTCATCTCAAGAGCCTTGATAAGATTTGTTGAGGAAAATGGAACTTTTTACAGCTATTGTGGTTTCCCCCCCTTTTCAGGTAAAGTTTCCAAACCTGGTATTTATAGTGTATAATATTTGAGGATAAGCTGTCATTATGCCCATAATACATACATGTTTCCCACTGGAAGGTGATACGGTATGCAGTTTTGTCTAAGAGCATGAAAAACAGCTTTGTTGTCATAGGAATGCCATTCCAACACCATTTCTGACAATGTATTACTCTCTTCCACATTCAAGCTCAAATGTAATGCTTTTATACTGGTTTTTACATTTACAAAATTATCTTTCCTCAACAAATATTTTACAAAGTTAAAGTTTACTCTGACTTTCCCTTCATACTAATAATCTTCATTGTTGCCACATTTAAGAATAGTTTGAGCTTTGAAACAGGAAATTGTATTTTAGGGATGACTGTGTTTCAATGTTTATGTTCTGGGGTTTGGCATATTTTAAACAATGCAGTGTTCAACATGGTGTTATCATTTGGTTTGTGACCGTGCTGTTGCCAATGAGCCACAACCTTTAAGGATCATGAACAGAAAAAGGGCAAGGAGAAGCAGGATTAGGATGAAGGAAAGGAAGGAAAAAGATACTTTGATGGCATCTCACAAATCTAAGCTAGCAATTTAAAATCAAGAGGGATCATTAAGTGTTTTAATCAGTATCCTAATGTATCTAATGTCAGCAGAAGCAATTTCATTAAGCACCAACCAATCAAGCTCCTAGGGTACTTATTAGTCTGCAGGATAAAACAAATTCCACTTTAAAATTAAATGATAGGGCTGAAGGAAACTGTTTTTCAGATGGACTAAGGAGACCACCCATGCCTGTAGTAGCTGGCAGTATTTACCCTCACTGCAGAGGGAAAAGGATTTGATTCTCCAGTTTTTTTTCTCCAAGAGGAGGATGTCCCTTCCACAGCTCCCAAGCTGCAGAGAAAAATACTTAGTTCCAGATGCTTTCAAAAATATTTCTTTAGGTTAAAAAGAGCACAGCTTTGTTCATGTAACTGTGACTTGCAGTGATTAATTTTAAGATGTGTTTTTATTACTTTTCTTTTTCTTTCAGCTTCACCCATTTTTTGAAGAAAATAGTAGCAGGAAAAGAAAAAACAGCAGCATTATAGCACTAAATTTGCTTAAAAGAAATGTTCATACTTTCCAGTGTGATTAGTGTCAGTTAGGGAACATTGTCTCACCATTCCACCATAGTCTAGAGATTACAGATTAATACCTGATGTTGTTTTTATGATAGTTGAATGCACATGTTCTCTGAGTTTCAGGAAGCCTATTTATTTGCTGTTCAAATACTTTATATGATTGTGTGGTTTGACTTTTTAAAATTATAAGAAATTTTAAACAGGATTGGGTTTTATACAGCAAAACATACTTTTAATTGTAAGGTTTTGGGGCATAGCATAATGTGAGTCTGCCACTTCAAATGTCTTGCACAACTGAACTTGGTTAAATACATTCCATATCCAAAGAATTTCAAGGCCACATAGTTGCAAAGGGCCAAGAGCCTGGAATTCTGCAGCTGGCAGAGGTGCCCCCTTGTGTGTTATTCCAAATAATGCATTTCTGTGGCCTGCACCTGTTCTGTCAGTGCCATGTGCTCCTGAGAGCAAGTGAATTCTGTCGCCCTCTTTGTTTTGTACACAGCAATCAGAAATCCTTTAAAATCATTTTCAGTGTGTGAATTGCAAAAGTGAATCTTCTAAAATCTGTACCTCTATCTGCAAAACTGTAAAGGAATACTCAGTCTGTTAAAATTCTATTGTTTTGCTTTAGTTCCAACACCTGCATGTCTTGGACTGAAAGTATGGCACCTATAACACTCCTTTGAAGTATTTCTGTACAATTTACCATAGCAATAGTTCCTCAAGAAGTAAGTGTAGAGCTCCAAAAGTACTTGAAAGTGTTTCCTGTTTTTAAAAGGTAAGAGGGAAATAATGGATACATGTTGAGGGAAAAAACATCTTTAGCTCATGCAACTCTTCTTCCATGCATTCCCACAGGTATAGTGAAGCAGCCAGCCTAGTAGACAGTCATAATGGAAGAACTATGTATTCAGATTGAAAATCTTACAATTTTTTGTTTTAAATCAGCCTATTAGTGAGAATCTATTAGACATTAAGATTAGTTAAACTGGTTTCAATATAGAGGTAGATACACTTTGTTTTCCCTGGGTATTATCAATAGATGCCACAGCTGACCATACACTTTATCTGTTAGAAGCTGTAGAACAAAGTGATCTATTAAAATATTTTAGTGTAGTGTTTTAAGATATTTTTTGTGCAGTAAAATTCCCTTTCTGACTCACACTATTATTTCATTTTCATTTTTCCACATCTCACAAGAGTGGTTTTAAAGATACTCCAGTAGTATGATTTCGCACAGTTAAAGCTAGTGTTAAGAAACAAAATAAAAACTAATTATAGGTTTTTTCTTTTTTTTAAGCCATTGCAATATTATTTGGCTTTGAAACAGATCAAAACATTTGGATTTACTGTTTGTTTTCTTCAGATCTTTCCTATATCTAACCTGCAATCATACTATGATGCCTGCTATAAAGCTGGTACACATTATTTTAAAATACAGGTTTTTTCAGATAATAATTCTTTGTCTGTGACACTGAGGTTTTTTGCTTACATAAATAAATATGGGATCATCTTGTATCTAAAAGCTGTCATCCATCACTTGCCAGATTCTTTTCACTTAGGTATTTGAATCAGTAGCTCAGCTGTTACCATAACAGAGGAAGAATGTTTAGTGAAGAGAAGAGATGTTGCCTATTACCAGCACTGCGTTTTGCTACATGTTCCATGGTGTCTCAAAGTTCTGTGAATTGAGCCATTAACTGTTAATAAAAGAAACCCATGAGCAGTAGCTTATTTCTAAATAAATATTTGTCAGAGAAGCATTATCGATATGCTCGTTTTAACAAGTTTGTCCCTGCCTTTGTCTTTCTGCAAGTAGGTCAATAATGGGTGTATAACAGCAGTAAATAGCTAAATAATATGTATAGAATGCTTTGCTTTAACAACACAAATGCAAGATGGAATAAAATAAATAGACTCAATTCTTCATGGGCGTTGTATGTTCTTTTCTTTAAACTGCCTTTTTCACTAGTGTTGTTATTGCACAGGTGAGTACAAAACCATGCTGTTTCTGAAAACACAGCTAAAGTTGCTAATATCGTGTACCAAGCAAATTCATACTATCTTAAAGCTACCTTTTATGTACCTTTTTACCAGTATTTCTTTCCTAGGTTATTATTATCCAGCTGAAGAGGTTACACCACAATGTCAGGAAATGTCTCGTTTAAGATGTTTGCAGTGCTTTCATTATCATATTCTTCTAAGACTTCTAAATACAAGTTCCCTTCACTCCTTAGGTATGTGTATACTTTGATAACTGTGACAGGGCCTTGTGCTTTCTCTTCAAACAGTTCTCCAGAATTGTTTCTCCAAGGAAAACTCACACAACCTTTATTTTCCTTTTCCCCATGCTCCCAAGGCACTTTCAGTAAAGGCATATCAGAAATGGGAATCCCTTCCCTCTTACTCTTAAATCAAGAAACTTTCTAATTAGACTTCCATCCCTAGCAGAGTTTTCAGGAGCAGTGGGTTAGTACTTAGCACACGTTTTCTTGCAACTTAGCACACTGAGTTTTTTGGGCTTCTTAGGAATCTCTTCTGTCCTACAACAAAACAGATACTGGAGCTATTTTGACTGTGATGCTATGTTGCTTGTATTTGAATATTCAGGCATTAAGTAAAAGGCTGAAAATCACTGAGATTATGTAAACTTGATCTCCCCCACCAGTGAGAACTGTGTTTTTTAACAGCTATGAAAAGTGGTTTAAATTAATATCAGGTATTCCATCTATAGAAAGTTGTTATTTTGGCTTGTTTATAACATTGCTATGATGAATTTAAGTACTGGGGAGTTTGACTTCTGAAACTGTGAATATGAGTCACTAGTCTCTGAAGGATGTGTGTGTTACTGTAATATACTTACACTGATAAAATATGTGAGCTTATTGAAATATCATTCAGAATATTTCATCGTAGATATGCTCATTTTAATTGTGCCTTGTCCACAGTGTTGTTTTTCATCCTTAATACTCGTCTGCTTTTCTGAAAAACCCTGTGTGTATTTTTTAGTGATAATACCCAGTGTCTCCTCTCTTGAAGCGTAATCTCCTCTATGTGCCAGGTGATGCCACTCAAGATTTTCTGTCATTTCTGCTACTCTACAGGAGTTGCTTTTCCAGCCCCTTCTTAGGACAGTTTCCTGAAGGGCAACCTGTTGCCTTCATTAGTTGTAAGAGACTTTGACACTGAAAACTTGAAATTTCTTTGTCCTTGGGCAGGCTGTTGTGTTGGTCCCTCTCCTTCCTGTGGCCCCAAGTCAGTGGAAGATTTGTAATACTTTGTGCACGTATCTCCCATTGGCTTCAAGACGTGAAGTACTACTTAAGTCTAAAAATAAGCAGCATGGGAGCATTTGCAGACTGGGGCTGTGACTTTCTTCCTTGTAAAAGATATGGGTTCTAAATTTTCCATGGCATCAGAGTTCCCTCAGATCCCAGCTGCCCGTTTGCAGGATCGTGCTGGCCCATCTTCAGCATTGAGCTCTTCTAGAGCTGCTGTTTGGCTGCTGTAATGAGCGGGTTGGCTGGTGGTTAATGTCAGCCTGTCTATCCTTTCAGTACCCATGGCAATACATCCCAGCAGTGTGGGGAGTCAGGCTGCCATGTCAGCCTGGAATATCTTGATTTTGCACAGTTCAAAATAAGGCACAGCAAACCACTCATATACAGTTGTCAGTTTAGTTTTGGGGAGGTGATTCTGTAGGTGTGATGTGGTCTTTTTTTTTTAATTCAAAAAGGATATAGCAGAAAAGTAAGAGTTGTAGATAATGGAAGAGAACAAAAATCACTTCTGACGCTGTGATACAATGAGAAATTTGAAATTTCTTAAATTTGGGGGCAGATGAGTAAGGGAAGTTGTGCATCACATATGCACAGAAAGAAAATGTAAGTGTTCCAAGTAATATTTTCTCTAATTTACAAAAAAGGTGTCAGTGTTTGGCAAAACAGGCTCAACGTTTTGACCCACCATTGGAGAATGCTGGAGGTTTTAATGCCTGAGGTAAGTTAACTTCTCGTGCATCTACTACTTTGAATCCTACAAACTTTCTCTGTTACTCAGCTTATTCTACACCTGTCCATACTCAAACTTTCTCCATCTTCTTATTAAGCTGCTTTATTGTTGGTGCTGGACCTCACATTGCTCCCTGCATGTCCATTCCCATGAGTTTTGTTGGTTTTTTTTTAATGAGGTGTGATATTTTTCATCCACTTCCTTGGAAGCTGCCTATAATGTTGTTTCAACTTACTATCCTATAAGGTGGATTTGAGTAGTTCAAGGAGATTCTTTGAAGAATCAGCACAAATGTGTTCTGGTTTTACCTCCCATAAAATGTTTCTACATTTCTTTGAGGTCTTTAAAGACTCCTACTGCTGTTCACCATTGCTTTCTCTCTTGCACAAACTTGGCTGTTTTCTTAGAGAATACTGTGGTGGAGGGCACAGGAATTTTTCTGGTTGCATTTGCAAGTGTGCAGATTTTCAATTTTGTGCCTTTGGTTTCGAGTCCTCAGAATTGAGTTTGAATTCCACGTGTTGCTTAATTTTTTTCTAAAGTTCCAGGTTATCTAGATGTTCTGGTTATTGTGAAAAAAGTGGAGGTTTTATCTAAAATTTTCTAGATGCCAGACTCTCAGTAAATGTGCTGGCCCTCACGCTTCCCCTAGTAACAAATGTGATCTGCAACGTGCACCATACGTATGCATGGTATATGTTGGTATACAGGATGCAAAAAGCTGTTGAGTGAGAATGCCAGTGATACTCAGTATGTTAATTTGGATTAAACTCAAAGAGTTCCACTGTCTGGAAGAACAGTTTACAGGTTTTATTTTTTATATGCCCTGGTGTGGATACAAAAATGCAGCTAGGAAGAATTTTTCTTGCTACTTTCTAAGTCCATGGGATACTTTTCTCTTTCACAGAAGACATTCGCAGTGTTTATAAACTATCAACACCTGCAACCTTGCCGAGCTTTGTTTATAGTACAGTAGGAAAATATTTTGACAATGGATGTTTAAGGATTTTAGCCAATCACCCCCAAGTCTAATTTGTCCAATTAGACTATGAAGAAAAAGGTCTATAAAAGAGTTTGTAAAATAATTAAATAAATCAATCTTGCTGCACAATTCCTGCCTGCTGGATTTCTCTGCTCCTCCCCACGGCTGCAGGATACGGTGATATTCACTGCACTAATACCCTGGTATGCCTTATTACTGAAATAAGAGATTTTGAGAGTGAACCAATAATGATTTTTAAGGGTTTTCCTAATGTGATGTAAATAATAACACAATTACCTAGTTGCCTTTATTATACTAACTGTAGTGTGCAAGCTTATTTATTTTTCATCTTCTTTTGTCAGTGAGCATGTGAATTACAGTTCTTACTAACTGAATTTAGACAATTTCTATCCATTGCCCATAAATATAGGCTAGCTGCTAAACAGTAGCTCTTGCCCAGGAATTTTATAGAAGAAGAGATCTGGACAGGAATGATTCCACTTGCAAAAGTGTTGGAATAGAAGATCACCTTTCAGTCTCTATGTTGTACCTACTTGCAGTTTTTCCAGTAAGCATTGGGTCTTCCTTAGTAAAGGTTCATGGAGAAATGGTGTAGGG
>NW_008237239.1:15754097-15827232 GCF_000691975.1 Corvus brachyrhynchos | reverse complement strand
TGTAGGGAATCAGACCTGCAACCTGGAGTCTCAGGGTCTGATACCTGTTTTACTGTTATTGCTAACATTAGAAATATTCCTCCCACAGCTGGGTTCCCTCTTAAACATCCAGGGCCATGAGTGGACATCACTCAGGGCTCCTGGAGAGCTGGTAGTAGAGGCACTTTGCACTGGGTAGGCTGCCTCAGGTGCTGACTTCCTCTTGGGCTTTCCTTTAATAGAATAAATCCTGGATTTGCACTATGATCAGCCAAATCTGTGACTTCAGAGGAAAAAGATCTGCTCCTTAGAATCAAGGTATTCTCCTATGAGATCTGGACTCTATATTCATTCAAGAAGTAAAAATTTTGTCTCAGATAATGTTTATTCAGCAAAATCTAGTGGTTTGTGGAATTGTGCCTTTTCTAATAAACTGCAGCCAAGACACAGTGTATTCCATGGGTTAATCAGAGACTAAATTACCCCAGTCTTCAGTTCTGGATTACCAGTCCTTCTCCATAGGTGCAGAGACAGTCTCCCTTCTGGGAAATTAAAGACCCTGGAAGCCTTGACAATTTGAGGCCCCTGAAACCTTCTGGCTTCAGGCCCTGCAGAGAAGGTCTCCCAAAGTCTCTCCAAACTATGGGGAATGCTCCCCATCGCAGAGCAAAGAACTGGAAAACCTGAAATCACCTTGTGGCTTTTGTAGTTCTAGTATGGGTCAATCATTGGAGGCTGCTCTTACAGCAGGTTCCATGCTTCCAGCTCAGGAGAATGTGTTTTGGGAGGCTGGGGAGACAGGGATGGCCAGGCTTCCTGCTGGGGAGCTGCAAGCTGGGTCAGTCTAGATGCTTCAGGTACACAGCAAGGAACACCAGCTCAATAAAGTGTGTTTTAGACAACACATTCTGCTCCTCAGCTTCTTTTGGAATTGTTGGAGTGTCCTGTGAAGAACAGCATCCAAGGCAACTTTTGCTTCAGATTTAAAGGAGGGTCAGCACATCTTGGTTTCTGAGACGTTAGCAGTAACGTCCTGGTAAATGAATGGTAAGTACAGGTTTGGACTTCCCAGAAGGGTCATCATGGAGTTTGTAGCCACTGCTGTGGGATTTTGTGCCAGGTACAGGCTGCCATTTCACCAGCCATCTGAGAGGTTCATGCACTTCAATGCAGGATTGGTTATAGATGCAGATTTTTAGGCAGTGCTTTGAGAAAGAGATCACTACAAGACTTAATTCTACTGGACCATGACAAAAAGGTTACAATGTCGTAGCAAGGGGAGTATTCTGTCATGATTTTTGTCACCATCCGGGATAGTGGATCTTTGGATATTTTTGGCCAGAACCACATCCCTTTGCTGTCTTTGGACCTGGTGAATCAAAAAAAGAAAACCTAAAAAAAAAATTAAAAAAAAAATTGAGTTTACTGTGTACTTGAGAAAATTATTTCCGTGTGTGTGTCTACACAAACAAACACACGTGTATGCATAGAGGTGTGGATCTCTACAAAGGACAATACATAAACTAATGGAAACAATGGCTAAATACTGGGCCTTTTGGTACATGGCCACCCCATCAACCTCGCAGAAGTGTGACAAAACCTTTGGTTCTGCTGAGCCTGCTGTACTTAAAGGGGGTGTGTTGCTTCCACGAAAGTCGATAAATCTACAATGTATTGTTTCATATTCTGTCTTTATGTAAACCTAGCCAGGTTTTTTAGTTGTCTTCTTCCTAATCAGTGGTAAAGTGTATTTAATAGCTCACTTAAGGTGTCATCCATTACTATGAGTTACTGTTAGAACTAATTAATAGAGCTGAAATTATTTTGTAATGAGAAATTGAAGTATTGCAGTGTTGAAAAAAAATTACCATTCATAGCTAATTAACGTTTAACAATGCAAATAAGCTGATAATTATTTTTCAAGCCATAGAAAAATTCTGTGACATTTTATATACTACCTTTGTGATCTTAATTGTTTCTGAAAAATACCTTTAGAGATAAATAGTCTGAAGAAATTTCCCTGGATAAAAGGCATATTCTGAAGTGCACAATGAATGAAAGCTCCCCTTTTGTTTGTGTGGGGCCGCATTCAGCAGCTATTTCTCCCTGTAAACACTGATGAAATGAAGGCAAAATTAAGGGTCATAAAGTCAGGTGGAAGAGGAAATTATATGGGGTCTTGGGGAAAACTTCCTGGCTGCTCCAAATCAGCCATTCTTCTCTTTGGCTGCTGTAGATCCTATAAATGTGGCCCTGGTGGGCTGAGATCCTTTGGATCCTTCGCAAGAGACAATGGTAACAAGTGAGCACAAAATTCACAACTGTTTTTAGGTCATATATGTGGTAAAGGAATGCAGAAACAAAACAGAAATCTGAGTCTGACCTTGTATGGCAGCATGTGGCATGTGAGATCACAGTCCCTCAGAAGTCGAGATTTCATCACTTAGGATGTTACTTGAAGCAGGAGTTTTCAAAGGAAACACTGAATTGGCAGTCCCCTTTTAGGTGCCCAGCCTGATGTCACAGGCATCACCTGCTGACCAGGCAGGAGCCACTGCAGGCACAGCTGAAGTTTTGTTCCATTCTGTGTCATTTTTCACCCATTTTTCACAGTCCAAGGCAACATTAAAATCTGTTCTGTGCTGGCGCAAGTGGCCACTCGTCACTGTTAATCTTGATAAATTAAATATGCTTTTACTGTGCCCTGATTTTTATCCTCACTTTGTAACCTTTGTTGTATTTTAGTATGTCAGTTTAATGCAACAAAAACTTTATCACAAGTTTTCCTGAAAGCCTTCAGGTTTTGCTGGTGGGTTTTTTTGAGTCAACTGGCAATAAATACTATTTTATTTAGCAGATAATATGTAATCAGCTAGCAGGGGAATCGCAGGGGCTCCTGATTGTGTCCTACTAAACACTGACACATTATACACCTGGTGTTTTTAAGTGTATCCCAATTTCTCTTCAGCAAGATGGTGTCACCAGTTGCCAAGGGTGTGGCAACTTGCCAGTTTTTTACCTTTTTATACATACACTAGAGTTGTCTTCTGCCTTGAAGTTGTCAAATAGCATAAGTCATCAGACACCACTCACACTGCCACAGAAGAGCATTCTCTGACAGTTCTTAAATTTTCCAGCAGAACACAGAATGGTTTTTGTCATCCTGCTCTCAGATACACAGTTCTTCCTCACTGTGAACCTTTTCTCCAGGACTGTCCATCACTGCTTTTTTTCATGTTGAACTGGTATCAACCTATCTTCCTTAGAAATGCATTTCAATTTTTATGTTGGTTTAGACCTCAGATAAGGCCTTGTGGTTATGCCCTGTATAATCTGAGAGTTTCCTGTAATACCACATGTTTTGCTGAAAGCCATCACTTCTGTTTGTGCATTATACTGCAAAATTTTTGCCTGGAAAGCATCACCCAATTGTGTCTGGTGCCAGAGGAAAGGGAAAAAAACAGTGAAGGTAATTTTTATTTTATTAATTTGTTTAATTATTTTAGATTGATATTATTCATTGATGAAAGATGAGTTCTGAGTCAAGACTTCCAAAATCTTTGTGTTGACAGAATTGAGCCTGTGAACCAGGTTCATCCTTTGGTCAGCACATGAGTCATGTAACCTCTTAAAACGGGGGAAATGCTTGTAGGCCAGCAGCAGGTTACTGTGCCACTGTTTTCCTGCCATCAGCCATGTTTAGAACAGCACTTGATGATGTTTTCGTCATTCTGTATGCTGATTTAATAATTAAAGTACTAAACTCATTCCATAGGTAAGCCTGTCTTTGGTCAGTACTTTACACAACTTCACATTAAATGTTTAATAGCTGGTGTGGTTCAAGGGTGTGACTTTAAGGATTCTGTTGCCAGCTTTGATTCATGTTATTATGAGGCCCTGCCTGGGTAGTTTCCATATCCATTGAGTCATCCCAAGTCCTGCTTTTCATTCCCTCCAGGACCAAGCACGTGCTTGTTGGCCACCTCTGCTTTGGACCTGTGGCAATCATTTTCCCTTCTCGGCTCAGGACAGTTATTAATGATAGTTTGAGCACCTCTTGGTGTAAAAGTTGTGGGTATTTCACAATTAAACATTTTTTCACATTTTAGTAGATATTTGAGAAATGTAGCATGAGAAGTAGTGCTTTCAGCAGTTTTATTCTCATCAGTCTCCTGTTGTGTTTATCATCATCTTGCAATGATGGTGTCTGAAAACCTTCCCCTGTGTGTGACAGAGCAATGAAGCAATTTAGAGAGGAACACTTTCAGGGCAGTTCGTAGCTGAAGTCCACAGATCTTTGCAACTTGCCCCTCTGTTGCCCCATAGAATATCAAATGTCTTAAGGTGTGGGCTGAATTGGCGCAATTCGGAGTGCCCACCACAGAGCATGGATGCTTTCAAAGGTTTCAATTTCTGAAGGCATCCATACAAAAGGCAGGGGAAGGCTGAGCAGCTCTCCTGTAGCGGCTCTCACGCGCTTGTGTTTCTCCATCACGCCCGTTAACAACAACACGAGAGAAACAAGCAGCAGATTTTTTTTCCACTCCGCGAGTAATTGTCTGCACAGCAGTGACAGATGTGCAATAGAGCAGCTTCTTCAGGAAAAAATTAACAGTTTGTCCAGCATGTCAGCTTGCTCTTTTTAGTGCTTTGGAGGTCTTGGCCCCATTATGGATGATTTAGAAATTGAGGCAAGCTAAGACCAGCTGCCTGGGTTGAAAGCCTTAGTTAGTAGCCCTCATCTGCATTCCAGTATTCACTTACATCTAGAAATTGGTAGGGCCCCTCTGGCCACAAGATGAGTATGGGCTGACAATGCCTTGATTTGTTGAGAGAGAGAATAAATGGGTTTTTCAGAAGATGAGGAAATATCACCATTACTGGCCAATTTACAGCATTTTATCTGTTCTTTAAACATGTCACTTTTGTTATTGTTGCATGGTAATTACATAGTGAAACGGAAAGAAAACAAATTCTGGTTACATATTCAGATGGATTGCAAAATCATATAATCCTGATAAATGCCCATTTATGATACACACGGATGAAAGGTTCATTTTAATTTTGAATAGCTAGCACAGCCATAAATAGGATATAGGATTAGATCCCACAGAATCTGATTACCTAAAAGCAAATAGTATTTTTCTTCACTTTTTTCATAACCAGGGAATTCAGTGTGTGCAGGGTATTTAAATAAGCAGGTTTTCCACTAAAATATATGAAGTATATAGTTCAATAATTTCTTTATTTTAAATATAATAATTTAGGACTATTCAGCTAAGTCTTTTCTGAAGTACTTGTTTGTAAAAAGACATCAACCCACCAATACTGCTGAGAAAGATACCTCACAGCTGTACCCTGTTGCAGGCTGTATATTTATGACAAATAGAAGAAGCTTTACTTCTCAGGTATCTTGTGCAGCAAAGCAAAAGATGGTCAGTATTGGGCCTTTATAGGGAATGGCAACTGTTAGACCTTCGTAATTGTTTTAAACAAAGTTTCCAAGCAAAGAATGAATTTAAAAAGCAAGTTCTGACAAAACACCAGGCAGCTGCAATTTTGGCAGCAGCTTTCACACATGAAATAAAATATAGGAAGCTCCATTTTCCTCAATGGAAAGGCACAGGGAAAGGAGTGGTGTGAAAATACATGCATAGTTTAGCAGAAATCTGTGCAATACATTCCTCATCATTGAAGAAAAGAAACTGCTTTGTAAAGCTATCTGCTTCATAGAACATTAGTGTCCAAATTATCTTCATGAGATGAGACATTGTTTTCTCGACTTTAGGGAGGGCTTGCCACTGCTTCAAGAGTAGGGATGGCAGGGAAGTTTTTCTTGAACTCCCTGCCCATGAACAGACAGCTCTGTCCCTGTAGGGAAGCCAAACTCAGGGCATCCTGACAGACATGGCACAGGCTGCCTGAACCACCTTAAGTGACCTTCCTTGCAGGAGTGGCTACTACAGCTTGCATGTGCTTCCAAGAGAAGAAAGATTTGAAAGCTTCAGGTTTGGACATGTCTGAGTACAGGCCACGTGGTGCTAGGCCAGTCTTCATGTTAGAGATTATGTTCTGCAGCAGAGAGTTAATGAAGCTGGTTAATCAAAAGGAATATAATTAGGCCCTTACTAAATGTCTACATGTAGCAAAGTCTAGCCAGATTTTTTTTCAGCTTTTTATTCAAATACATCATAAGTGTAAGTAGGTATCAGCAATCTGAGGAAACAGACCTCACTTGGATCTGATCTCAAATGATTAAATTTTATCTGCCTGAACTTGTTCACCATGTAATCATTTAAAGGTTTATAGTTTGGGATCAGTTGTTACAGTTCAGTTTATGAATAAAATAAGCCTGATGTTATCACAGGTAAATATAACTTAAATGATTGGTATTGTTCTCTTCCTTGGCCTCACACTGTATTTGTAAAAATTTACCTTTTCCTTCCTCTTGGCAAGTCCTTAATCTATTTATAGCTATTGACAAGGCTAGTACCAATGGAAGACTTCAAAACAGAACTTTATTGTGGGTCAGACTTCCTGTTAGTTGGAGATGGTACATATAAAAAGCCTGAATAGCTGGTCATCACCTCTAAAAAGACCGTAGTTTTTCCATAAGCAAAATTATGAAGAAATCCTTCTTTATTATTATTATTATAATTTTGAATTTCCTAGTGGCCCTGAACCTTCCATAATATGCAGCCATCTGGAACAATTGCTTCCAAATAAAGCCTTACATTTGATTGTAGTGTCTGGAACATCAGCCTGTAGGAATATGCTGCTAAAATCATCTTCCCTTATTGTTTGATGTGAAACAAATGTAGGATGTTGCAGTTTATTCAAAAGCCCTGGGTTTTTTATATCAGACATATTCAGAATAGTTGGGATTGTGCAGGCAATACCCCAAGAAGGCAAGGAGAAAGCCACACCAAACTCCAGTAAAGCACAGTAAGGATGTGGATGTACTTCATATATAATTAAGATGAAGTGCAGTTATCTCAAGAGTACTTCAAACCACTTGTTGATTGAAAAAAAAGCTCTTTTATTGGGAACTGGTGTAAGGTCACTAAAATGAAGTTCAACAGCAGGAGTTAAAACTATACCATCTTCATGTTAGTGATAGAATAGGCAGGAGTCAGCTTTCCAACCTCTGCCAGCTCCAGCAGAGAGACGTCTGGAGCAGGCAGAAGGAAATACAAGGCTGGCACAGTCCCCAAAGCTGGGTAACATTGATTCTGCTGCTGCTCCTCAACATCTGCAGCAGGACAGGGATGCTGCCATGCCCTCCAGCCCTTCTCCCACAGCAGCGTGCTTGGAGCAGGTTGGGAATATGTCCATATGTACAAGTAAAAGGCACTTGTCTGCAGAATAGTTTCTCACTCTATAATGCCCAAGGAGTAGCCAAGATTGCAGCATATAAGGATTTGCGTTCCTGTTCTCAAAGCCACCATGTTTTCTCATGGGTAACATGGTGTTTAAGGGACTGTTCTTGAGATTTAGTTAGAGATGACACCAGGCTTTCCCTGGCACCTTAGTGAAGGCATTTAGTCTCTCTGATTCTGTTCTTCCAGAGAAAGCCCAGATTATTCCTCTGTGTTATTTATCTGTATATCCATTTGTGTCCCATTTTCTGTGACAGCTTCAAGGTGTAACCTTAATCCAGCCCAAACACAAAAGCAGTCCATGGGTTTAGGTCAATTCTGATTTCCATTCTCCCCTTAATATTTTCCTTTATATCTGTCAACATCCAGATGCTTAGCAGAAGATGTATCTTTGCAAAAGTCATGACATCTGACAGCATGGTGCTCTAAAGGAACCAACTACACTGCTCATAACAGATGCTTCAGCCAGGTAAGGGGTTAATGGCTGGTCCTGGAGTCACTGCTTGTTTTGTTTGGAACTTGTGTCTTCAGCCTGCCAATTTCTGTTCATTTCCTCTGGTATTTTACTTATACAGTCAATAGGGCAGTTTTGAAGGCAAAGTCACTTTCATAAATTATGTGGTTACTCCAGTGTAATATATAAAATATACATGTAAAATACAAAACAAACCAAAGAAATAGAAGTGCTGCTAAAATACAGCAGATCAGTGTGCTGTCTGGTTCCCAAGCCCTACGTGCCTTCTACCAGCACCCAGACCCTTGAAAAGTACTGCCATCATCTTTGAACAAAGACAGCTATTTTCTCCCAGGGTGTGAACTTCACATCCATAGCCTGGATTAGTTTGGTTACCCTGGACGCTACTCTTGTTCCTTATGTGACATATTTTGGTAAACACTGTGACCTGCTATTGAGACCTAATGCCCTTCAGCCACAGAGGGAAAATGAATTAAAACTTCAGCAGTCCCAGAACTTGCCAGGTGATCTCACTGGTGTGTGTTAGTGACAAAATAACAAACAGCACTCCTGGGGTGTGTGCACTCATGGAGCTGCTGCAGTTGCAGATTTTCACCTCCACTGCTATGCAGCCTGGAGATGTCCTCACAGGAAGCTCCAGCAGAGCTCAGTGAGACTCCTGTGGCAGGGGGGAAGAGAGTGCTGGGTTGAGGGGCTCCTGCCAGCCCACCCACCACATGGGTGAGCACTCACCAATGGAGACAGGATGGAGACAGGTCAGCAGCATCACGTCCTATTTAAAGAATAAATGCTGCAGGCTTGGATTTAAGGGACCTGGTGACTGGAATAACCCAGTTCTCTTTCCATAACAGCAGTCATCACTGCTGGTGACAGATCACAAAACTGAGTATAAGCAACAGCTATTTTTCATAGTGTCCTCTGCCATTCCCTCCTGTAAATAGCAGGGCCTTGTATGTTAATGTTTCTATTGTTTTAATATTCTTGTTTTCCTCATTGATATTCGAAGGTATTATTGTTTGTGCCAACTCACTTGATTTATTATTTAGAGCAAGCATTTGTTCAAAAAGCCAGCACTGGATATTAAATGATGATTGCTTGCAATGAATTTCTTCTTAACATCTGCAAAGACAATTTTGCCTTTTCTTCTTCCACTTAACTCTAAATGAGGGATCTTAAGCATAGTTAAATAGGATTCATAATATCATGCTGACTGAAAATCATCTTGAAGTGGGAACTATGAAGGCAAAAGTTATCCGCATATAAAGTCCTCTTCCCTCTGAATTTTAAAAGGAGAGGTAAGGGCAGAGTGTTTGCTCTGGGTGTACACTGCTATTCCTGGTAATGGATGTAAGTGAAGAGAGAGCAAACCCCAGGGTCAAAGCCACAGGTTTACTGGAGATGCAGATCAGAACCACTGGCATCCTCTCCCTTTCCCCAGGTCACAGGCTGTTGGATATAATGGTTTAGTGTGTGATTAGCAATTGGGAAAACTATCCATGAAATAATGCAAGTATTTTTTATCCTCTTAACTTACGTGCTACCTAAAAATATAGCTAAAGCCCAGTGGATTCAGGAAACATTTTCCACTGATTTGTGTAAATGTTGTGTCAGGTTAATATTCAGTCTAAAATTTTTCTGTCATTATTATTTTTTGGCCCAGAGAGTGACATCTCAGTAACTTTTCCATTAGAACCAGCATCATGGTAAAGAAGTAAGATAATGCATCTATATTACTTAACATATAAATTGCAATTTTTACAAAGCTTCTTTAAAAATCCTTGTGGAACCCGAGCTGCTGAAGGCACTTCATTTGATTATCCTTGAGAAATAAATATTAAAGTAGCTATTAAAGTGCAGTTTAGATGTTCACTGCTACTAACCAGGTTGCAAAGCTGGACAAAATGAGAAAAAAGATAATTAAATTACAGATTTAATTAAAGATTACTATCAAGGAGGCTGGTAAAACAAACCAGTATTTTATAAATGTCCCAACATGAAATGTATGAAGAGACTGAATATTTTAGCAATGCTTTTGGAATTTTTTTTTTAATACAACTATTTTTCCAGAAATGCAAAAATACTAGTGGATAGCAATTTCCATAGGGGAAAATTTTAAAAGCAGCTTTGGTTTAAAATAGTTGGCTCCTTTAAAACATACAGCCACAATAAAACACTGAAGCAGTAAATAGTTTCTGGCATAGGATGCAGCATTGTATTTCTGAATATATTATTATGAAGCTAATTGTCACAGAATTATGTTTGAATTTTATGACACATCCTAACAACAGTGACATGAGATGCAGAGCAGGCATTTCTTACATAAATATTTTGCCGCCTTTCTATTTTGACTGTGACAAACAGTAAAAATAACTCCAGCTACAGCACACTTGGAAGCCACAGACAGATTGTGCTCTCACTTTAAACTTTGTAGTTTGAGTACCTTGCCCTTCTGCTAAATCTTACACATCTGCTAGAGAAGAGGGAAACATCATCATACAAATTGATTTGATACTTGGTAATTACAAGGAAATCAAGAAGGGCACAATAATGGAATATTAGCTTAATTTTTTCTCATTTTATTCATAAGATGTAGCTGTTTTATTAAGTACCAGCATGCTTGATAGTGTGACGTGACCTGAAGTTTCTTTCAGTATTCATTAGACATGCTTTTCTAACCAAGAGGAGAATTCAGACTTAAACCTGCCACCTATGTCTTTTTTCCTGAATCATTATGTATTCCACGTAGGCCACACAGGTTACAAAATATTATTCTGCAAACAAATCATTCTGTTGCATTGGCTTTTTTTTTACATGTCTCTTCATACTCCAGTTTGCCTTATTTTCTAAAGGCCATATTACGGGTTTTGAAGAAGATAAATTGATAACTAATGTATTTTAGAAGTCTCTGTGATTACTTTGGAATGGGTAATTTTCAAGACTATATGTAAATGTGTATGTGAATATAATTCTTCTTTATCCTGATTTCTAGAGAAATTTTTAAACAGTGATGGGCTCTCCTTGGGACAGACGGCGGCAAGCCTGTGTTTAAATCTCAGTGACTTCAGCTAAAATGTGTGCTCATTAACATCATTCTGAGCAGGAATACTTCCCTGGCCTAGGGCTGTGTGGAAAACATGCTTTAGAAGATAGAGGCACATAACCTGACATGTTCATGCACCTGCATTCTTGGGACTTGATTAGGAATCCTTGGCCCAAGGTAAGTGGCATCAGAACACGCCGTGGTGGGAAGGTGCAGCTGGCTGCCCGGGAACCCACCAGTGCAATTTCTGCCCAAGGTAGGGCAGTGCTTGGAAGTGCTGGGCAAGGCTCCCAGCCTGGGACAGGGGCAAAACATGAGGCTTGGTCCATGTCCATCCTTGGTCCATGTCCATCCTTGGTCCATTCAGCTCCTGGATGCTGACCTGGGACAAGGGTGCGCAGTGACGCTGCTGGGAAGCCTCTCTCGCATGGGGGACATGAATGAGACCATGATGATTATTGACCCAATAGGTTCTAATGGCTCCTTCTGAGCCAGTAGAGATCTGATGTATAGATTTGGAATTGGAGACCCTTAAATAAACTCTGTGAATCATCTGACAGACTAAAACTTCTTCCAAAGTTGCTGCAGTTGGTAGTGTAAATTCTCAGTTCTCAGATAGCTGAGCATCACCTCAGAGGCTGCCTCACAGGCACACCACACCCAAGAGCTGAAAACATTAGTGTTAGTGCTAGGATTTGTGATTTCCTTAGTTTGTGTCACTGTCATCACACTTTTTAAGCCTCTTTTTCATGTGGTCAACCAACAGCTACCAAATTAAAGAACTGAAACCAGTTCTTTAACTGGTTCTTTAACTTTTGTCACAGGAAAAAGAAAAGCATCAGAAACCAGTAAGCCATTTACTTGTGTTCTGTAATTTAGAGTTGCTGTGTACACAAGCTGCTTTTTTTTTTCTTGTTTTTCTCTTTTCTTTTCCCTTTTTTTTTGTTTTTTTCTTTTTTTCCCTGAAGTGCTTCTGGATTGCATCTTTGCATATGAAATTTCAGCCTAGAGCTAATTGTTACTGTTGATGAATTATAAACTGTTTTAAAATAGGTTATAAAGAAATTCTGGCATGTTCTTGAGTACAGTAGCATGATCTTGCTTCCCTGGCACCAAAATAAGCCATATTTTCATCCTTAAATAAGTTCTGTTAAGTCATCCACCGTTTTCAAACCCTCTTGCATTTCTTTCATGATTCCCCTGTGGAGTTATCCTTGTTGTTTTGAGAAGGATAGTCTCAAGTCTGAGCCTGTACTTCCAAGTCCTGCTCTCTGTTGCCTTAGGAGTATACAAAGGTTTAGATTGCATCTTTTCAATGCATTATGGCACTGCAGCCTAAAGCCAATGCTTGTTTTTTAACTGGCAACCTGCCTGTACGAATGGAGGAAGCAGATTGCCTCTTTGCTGAACACTTAGACAAGGTACTGATTTAACAACAGTGGACAAGCAGCTGGGAGCTGGGCTGTCAGCCTGTCACACACTGACAAATCTGTTGTTCATATTCAGGCAGGATGTTCCAGTTAGATTGCCATCAGTATCATCCATCTACCACAGGCGTGCGAGGCGCACCGGCGTCTCCCGCATACCCATAGAGCAAATGCTGGTGATTCAGATTTCTGGGGGAACCTCAAGAAAACACCTAATTCCCTCTTTTTCTTCTTAAGAAGACAGGGAAGGCAGCAGGT
This sequence comes from Corvus brachyrhynchos, assembly GCF_000691975.1. Taxonomy (NCBI): domain Eukaryota; kingdom Metazoa; phylum Chordata; class Aves; order Passeriformes; family Corvidae; genus Corvus; species Corvus brachyrhynchos. The sequence continues at coordinate 15,814,674 of NW_008237239.1, read as the reverse complement.
TCAATTTTTGCCTCTTTGTTCCCTTATTTGGTATGCTGGAATTATGTGTGCAAATTGTTGGTTGCTCCAATTTCACGTCTCAGCCATGAAAGGAAACCTCTGAATGGAGCCTTCCCACTTTTGATAAAGCCATGAAAGCTTTTTCAAAAGCCAATTCAATAAAATGCAGTCTAACTAAAGCAGAAATAATAAAACCAAAAATGGTGATTAATAAAGATACACTGAAATTACATTGTTCTGGCTTCCAGACTAATATTTAACACATTTTCATACAGCTGCTAGATTTGTAACACTAAAATAATACAAACTCCAGAACTATTTCATTCTCATGGTCAGGCTTAGTCTGTGGGTGAACTCTGGGCTGAAACCTGTCTGTTTTCTGTCTCTAAATTCACATTAATCAGTTGAAGTCAATCCCTATTGGCTTTGTGCGTAAGAGTGGGTGTGGGGAGGGAGTGTTTATCAAAGCTGTAAAACATGTGCTGTAATAATTTTATCACATACCTATACTTGCCTTTTTCTTTTTTAATTTGGAAAAGCTGCTTTTAAATATGCTGATTATATAGTCAACAGATTATAGTTTTATATTATCTGTCCTTATGTCAGAGTTACCCAATTTGCAGCCCTGTGTGCCCTTCTCCTGTTCCAGCTCCAGATCTGTAATCCCAGAGCCCACAAAAAGAACTCCTGAATTTAGCTAGTGGGAAAAAACTGCTACATCTGTATAGTTTCATCTGAATTCCTCATCTGATTTTGCTGCTGCCTGTTCATCACCTCTGAGTGATAGAAATAACCCACAGCTTTCTCAAGGAGGTGACAGAGGAAGGCCTCCAGTTAACTTGCTACTTATTCTCACAGTGGCATAGAAATTTTATGTTTTTAGACTGGCACTGGTGTGATTGAAAACAGTAATGGCTCTGAAAAGTGGTAAGCTAGTAGAATTCTTAGTATTTATATCTCTTTACATGTTACCTTAGTGCTGTAAAAATCACGATGTGGCATACATTTACATAGTGTGTAATTTAATCAGCTAAGATCTCCAAGTGCTCTTCCCAGCCTCTTCAATGTAGTACCTCTTCTGGTCAAGAAAGCCATTTACCTTCACTGTATTTTTCACAGTAAGGTTCAAGATCTTCTGGAAAACACCAAGTTTGTGCAGATTAGTAAAGTGACCTATCTAAAAGGAAAAGAATCTTGCAATTTTTTGCCTGTTTTGTTTTTAGGTATGACTGTCAACAAGAAAGTAGAAAATAGTGTAGTACAGATTGCAGTAAATTTTCACACAATGCTCGGAACAATAAGTCAGTAAAAACACGCATAAAGAAGGCAGGCAGACAATAACCTGTATTTCTTATATGGTATGCTGTTGATTCTTCATCTTTAGAATGAGTTAATTTTACGTAACCTTTCTTCTCTCCCTAAAAAGAATCACAGTTGTTATTCCACACATAAAGGTGTCAAATCTGAAATCTCTTTAAATTGTTATATATATATATACCAGTCGTGTTCCCAAATATGAACATTGGAAAGAATTTCCAGGTGAAGGTGGTTTTAAATTCATTACATTTGGTTTTTCTTTCAATCATACTGGGATGAGTAAACCACATAGCAGATTTCCCAAATGGTGAGCTACAGCATTTTTTAATTTGTTGAAGTCTACTGCTTGGTCTTCTAAAACAGCCCTACAAGTTCATAGGCAGTAAACATGGCAGAGAAAGCAAAAGTATTTCTAGATTCTTGTTAAAAAAAATAAAATCTGAGGGAATCAAGATACTTCTGTGGTGGAACATGAATAAAAAGCGCCCTTTAAAGTCTTTTGTACATGGCCACATGTCAAGACAAAGGTCCTGCTTTTCATACACAAAGGTAACAATATCAGTTCCTTATCTTTATAAAATCTCTGTGTGTTCTTTGCTCAGAAACCTCTGTGATTTTTGATTGACAGAAAGATTACCTAATAAACCTTCACCACAAACTAATTAATCACTGTGAGTACAACACTAAATTGGCAAGTATAAAAAAGCAAATGAGATGGGTGTTAAAGACCGATTTCAAATGACCTTAGTTAAAAACCAAGTGCAGAGTGTTGAAAGCATCAATAATCCTGCACTGCTGGTAAACTTCCCTCTTTACCAGAGCTGCACACTTACAGGAAGCAGGTCAAGGTGAGATATTAAGTTGCACCATTCATGACTGCATGAACACAAACACATTTTGGTCATTGGGACCACAGTGAGAATGGGCACCACCTCTGCTGAAAGGGCATGGGCAGGAAGGGGATCTGGTTTCCAGCTCTTCTGCACTCCATTTGCAATTATTGTTTGCAAATATTTTTCTCAAAGAAAATATATTGTTGTAGTAGTTATCCTGATGTAGAAATGTCACTGCATCCTTGAGCCAAGGTTTTATTTTACTGCATGAGGGTGGCACACTGGCAATGCAGCAAGTGGGGTTCCCCTGGTCATAGTGGCTCGTGCAAGCTGTGAGAATGCATCTTCCCCATGCACAAGTTTAACAAAGATAAAGTCACCACAAAGTGATATTGCTGACAAGTTTATCTAAGTCTGAGGCTTAGGTCAGTGTAAGATCTTAGTTCTCAGCTTTCTTTTTTTCTTTTCTGATGATTGAATACCACCACAGTCTTATTTATGGCTCAGGTATAAGGTATACCAGCATCACCACAGGAAATACACTTGTCAATTTCTTAAGCCTTGAAATTAAAGACAGGAGAAAGCTCTGATGGTTTTTATCCTGCTCGGATTGTTCCCTCCGTTCAGGGAGGCTAATATCAGGGATTTTGTTCTGGCAGCCCCTGCCAAGGTTGAGATACACAACCCCCCCAGGAATACATTGCCTTTGATAGAACAGCTACCTCTGGTGCTAATTCACTTCCCTGTGAGGGGGTGGCTTGGCTCCTGGGGGCAGAGCAGACCACAGCGCCAGCAATAGGGGTAGAAAGAAGCTGGGCTGCAGGAAGGGATTGTGAAGCCTCTCAGCCACTTAGAACTATGAAGGAACCAAAAAAAAATTAGAAGCAAATTAAGAAAACCAAAATAGTGGGACGAGTGCTGTGGGGTTTTTGGCAGATGAGGGAAGCAGGAGTCATGTTTCTGTCATGCTTTCACTATAATGAAGGCTAATAACCTCTGTTTCTGTATCCTTTCAGCTGTGTTCTGCTGCATATCCCAGCTTAACATCAGTGTTGTGTTGCATTAGGATGCTGGTTTACCCAGTCATCTTAAGAGAGGGTGGAATAGGTTTTTTTTCCTGCAGTTTTCCAACCAGTATCTGTATAGCATCTCAGTGGCTTGCTAACTTTTTGGTTCTTATCTTCTGCTTCTTCAACAAGTCTTAGGTAAACTAATGGAAAAGGTTTCTGTGTGCCATCTATTTGTGAGCACACAGGTGCAGTGTACCAATGGTACCGCTGCATTTCCCATTCATCCACTTAACTGGAATTCTATTTAAATAATTATTTTAGGTCAGTGTACTTGGTTTTTAGTTTTTGGGTTTTTTTCTTGCTAAGGCTTTGTTTCATGGTTTAACTGGCTTGTAAAATTTTTTATTTTGTAAGTTAACTTAAAATTGATTAATTTTAACTAGTAGGCTGGTGGTAAGGGATAATCATAGAATCATACAGTCATAGAATGGTTTGAATTGGAGGGGACATTAAAGACCATCTAGTTCTAAACTCCCTGGTATGGGCAGGGACACCTTCCACTAGACCAGGTTGCTCAGGGCCCCATCCAACCTGGCCTTTAACACTTCCAGGAATGGGACATCCACAGCTGCTCTGGACAACCTGTTCCAGTGCCTCACCACCCCAAGAAAGAATTTCTTCCTAATATCTCATCTAAGCCTACCATTCTTCCCCTAAAGCCATTCCCCCTTGTCCTATCACTACATGCCTTTGTAAGAAGTCCCTCTCCACTTTTCCTGTTGCTGTCTTTTGGCACTGGAAGGTGCTATAAAGTCTCCCATGGGCTCCTTCATCTCACAGTGCCCCAATGCACACAGACTCCTCTGGTCTCCAGCCTCCCAGTACCCTGAAGTTCAGCCCTGTACCTGCTCCATCTCAGGAGCTAAAGAATGAAGCCAACTTCCAACACTGCAAATATCCAGTTCAGCTTTGGTACAACTTCAAAGGAGAACAAAAGGAATGGTGTGCATTGTGTTGCAAGGTTGAAGCCAGGGAGAAATTTTAAACTGGGTCCAAACAAGCATCAACCAGAGCTGGACTGCCAGTTTTCACCATAGCATTTTCAGCTTCTGTCCCCTCTCAGTTGTCCACGTTGTTTTTATGGGAGTACAGAGGCAATTTGTGCCACCACTTGCCCTGGTGGTGGTGGCTGCCTCTTAGGAGCAGGGTGGTGTGTTGCTCATCAGGGCTGGGTGTGAGCTGCCTGCTCAACCCCCAACCTGCCTGCCAAGCTCCAAACACACACATGGCCTTTCCCAACAAGCAGCAGGCACTGCTGCTTCCAGGGATTTTAAAGAATTGGCCTCTTTTCTCCAATCCACTTATTTGCCTCCTGCAGCCCCCCGCCTCCCTCTGCCGGTCTCCTCCCTCCCCGCTCCCATCCTGGCTGCTCCCAGGCAGAGGGAGAGAGGAATTATTTATTGTGTGCCTGTTGAAAATGAAAGGCTTTTACATTTTAATGAGCACTAAATAGGAGCGAGGAAATATTGTTCATTAGCTGTAATCTGTGGAATTGCTTGAGTGAACTTCCTTTGGAGGCCGCTTTAAACGGTTCACTCAAGTAAAGCAGTTTGTATGGTAATTAAGGGAGCATTTTTCTGTCAACATCTGTGCTGCTATTTATAACGCCGAAGGTATCTTATTACTCCACCAGAGAAACATTAAAAGAGGTGGGCAGAGGGGAGGTTGTATTTTATATATATATGTATAGATATAATATTACTGTTTTCTCTCTTCAAAACCCCTTCCTTTTCCTTGCTTCCTTTTTGCTTTCTTATTTTGTTCTCACTCTTCCTACCACCCCCCAATTTTCCAAGGAAAAAAAATCCTGTCTACTATTTCCTGGTAGTAAGGATTATCATTCTGACATCTTTTCATTAATCACACCCTTTGCTCAGCAGCCAGGCAGGGACACTCAAGCTGCCTGGCAAAAATGAGAGGCCTGTGTCTTTGGAAACCATTCCTTGTCCCACTTCTCTCCAGAGGAAAATAGATGCCTTTTGGCTGGGCTGTCGAAGCGTCCCCAGAGGGGTAACACAGAATCACCTCTGTCCTCCTGCCATCCCTCAGGTAGCACTGCTGCACTAAAGCCAGCCCAGACTCCTGGTGCTTTTCAGTGAGGATTGTGAGAGGACAGGGAGGGATGGGGAGAAATAAGCTTTAGCACACTCAGTGTTGTTATAGTACTTAAAATTTGGAGTTGGTATTTTGACTTTGCTGCTCTGAGGAAAAGGATTTGGGTTTAATGACAGAACCTGGGTTTTGCATACAAAAATAGAAGGATTTTTATTTGCTTTCATTTGATTAACACCCGTAATTTTAACCCATACCAGCTACACTGTGCTAGGGCAGAAAGGAGCTGTCACCCTGAGATGTAGTTTTACTTCTACTTTTTCCGTCTTTGATTTTCCCTGAACTCATAATGATGATGTTTGCATCCTGCAGCTCATCACCTAGGGATATGGGAAATTATGTCCTTTAGGAGTTGGAATTGCTGAAGAAGAAAATCACCTTATCCAACATTGCCCAGCAACTTTTCCCAGCCTTCATGGCTCCAGGTGATTTCCAAAGGCCTGCAAGCCATCTTCTGTCATGGATATGTGCAGTTCTCACTTTTCCAAATCTTTCTCCTTCCATGTCTTCGTCCTTCTCTTTCTCATGTTCTGAATGTTTCATTTATGCTTCCACTGGTTTACTTCTCCCTTTGAACATCTGACATAATTTTCTCCCTCACTTTAGTCCACCTTTAGTTTGGACTATATCCAAACCTGGATTGCTTAGATGGGTTTGTCATTGGTGTTGGGAATATGCTGTGAAGATTTTATCCTTTTTACTAAAAAGAACCTCATCGTGTATGTGGAAAAATGAACAAGGAAAAGCAAGAAGTAGAGTTAAGCTTGCTAGCATGCCCCAGATACATGGCTCTACAGAAATTAAATATGCTGTGCCAGAGCCAATAACTTGTATGGATTTTTCTCTACCTGTAATGAAGGAAAAACATAAATGACTATCATAAAAAGTAAACATTAGAGATAGAAAATCCCTTTTCCAGCATTCAGTCCATCTTTCTGCCAATAACAAGTTGTTCCCTGTAGTATATTTTTCTAGTGATTCCTCCAGTCTAGTGTTAAACATTTCAAGCAATGGGCCTTTCTATTCCCCTGAGAGATGAGCTGAAAGCTTAGTGCATTTCAATGTCAGGAAGTTTTTCTTGGCAACTTTAATTTTCTCTATCTGTATTCCTTCCTATTGGTCTTCGGATATCCCTTTAATTATGTAAGTTCCTTTGAATTTTCTGGTTGGTGCTGTTTTGGAGTTTTCTGTATTGCCATTTCATTACCCTGCAACAAATATTCCAAATCCACATTTCTTTTTCATTCTTGGCTTACAGTTTAATGTATCAGTAATGTTTCCTTAATGTCTGCATCTCATTTACAGTTACAGAGTTTATCATATCACCAGGCTCACTATCGCTGTTCTTTTATTGTAACGGGTAACCAAATCACAAGACCCTGACATCTGCTATTTTTGGTAAGGGGCCAGCACTAGTTTTGGATTCAGGAAAGGGCTTCCAAAGAGAAAAATTACAAGTAGACAGAGAAAAAAATTAATGGAGGGCAAAACTGTCTAAAAAGTAAAAGAGGTCGAAGGTGAAAGGGAGAGGTTTTTCAGAAGAAAGCAGCTGAGTGAAGGCCTCTTGTACAGAAATGAGTGATTTACCTGGGGATTGTGAAGATTTTGTAGTCAAGGAGAAATAGAAGTTTTCCTGGACCCATTCTGAAAGGGTTATATCACACCTTGAGTGCATCCCCCCACCCAGGAGATCAGAGGGCCTACCAGCACTCCTGTGCTGCGAGCAGTGGATGTTCAGGTGTACACCCTCTCACAAACTGGGATCACCACAAGCAGCTGGGGGCCATTCTGTGGGGCTGAGGGATTTGCTCAAGAGCTGGAGCCTTTCCATTACACCACTGGCAGGAGAGGTAGAGGCTTTTTGCCATGGTCCTCATGAACCCAGACATTCATCTTCCAGATATGGCAGAAGGGGAAAAGCAGTCCAGATTGTGATATATCAGAGTGCTTAAAAAATTAGGACTCTGTCTGGACTTCCTTATGTCTAACTAACTGTGTGGTAAATGCTGGAACATGGATCCTGGAAATTTTGTCTATCTGTTTTATGTTAACATTTTGAGTCTACATGAAAGGCATATTTTGCAGGCAATTGTGTTTGGAAAATCATCTCTCCCAGAGCATCCGAAACCCCAACAGACATAGTGATATTCCAGGTAGCACTGGGAAGAGGCTTCTTTACTGTATAGGCTGGACACAAAATGTTTCAGGGCCCAGCCACCTTCAGATGAATATGATGCTGCAATTGTATGATCAACCAGTAAAGGACCAAGAAAGAAATCTTCCTAGTAAGTAATTACTCATATGTCTTACAAGATGTACTTTACTTATTTTTAATAAGCAATTAGTTTGGTCCAGTTTTTTAAGAGTCTTCTCAGGGAAATAAAACAGGAAATAATCACAAAAGGCAGGAGAGGAAGAACATAATCTGTGCAGTAATTCTTCATTTTCTCCTCAATTATATTTTTAGATGAGATGCCAAGTGAAGAAACAACTTTAAGCATATGAAATGTTCCTATTTTTTGCTCCTAGTGAGGCAAGCAAACTGTATTTTAGAAACATCTTCCTTTCTTACTTGTCACCAACTTGTTTTTCCCAGCTCTTTAATGTGTAGCATTCCTTGGCATCATGTAAAAGGCAGCTTTACAGACAACTGGCTCTGCAGCATCAGTGCATTTCCTTCCAGCAAGAAGCTCACACGTGTGCTTATCTTTAGGAACATGTAACTTCTGATGGAGCTCAGTGGAATTTAAGCACATGGAGAAACTGTAATGCTTTGCTGAGTGGGAGTGCATTTTAGTATATGCTCGAGTATTTTTCTCAAGAGGCTTATCTATGCATAAGACTTCTTGAAAGGCCCTTCTGAGTTAAAAATACCTGAAGTTCTTTCTAATGAGGATCTATAGCATTCTGCTCTAGGTAATCAAGGCTCACAGTGTCTTGTATTTCAAAGTCCTTATTATGAAAGAATAAAAAAGGGTTGCAGTAGATCAAATAAGCACAGGTTAGAGCAAAAGATAAAAATGGAGGGGGGAAACAGTGGAGCAGAAATGTGTAGGCATCTCTTACTGAACTTCTTCCTTCATAACCTTTCTTAAGCTGCACTCTATTTACCAATTATCTCTTTAAGGCAAGGATTCATCATTCTGTAGGTACACAAGAGGTTGTTCATGTTGTTCAGGGTGCAATTTAATATTTAAAACCAGATCATTTTCTACAGGTTTTATGAGTTTATTTGCTCTAATACCATCTTGTTATTTATTGAATATCTGAACAACACAATAGGCGCAGACAGGCAATTATTCATAATAGTTTACAAAGCTCAAAAGCATTCTTCTCAGTTTTTGGAAGTTATTTCTGAGGCTTCCCAGGTAGTGCACCATTGTAATATGGTATTAACAGGTGACAGGACATGTTTCAGAGGTCCACTAACACATACTGTGGATGTGCAGCCTCATGCATTCAGTTACCAGAGGGGAATATTAATGGACCATTAAAACATGCCCAGGAGTGTCTTAATGCTATTACAGCATGGCTCTACAAATTTTAATTCAACTTTTATATAAAACAATTCTTTTCGAAAATACCTTTTTTACTATACTGTGAAATCTCTGGTATTCAGAAAAGAAAAGGATTTTGTGACATAATAATACAGCAGGACATGGATTTAAATACCTTTTAATACATTCTCTACAATTTAATACATTAAATACCATTTCAATACATTCTCTTTTGATTTTATATTGTTTTAAAAATAGCATAGTCCTAAGGCCTGATTCTCTTTTTTTTGCTGACCCACCTTTCCACTGCTCAGGAAGGGTAAAGGAGTCTTAAAGTGCCACAAATGTAAATCACACCCCCAGACTATTTAGCTTGGTTGCTAATTTCAATAGACATTTCTAGGTTTCTAGGTGAGTAAGACATTTAAGCAGCTTTGGACTTTTGTTGAAGGATCAAAACTAGAAATCCAAGCAGTTTGCCCAGTAATTTTTGTGTCAGAAGGCTAGAATTAGGGAAGGAAAAACTGGGTCTGTCACAGGTGATCCTGTTCTTTACACTCTCAGTAAACCATTGTAACTGACCACATCAGTTTCACAGCTAATTCTCAATTTAATTAAATCTATAAAATAATGTTATCATTCAGTACTATAATTTATTGTAGTTGTATATCAGTAATACAGAAATTTTTGTTATGCTAGTACAGCAAACAGTCATCCATGATATCTTACTCAATCCTATGTGAACACATACTGCAAGCTTTGAAAGAAAACTTATCCTTCTATGTCATCCTGTTATTTAAAAGTCAAGAGCAGCATAAAGAGCTTAGAAGTACTTGAGCCTGACTAGAGAAGGTGTCTTTAATAATAGCCCTTTTGAAAGAAGGCCATAGACCACAGTTCAAAAAATTTACTATCTGCCCCAAAATAAAATGCTGTCTCAGGTTAATTTAAAAATTGCATTTTGCTTTGGCCTTTATTTATTTGTCTGTTGATTACTCTGTGCATGTAGCTGAAAGCAGCAGTTGTTTTGAAACAGAACATTGCTGCACATTGTTCAAAAGAGACTGTAATTAGGTATCAAAGCCTTATTTTTCCATGTTTCTTCCTGAAAACTATTTAAGAAAATTCTTTGCCTCTTTCTGAATTAGTTTTCTGATAGAACACACGGCAGTGGAGCTCAGCATTTAGACTAGCATCGCTCAGGGCTGTGTATTAATCATCATTATCATAATAATAGCATTACGCTGTTATTACATATTACTCCTCCTCTGAACTGTAGAAGGTATGGTGAGCTGTAATTTGTAAATACCAGCGCTGCTTCAGCTGCACTTCTCATTTACAGTGCTGCAGGAGGAGCACCAGAACAATGCCAGGTTTAGGTGCAGCAGCACCACCTCAGAGCACCCTCAGCTGTAAATCCTGGCTGCTGATCCACAAGCGGGCAGAGGGTCTGGAAGGATACATGGCTGGCAGCACAGCGGGTGCCTCTGGGACTCTTCTTTTCCTGCTGTCTTTGTATGAGAGCTGTGGTCCCTGTCAGCCTCAGAGCAGGAAGATCTGCTCAGTGTGGCTAGTTTGATAACTTAGAGCATTATAGCAACGAGTTGGATTTGAGAGCTTTTTCTCTGTTCTTCCTGATTTCATCCACTACACTGATTTCAGTTGTGGGGAGGAAAAAGCTTTTTTAAGAAGCTCTTTTGGAAGGAGGAAGAAGGGATGAGAGGGCACTTGTGTCTGGGCTTTTTGGGGCTAGGGGATTTGGCTGCATGCAGTCCTGAGTTCCTATATTTGCAAATACAAAGAAAGGAAGCTATTATTGATATCCCTACACATGAATATACCAGAAGTGTATATATATGTATATGAACACATATTCATAACCCAGTGATGATGATTCAGGTCTTACCAGGGCTGATAGGGTCAGTGTCTTGTAGTGGTTCTCAACAGCTATGGCAGTGTTGTTGTTAACTATTGCTTCCCAAGAAGAGCTTGTAGCCCTTCCTTGTAATTAGATTTTCCAGTTGTAAAGAAATCCCTCAAAACTACATGCGTGCTGAAATGAACCATATCACGTGTTTTCTTTGAGGCTGAAATCATATATACATATCATCTCCAAATGCCTTTAAATTATTTGATCCAGTTAGAGCAAGGCACATGGTTTGGACCAGGAACTAGAGACAGTCCTAGTTAGACACTACAGTTTTTAACTTTGAAGCCTGTGGCTGCCAAAATTTAATCTAATTCAGCAGTTAAACACTTCATCTTCCTCAATAGTTTAAGTCATATGCCCCCAAATTTTTATCCAAAAAGAGCCTGGAGTGGGAAATCCAGTAGATTGAATCAGTAAGCAAAGAGCTGAGTTCTCTAAATGTATTACACATTTGTTTTAGGGCTCTTCATGGGTGTGAAAGAAGTGCTAGAATGTAATGCTGAACCTGATTATGTGAGGAGAGTAGGACAGAGCATAGGAATCTAAAGAGAGAAGGGCAGGATAGGGAAAAAGTCTATAGAAGAACAGGCTGAGGCTGTCAAGCTTGGGGTAGACATGCAGAGGCATGGATCCAATACTGCCTGCTTTTCTCCTCTGCCCACAAGGGCCTGGATTTTTACCTTTTATTTTATATTTTTATGAGTTTTATGTCTTATATAGTTATATATTGAATTGTATATTTATTGTATAATTTTATATTCTATTATTATTTTAATCTCATGCATCACTTAAAGGAGGGCCATTACTATTTATAGTCAGGACTCCAGGATCCATCTGTGATTTATAGCTTATACAACCTTAATTTACTCCTTACAGCCTGAAAAGTATGTACAACATGGTTTTACCATAACTAGCACTGTAATGCTGCTTCCAATATATGACTTTATGGAGACTGCTGTTCCCTTCCTGAAAGGCAGCTTGTGCAAGTGTCAGCTTTTAAGATATTTGGAGTTACACATAAAATAAATGAGGAGAATATTGTGCATCTATTGATCATCACAAAGTCAGGTCACAATTATTATAATCAGTAGTAAGTAATGGAATTAACAAATATTTGTACAGCAGTTTGAAAAAAAATCAAGAAGCATGAAAGTGCTCTGTACAGCTAAGTACTGGGTTTGGTATTATGATAAATGATGGAGGTATGACACCCCTCAGGAAGTGCCAATTCTTTCTAGACTTGTTTGAGAATTACTTTTGTAGGGTTTTCTAGGCAAGTCAGGAAAGAGAGGCCTTTTATATAGTACAGTACAGAAGATCCCACTGCCCTTATAGATACTGTGCTGCCAGTTCAGCTGGAATTTCACCCAGGAGCCACATGGCTTCCTCCAAAATGGTCCCAGACTAGTTGCACCTCAGCATTGAGACTGAGGCAATTATTCAAATAATGTCTTTTTTACAAAAGTAGTAATATCTAAAATATGGCATTGTTGAAAATAATGTTTTTTTAATATAAGGGCAGTTCTGAAAAATAATTCTGATTCCTACCCTGAGCTAGCATTGAATTTTAGTTTTCTGAAAGCAACTTTCCAGAAAAAGCACCTTTGTCCCAAGTAAGAAGAATATTAGAAGTTAATTAACCAGCATACTTTTCAGAAATTCTGCAGCTTTTACAGATTTCCAGATGAGGAGGTAGAAATTTCCAAATGGTTGCATTGAAATGGCTTTTCCTACCCAGTTTTGTGTCAGTTTCTGTCATGATAGGAGAACACGGGGGGGGAAAGCGCATTCAAGTTCTGATTACAAAAAGCCACATTAAAATTTTTCTAATATAATGCTCCATGACATGCTCAGAGATTGATGTGTGATGGTAATGATGCGTAGAACAGCTCCTAACTTTTTCTCTCAAAGGCTCTGTGATTGTCTCTTACTGGGAGAATGATGTCACTGATATAATTTGGGGTCCCTCCTGGCAAGTAGTAGTAGCAGCTACTTCAGACATGGACATGACAGGTTGAAAGGAAGGGATCCACACTTCAAACAAGATTGCCCTGAACACCACTCTGATGCAAAGTTTCGAGAGAAACCATAACACATTACCTGAAATAGCACCATACTGTGATATACATGCTTTCATAGCAATGATTTCATGAAGAAATCATTAGTTTACTCATTTGCTGAAAACACATTATCACATTTTAAACAAGACAGTAACAAAAATCATCTTTCTTTAAAAAGTGCATCACTAGAAGACAGATGTGGGGGAGAAGTATAAAACTAGACTGCAGAGTATTTAATAAATTGTCTTGAATGTAGCACTGTTGTAGCTGTGGTAGCATTAAAATCCTGCAAGGCGTTCCTGGGAAATTCCTTCACTGGCGTAGCTTTAACCTGCCTTAAATGATCTCATGATGGACACTGCCACTTAAGCAGCAAACGCTAACGGAGACGAGATGGGTCGCGAGAAGGGAAAATCAGAGTATCAATGCACAAATGCTGACTGCCATCTGGCACAGATGTCATTTACTGCTGTTCATGAATCAGGAACCAGTTAAATTTAGCAGGTTTAGCAGTCCGTCTATCCTTGTGCAATGCTGGGTAATACGGTAATTATTCTTTGAAATCGCAAATTATCCAGTTCGTTATTTTGTGAACAGAGATTCTGGAGATTTTTTTTAATTAATATCGATTTTAGAGTAATATTCTAAATACATAACATACAAAATCTAATAGCAACATAAACCTTTAACAGCAGTAATCTTTCAGCTCTAGAATGCATGTGTTTCCAGGTTGCTTTTTGAAAGAGAGCTATCAGGATTTCTAGCGTAAGGGGGAACTGCTGAATAGGTGGGGGTTTTGATTCACTGCACTAAAAATGGAAGTTTTCAGCTTAATTTTTTAGAAAACCACATGTAAATTATTTTTTCTAAGAAATGTGGTTGTTTTGCTGAGTATCTGTGAGTAAAGCTTTATATATGGCATTATATAGCCATACATAGGTTTTTAAAATATATTACATTACATAGCACTAGAAAAGTCCATAGCATAATTTCAAATACTCTAGGGTGTTTGCATTTTATTTTTTTTTAAGAACAATTACATGTTTACAACATTCGATGATTTAGTTAAATGCCCTCTGTCCAACATTTCCTTATAAAAGCAAAGCTGAACTCTTGAGCTCTTTACAAGCTGCAAATTAATATCTTGAGGAATCATCATTAATAATGACAGCCAGTCTATTTTGCTTATATGTTGGGTAACAAAAAACATCCTATATGGGTGATAAAAGATATTAATTTTCTAAAAGCTTTAGAAATTTCTGCCATCAGCCCTTGGACTCTTAAAATTTGATGTTGTAACTAGATGAGGTGGAGATGTTTTCAGAAGCTTTCTCTGGCAGTCAAAGGCTGGGAAACAAAATGACAATGTTATTCAAAACAAAACTGAAAATGTTGTTTAAACATGAGTTCTGGCCTGCAGGTGAGATAACAGCAAAAAGCAGGGAAGTGGGGAAGGAGTGAAAGCAAAGGGAAGCAGAGCCACCACACCAGTTATAAAGCCTTTTTAAAACATGGTTGCTTCTAGAATTATACTGTTAGCATTAACTACCCTGCTAAATGTAATTTCAGAGCAGCTTGGCTATGCTGGGACCAATAATGTTTCAGCAGATGTTAACAGTGAGGGAATTTAAAGATTACAGAGTTTCATGGGTGTAGTAAAGCTGCAGTGGGAACAGAAATATTGCCGTAGCTGTTATGTTCTGAGTGCACCACATTTACTGACAAGTAATACATGAGTGATAGTGAGGACCATGGGAACAGAACTTTATACTTACTGGTCAGCAGCCTATAAATTCCATAAATTAAACAAAGTTTTATGTATTTTTCATTTCTTTTCAGAATGATCTTCTCTAAGGGCCTCTGCTTCATGTTAATTCCATCGACAAAGCGTAGCTCTGCCTTTCAGCTTTTGTCATAAGGGTATTTCCCCACATGCATGTTCCCTTTTCCTCCTCCCACTGCCCTCCACTTGGAGGTTTACCCAAGCAGCACTTCCTTCCTAGTGATCCTCTGTGGGCCGAGCCTTGACAATGAACTGAAGAGCCACAGAGGGCAGCTTCTGTAGGAGGGAGGTCCCACACAGACAAGCCATTTTTCCAAGATAGGGCCAGCCACCCTGTGCATGATTTCTGCTCAGAGTCTCCAGGCAGAGAAACAATCACCATGACTTACTGAGAGTGCTAGAGACTTATCGAGATTACAAAGTTGATACCCTTTAATTTGCTTCCCTAAAATATTAAGATGCAAGCCTGAGACAAGCAAGGAGAACTAGGAAGGTTGTGGTACCATGTAACAACATCCCCTGCAGTACAAGCAGTAAATGCAGAGTGGGGATAAATAAATTGGCCAAACACTATATACACATCAGACACAAGGTGCATGTTGGCTTGTCGATCTAGCTACAGAGCATGAGCCAAGTGTGCATTGCAGAGACCAGGCCTAAACACGCAGAAAGCAGGATCTGCTGCATCCAGGCTCAATTACTTAAGTATGGATAAATCGTTAAGATTAATTGAAGTATTATGTTTAGCTGATATTTAGCTGGTATTCAGCTTCTCATGATCATGCTACTCAGCAACAGCATGGCTTACCACTCAAAGAAAAAGAGACTACGCTGTTCAGAGAAACAAAGAAAAGGGATAAAATTTATGCTGTTTTCTATCAGAAAATAGAACAGATTACAGTTTAGCATGAATGTTTCCTGTGCAGAAATGAGATCAGGAGAAGATAATTAATATATTATTATAATTAATATAGTCACATTTTAAAGGCACACTCTCACAAACTATACAGTGCCTGCTGACTTTTTTCCTCCATTCGGGTTGGGCATTAGTAGGAAAGGAACAGCCTTCTGTCAGCTTTTTCCATCTCAGAGTTCACTACAAGGCACCACTGCTGTAAAAGTTCCCTTTCCATCCTGCTGACTGTGCAGAGCCCACTGCCAGTGCTGGTCCTGCCCCAGACCTTTCCCTCAGTGAGCTGGATGTGAAAGGGAACAACGCAGCCCCAGTGTGATGCTCGTCAGGGTAGGAGATGCCAATACAACACAAGACAGAGTGAAAGCCTTTTTATTTTGATGGCAGCCTTTCACTGTCTATCATAAACTTAGTGAAGCAGGCTTTCTCTATCCAGCTCTCCTTTTATTGGGCACAAATCACCACTGACAGGAAGTTTTATGCCTAAATCCGTTTACTGTCCTTGTTGGTAGTCTTTAAATTAATATTTATAAGCTGAGAGAGGCCTAAAAGGATGCAGCAGTAAAATATCTAAATGCTTCAGTTTGGCTTGAGTTGAATTTTCTCTCTCTCGACCACTGACATTCCTTAATTACTACTGACCCAGGCATACATTGTCTTCGCTGCTCTGAGCCTACAAATCACCGCCTTCCTCAGCGTTGTGGCTGACAAAAGGGGAGGTTCAAAGCAGACCAGTTTGTATGATATATGGGAAGAATAGATGTGGGGTCAGGCTGGAGAGAGAAAAAGAAGTAACCTTAGTCAAATGCCTTAAGAGAAGTAACTTTGAGCTGGAACAAATGACCTGGCTTTGAGAAAAAATGAATAATGTTTGAATTGGCAAAAGCAGCAGATTTAGCTGCTGTAATTTTTTTAAAAAGTGGAAACAAACCAGAAACAAACCAGAGGGCATACTGAGCTCAAAAAAAAAAAAAAACCAACTGGGTTGAGCATATTCACATCTTGACTGGATGATACATAGCACACCCTCAGCAAAATGACCATTTTCATTAAATCAGTATGATGGACAGTTCTTTTGCATATTAAAAACTGTTGGGCAAGCTGAAATTAGAACAAAGCTGATTAAAAGTAAAATTTTGTTGTTCAATCTTTTCCTCCTTTTTGTCACTATTTTGATCATTTTGTTCCGTGGTGTCTTATTTCTGTCAAAGTAGGCAAAGGGTGTGCAACAGAAAAAAAGTAAATATAATAAAAACCAGATCAGCTGTCACCACCTTAGTCCATAAGCACATAAAAATAATGAGGCTGGATAGACTGAAAAAAAGTAGGGACAACAAATGGTGGGGTCCTCTTAAAATGTCATTCTAGGAGAAAAAGCAACCTGTAAAAGAGAAGAGGTACAAAGGATTCTCACCTGCAAGTTGTGAATCTGCAATCTCTTGCTGATGCAGTTCAAGTTTTGGCACATTAATCATTTTATGATTGCATGGGAGGATTCCCAAACAAGAGTAGATAGCTGTCCATAGCAAGATATAAGAGACCCAAATCACCACTGTCTGTAGATTGTGTGAAATCTTTTTCATAAGGAGTGCATGAGACTTTTATGTACCCCAGGTAACAGAGAAACAACTGAATAGTTTGTAATAGAACCACTGAAAGATGTAATAAAAATATTTCTAATCTACTACTCATGTCTTTGTACCCATTAGATCTCTGCCTAAAAGGAAGGTCTGAAAGATGGGTTAATGCATATTTGTTTCAATTTGGGAGTGAAGCCATTCATCATCCTATTTCCTTTACTCTGCAAAGACTAATTTGAGGACATAAATGATACTTATTTTGCTTAAAACCTCTGTTGACTCTTTCATGTATTTGCAGATTTGATTTATTACCCTTGGCCAAACTTTCCTCTCCATCCCTGACTGCTGTACCTCTGAACCCGTGTGCTGGTAAGCCTTTCATCACCTCTCTTCCCAGGAGTGCTATACTTCATACATGCTACATTTGCACATTACAATAGGAAATATTTGATACATGGAAAGAAGACTGGGAAATAAGCCACTAACTCTGTAGCACCTCAAACCCGCTGTTCTTTTGTGTTCAGAGGGTTAAGCTGCCTCAGGTAGTCTTCAAACTTCTTTATAAACAGTGCTCCTGCCAGCTGGGATAGCTAATGAATGTAACAAGCCTACTCTCACAATTACAGAATGGGCACGATTATCTGTTCTATTAGAATGACTCAGATTCACCCTAAATCCTATTCTTCCCGAGAAAGATAAAATTACAAGACTTGTAAAATAAGCCGATCGTCTGCTGACGGCAACTAATTCCCATGTAAGTCTCCCTGCTCTTGGGTAGTCAAGCATCCAAAGTGATTCATTCTAGAGCTAAGAGGAGATGGCATTTTGACACCTGGGCCACTACCCTGAATCTCCAGATACAGACATACACATGAAACTTGAGGCAGGGCCATACATGACAGGACACGTGTGACCTTAGAAAGAGAGACGTAAAAGGCAGGATGATGCCAGACAACAAATGTAAACTCAAGAAGGACTAAATCTGCCCATTAGCTCCCAACTCACCATTTCCCAACTTCGCTCATCCTCTTTGTAAGGGCACAAATAAGCAGTGATAGGTTGAAAAAGCAAATTGTGGCAATATTTCCCTTTGCCTCTTTTTCTTGAGTTTTACTTTGGACCCTTTCAAGTACACGAGGTTTGTCATGAGCACAGGGGTGCCCTTTGTCTGTGTCAGTGATGAGTCACCCAACCTTCCTGGACACGGTGCCTCCATTCTAGCGAACCACAGTGACCACTTATCAGGGCTGCATCTCTCTTGGGCCTTACAAATATCATAGCTTTTGCCTTCTTTAGTTCAGATGCTCATTCCTAAGCCAGACCAGTAAACCACCCAAATTCAAACAATTGACCCTTCGCTTTTTCAACATCTTTAGGGTTATTTGTCTGGCTGGTTTTGTTCGTGCTTTTTCTGAAAGATAAACGCGTAACTGGAGCACTAAATCAGTTTATAAATGCTGAAATGAGCAAAAAAGGTCTAAATGCCTTAATTTTATTCTAGCTGTTCAGCAGTTAAGATAACACTGTTAATAAATATATTGTGTTTCATTCTTTCCATCATCGGGACCGAAGGCACAATACTCCTCAGTCACGTTTCTGAGGCTGGCCTGCCAGCCACTGAGCAGCACAGCAGTAACTAACAGATCTTACATATTCAGATTTTTTTTTTTGTACAAGGAGATGCCTGTGTGGAGATTTACCACTGAAACTTCACTAAAAACTCCTTGCCTTTCAGTGGTGTTTTTCCTCCAAGTTGGATGAAGATGAGGTGCGCACACAATTGAGCATTTGTTGAGGGAATCTGTGCCTATGGCTGAGGGATGCCTGCTAAATGGACTGTCATGCTTTCTAAATGCACTTTCCCTGGTGCCTCGACCTGAAACAAAGCCCCATGGCAATCATTTTCCATAGCTGAGAGACCTTTAAATTGAAATGTTTGGAAGTTGCCTTTCCATTGGCTCCAACCCATTGTTCTCAATAGGCCATTTACTGTAACTTCCAGCTGTCCTAATAGGGAGGGAATAGTCAGTTTCCCCTTCCGTGCTGTGCTATCAAATGCCTCCCTGTGTCCTGGTGTGCAAGCTTTGCTCCTTTTGGGGAAAATCCTTTAGAAATTGAGTCTTTCTGGTTTGCATACCAGCATGCTGAACATCTTAGCCAAGATGTAAATTTTCTATTAAGCTATTTAGGCTAGTAAGGAAACAGCTGTGTCTAGGAATCCTGGATGCTAACCCTGATGTTATGGAAAGTATAAGAAAGGCTTTTTTCCTTTTATTTACTGTTCTGGTTTGTCTCTGCAGGTGGCTTGTTGTTATCTTGTCTCAGTTCTGTTCATTACCCATTGCTCTTCCTCTGTTTTTCCACTTGCTATCCAGAACTTGTTAGAGGCATCGTTTTAGACTGAATACAGTCCCTTTCTCTCATTTCTCCTCAGGTATCTTTCCAACTCTTTTACTTCAGAGCCTTAATGCCACCTTCCTGCCTTCCCTCCCTGTCATTTCCCTAATTAATTTTTTGGCAGGACAGGAGGTCAGGGTAACAGGACTTATTCCTATGACCTGAGATAAGACAAGACAATATTTGTTACCAGTTTCATGTGTCCTGCCTGAAACAGAACTTCCTTCAGGTCAGAGAGTGCTTTAGAGAGGAGATGGGATTTAGGCATTTAGACGCCTTCAAGTCTGAGCCTCCATTTCTTCTTCCCCTGGGCTGAAGAGATGCAATCTTGTGGTACTTTGCCTAGCGAGGTCTCAGTACCAAAGCTGATGCTGTCCTCAGTGTCTGAGGGAATTACAGCCATCTGTGTTTGGCCAGAGTTATGAAGGGCTGGACGGTAAAGATGCTAGAAATAAAAGGAAAAGGAAGGATTCTTCAGGCTGCAAGAAGGCTTTGGATGTCCATATCCAATCCGTTCTCTAACCAAACTCCTCTGAGGGTTAAAACCATAAATAAGGAGCTCTGAGCTGCTGCACAAGACTTCAGTGCTGCCACATCAACAGCTGTAAATCTGCTCTCGAGCTCTTCTTGCTTACCCTGTAGGGGAAGCACAATTCTGCCTGGATGAGGCAGAAGCATTTGGCGGCAGCACTCTGGCAAACAGATTTCCAGATGTTTGATGAGAATGACAGCCTCAGAGTGGGAGTGCTTGAGTGTGTGCATGCGTGCCACTCTTTAAAATTCAAGGCTAGCTTGCAGCATTATCAGGGAGTGAAAATGTCAAAAGAAGACAGTGTTCATAGCAGGCATCGCATTTCAGGCCTTAGGAGAAAAAAATAAAAGAGGAAAGACAGCACTGAAGCAATTTAAAATATAAAGAAAGCAGGGAGGCAGTAGTTAGAACAAGTCTGTGAAATGTGGATCAGAACCCCCAGTCCAAACCCATGTGCCAGCACTTGTCTGGCCTCATTGGGCAGTATTTCAGATCTCTGTGCTCCATCACATTTATTTGGTACCACCACACCCTTTGCAGAACCCGTTTCCAGCTACACTGCATTCAGGAATTCTCTGCCTCTTGCCTCTGACCTTCTCCTGACTTCTTCAACAAATGTCCTTCACTGCCATGCTGCTCCTGCAGTCCCCTCTCATGCTTCTGGGATTTTTGCTTTCCACATGTCCCAGTTTCCTCTGTCCCTGAGGTTGTGTGACTTACTACCATCCATCACCTGCAAAGTCAATGCCATTGCACAGCACATTCTTACACCATATCCTGTTCTCTCATCCTTTGTCTATTTGGCCTATATATGTTGTATGTATAACAGAAATATGTTAAACTTGATCTGATTTTTTTTTTCTTTTTCCCCAGTATCTGGAATGTTATATTAGCTTTTCCTGGTTTATTACACATTTGAGTGGAAAAATACATAGATAAGGAAATATACTAAGTAGCATTATAATTTCCCAAACACTTTTTTCCAAGTTTGAGAGCTAATCATGTTCTTAAGTATCTCAGCTGCTGTCATTTCCATATTGGTTTATTTCCTTCTGATGAAAGCTTATGAAAATCACATACTGAGGCCATGAGTATTTACTTGTAAAAATATTTTTGCATTCGCATTCGGATATGCTCCCTTCCATCTGGAATTCCTGCTTTCCAAACTATCTCATGTATGTTTCTCATTGCACTAGTGATCTTTGCAAGTCTAT
Organism: Corvus brachyrhynchos; assembly: GCF_000691975.1. Classification (NCBI taxonomy): domain Eukaryota; kingdom Metazoa; phylum Chordata; class Aves; order Passeriformes; family Corvidae; genus Corvus; species Corvus brachyrhynchos. The sequence goes on along the minus strand of NW_008237239.1, from coordinate 15,793,436 downwards.
GCATTGTAAATATGAGCTTTGCTATCCCTGCACAAAGGCAAACCTTTTGCTTCACAAATAAACTTATTATAACCCTCTTTATTTTTCTTCCACTTGAATGTAAAACTCATGTAATATGACTGAGATATTGCAAAGAGAAGAATCTTGGTTTGCTTTTGTTTGGAAGGAGATTTCAGGTGGACCTGGCAGTGTTGGGCAAGGCATCTAAGGGTCACACTGGCCGAGTGCACTGATTGCACCTTCTCCGTGAGCCATGCTGAAAACACAGGTTTTGCAAAGTACTTGAACATTATTCCAGTAACCAACTGCCCTTCGTGTGAAGTATCCACACGGCTCTGCTGAGGGGAAGGGAGCTCATGGCTCAGTGCACTGCTCTTATTCCAAAGCCTCTGCTGTCTTCCCTAAATAAACACCAAGGACTGATGCTTTCCCTGGTGTAACACTACTGACCTCTCCGAAATTACACCAGGCATGAATTTGATCAGATTTGTCATCAAATCCATTTTGTACCAGCAGGAGCACAGACGAACGAGGCGAGCCATCCCGCAAGTCCCATCCAGGGCTTTTCTGTTGCCCTCGTTATTACCCCAGGCTCCTTCCTCACCTTAGGCTGAAGGGAATGATAAGGTCCAACTTGTCAGGACTTATTACTTATTCACAAAACTATCACACCTTTGACACATCTGTCAGTTTTTATACAAAAAATGAATGAGCAAGGATGCTGAAGTTTCCTTTCAGCACACTGGAGGGCAGTCCTTTTTACCACACCCTTAAGGCTTTCATGTCAGGGCTTAGTTGCAATGACAGAGCAGTGTGAGAGAGCTATCATTTCGTCTGGCCATACTGTGCTTTCCTCTGGACAGATTACACTTGCCCCCTGGTATTTAAGAGAATTAAGCTTTCATCCTTTACATAAAATATAAATAAATAAATAAATGTGGTACGTAATTGTTATAAATATCTAACATCAAACATCCAATTTACATTAGTTATGGATTAGATGAAGATGTATCCTTTTCTTTTTTTCATCACTTCCTAAAATAAATTTGGCTCATTGCCTCATCATAGAGATCAGTATTTTTGCAAGAGCAATGGCAATTTTTTCCTTTTCTTCTTCTTTTTTTTTTTTTCTTTTTTTTTTTTTTTTTTTTTTGTTAAAATATTAAAATACAAAAAAGATTTTGCATTTAAGAGATTCTTCCTCACCCTGTACAATGTTTCTTAAATCTAAATTTTTAATTATGCTTTTGTAGGTAACTTTCTTCAGTATTTTTTTTTTTTTTTTTTTTTTTTGGTAAAAATATGAAATCAAGAAAAGCCCAGCACAGAATAGAGCAGTATATTTTCTAATGAGTTTGTGGTCAGATCTGTAATTTAAACTTGACAGTAGAATCACAGAATTCAGATTAATACTGAAGTCACCAGGGATTTTAGGAAACATTATGTTCAATAGAGTGTATGGCTAATGGTTACAAAGTACAAAGGATATGGATAAGCATGGCTGATTTATGAAAATTCTGTCTGTATACTGAATGTATTTATTCCAGCATTTGGGCTTTGGTTGCATTTAAAATGAAAAGGAAGGCTGCTTATTAATTTTACATGAGCTTTTTTGGCTATCTTATTCAAGGCCAAGTTCCAAGCGATTTGCTGCATCCTCCTCTCCACACAGTCATTACATGGCCTGAACTTCAAAAGTGGTTCTAAGTTTCCAATGGTTTGATAATACTGTTTTCACAGTCCCCATTTTCTGAAAATCACCATAACTAGGAACAACGCCTTTTAATGCTTCAAATCATTAACATTCCTGCAGACCAGAAAGGAAAGGTCCATGTATGACAAAGTTCTTCAGTGACAGTACACACATCACTGCAGTCTGAGCTTTTCCTCAGAATCCATAATGCATTCCAAACCTGAACTTCACAGACTTGACTTCATGGCATGTTCCCATGCTGGCAGTGAGTTTGTCATTTCTTGTTGAGCTCTTTTGGCTTATCTCTATTGCAGTTCTCGTGAGTGTTGATGACTTCTCCTTTGTAAGAGAGGATGCCAAAAGAGGGCAAGGATTAAATGATAGTATTTTCCCTTTGCTTTTACACATTATGAAAATAAATATCTACTGGGGCTGTATACAACCAGGAGCCACCTTTCGTATAGAGGTAAGGCTTATTAAGTCACATAGTTTGCATGTTTGTGTATATGCATGTGTGTAGTTTAACCTATGCAGGTTTTAATCTCTTTGGTGATTTCAGACCAATTTGGCAGAGCAGTAATCTTTAAGATTAAAATAAAATTCTCTACTTGTTGTGGAAGGATGGAAGGAGGAGGATGGTGAAGAAAAGACATCCGATAAGGAGCCTGCCTAACAACAAGACTGCAGAGTGAGTTCATGCATTATTAACCATAAAGAATCCACACAGTATATCTATCTATATATTTCTCAGAGAGTGTGAGAGATGGACCATATGTGCCCCACCCCTGGGAAAAGCTTCAACTGTAGCTCACAATTAATTATGAGGCACAAAGCTGTAGGAAACAGGGTTCATTAGTTCTGTTCTTGCAAAACTATTTATTTATGTTTTTATTTTCCTTCCACGGCACTTCTGAACACAGAAATTGTGACACTTGAATGTACCCCAGGACTTCTTTAGCAAGTTATTTTGCTACCACTTTTCAATCTGTGGTAAAAAAGGATAAGCACGTACATTAAATAACACAAATGGAGTAGAGTTATTCTTCCTTGTGCACCTATTGCTCTCTTTGTCCATATCACCTCTCGAGTAGTAGCAGAAATAGTAATAATAGTAATAGTAGTAATAATAATTTAAAAACACATAGACTCTCCTCAGTGATGTCAGAGGAAGTCAAGTTGTTCCAAATATTAAAGCTAGCAAAAGCCGATTCAGGAAAAATAAAGTGGACTGACCTCCCTACACAGCATATCTCAATTTTTATCTGTGTATTAGCACTTAAACATGATTCTCATCATCATCCTTAACATCAGTGAAATTGAACAGCTTTCCTGACTCACTGGTGGGTGGGTGTGTATATGGAGAGGGGAAAGGGTGGTAAATGCAATAAGGAACATCTTCAAATGAGCCAGAAATGTCGTGCTCTTCTCCCTGCTTTGTATTCTACCTTCATTTCCCACTTATTGGAGAGATGAATGAAAGCAGTACACAGAGAGAATAACAAAATGATCATAAAACAATTACATCATCAAAACTCACGTCGTATGCTATGTCCTAATTGCTTGAAATGTCCTGGTCCAGAAATGATGTTTTAGTTCCTTCCTCAAAGTATCCTGACCGCAGCTGAAGTCGGATCAATTTTGAATCAGCTAAAGCCCTGTTACTGTGCTTTTGTTGCAGAAAAACCTCCCCACTGCACTGCCTTTCCCATTCTTACACAGCTCAGACCATGTATTACTGCAGCACATCCAGAGCATGGTCCTGGCTGAGCCTGACCCAGCTCCCACTGGAGACCACAGCAGGACTCACCCTGACTTCGACTGCAGATGGATCCGAAGTGGAATGGGAATGAGCAGATACGTTCTGGGTGTTTAAGGAGTGTATTGACTCTCAGGCACTGGTTTTGCACAGAGAAAAAGGAAGTTAAACAATGGCTAAATAATGATTGTTATTTTGAAAGGAAGAGAGGAATGGGGGAAGTAAAAGAGCAGCACTCTTTCTAATTATATGACAGACATAGCAGGATGCAGAAGTGTGTGATGAGGGCCTGCTACAGCAACACAGCTAAGCATAGGCTTAAAATTAAGCATTTATTTAAGGGTTTTGCTGAATAAGGATGAGATCATTCACATATTAAAGTTAAATGTATGCTTAAGTGCTTTGCTGAACCTGGGCCCAGATACATAAACCATTAAACAGTCAGTTAAGAAAGCGGTGGAAAGCTGTTCTACGATTTCTAGACCTTTTAAGTTACTTCTCCTACATGTCCCCCTATCTCTTTCTTATTAGCTCAAGGAGAAGGTTTTTAAAGCTCCAGTTCCTCAAAAACTATAATGTTCATTGCCACCCGATTGTAATTCAAATTGCTCCGTGCAGCCCCAAGCTTGTGTTCAAACATATAATCAGGCAAACAGGAGACTTGAGTCTTGCCAGTTGGATACTGTTGGTCACAGATTCCACACTTTTTTTTCTTTTTTTTTCCTTTTTTTTTTTAAGCATAAATAAGGAGGGGTAGAGAGGTTGATAAAAGCTGGCCTTTGCTGTCCAGTTTTGGTGCTCTGTTCCTGTGGCTTGGCTTATTTGGGTACATGTTGCTTTGTGTCTGTGAGGGCTCTTTTTTTTCCCCCCCTCTCTCTCCCTCCCCTGGTCAGAGAAGCCGTACTCATCACCTGGAGTGAATGCTGACAGGAATGAACATAGGCAGGAAGCAGCGTGACACACACATTGTCATGCATGACTGACCAGCAGCCATCAACAGCAATTAAACATTGAGAGCACTGGATCCTTTTGGACAGGTTCAAGTTTCCTGGCACTGCTGTGATTAGATGTTTTGCACTGTTTCCCCGTAGTCAGTATGTGACACATTCCCTTTTGCTTGCTCTTTTCTGATATTTATTTTTGCACTGTCCTGGTGTTAGCATCTTCTCACGGAAAATTAATCACTTAGAAAGGGATCATTTTGAAGGAGACTTGTGAGGTGGGTGAAAGAACAAGCGGATATAAAAAAGTCAGTTGGGTTTTTCTTTAAACACAAAATTCCTTGCCTTCAGTTGAACATTATAGTGTTTAAGCATTTTTGAATAACTATAGGTGTGTATGAGATTCAACGAGAGAAAACTGTGAATGGCAGAAACCAGCAAAGAACAACACGGGCCTTTGGGTTTACCCAGCTGAGTGCAATTTTACTGTAATTTAAGATGACAAAACACAATGCCCTTAAAGGCAAGACTGAAGTGAAGAGCGGCTGCAGTTGTGCTGGGCTGTCACTCGCTTGCCCTCATTTCAGGGCTGAGATCCAGAGCAGTCCAACTAGCCGGCGTTTTACACCAGCCCAGACTTCCAGGGCAAGGTCTGTGGCTTGGCACAAGGAGCTGCAGCTCCGGAGGCTGGGGCGAAAGGCCTTTTGGCACACAGCGAGGTCTCCTGCCTAATTGAATAGTACAGGGTCTGAGGCCAGAAGGGCTCATTAAGGCTCCATTCTGACCTCGTGGATTGTCGTCCTCTCCATTCCCCCGGATTGAGTCCAGCAGCTTATATGTGAGTAATTAATTCCTTCTGTTAATTTGCACTCTCCCAGTCTCTGCAAGGACCAGGGAGGTCCGCTAATAAGTTGTAAGGAACTGCCGGACTTCTACGTAGGAAACCTTTGTGTCTACCTTCTTTCCATCTTTCATCTTCCGTGTGCAAGGCATGCTCCAAACCCCATTTTGACCAGTTGGAGCAGTCAAATGAATGAAGTGATCAAAAGAATAGGGTTTCACCATCCCATAAGGATTAACATGAGAATGTGGTTTAAATGGGCTGTGCTCTGCTGTGCCGCCACCAGCCCAGCCAGCGCTTGGAGCCAGTCAGTGTGTTAGGCTTTTTTCCTGCTAGTTCCCTCTCACACAGTTAATGAGGGTTGCTCCAGACATGCATCTGTTTTACCTTTATATTCTCGCACTAGCATTTAGAGGCCAGAGAAACCCTGGGGCTTTGATACCACTGCCTTTCGTTGATAGTACAACTCTTTAAGGGCTTTTTCCCTCAGATAGGTGTCCAGGATCATGGGGGCAGATGTAAGAACTGCTGTGAGAAATGGTTCTGAATTTGCTGCTCTCAATAGTCATTCTCGATTGACATAGTTGTTAAAATAAGCATTGTGTATTGATAACATTAAATAAGCCTCAGAAGAACCGTGTGAAGCAGAAAATGTAATTACTATTTCTGTAATGCAGATACAGAAACAAAGGCACAAAAGGGATGAGTGACTTGCCCAAGGTCATACAGTAAATCAGCAGTGTAAATATACCCGAGCCCCAGCCACATCTCATTTCCTTATGGGGTGGGTGTATTCAGGAATAAATAGCTGACTTGATTCCATGATCTTTTGCAGTCTTTCAAAGGCTTTCTACTTTTCTCTTTGTAGGCTTCCAGGATGTCCTGATAGACCAACACAAGCACTTCCATAGACACTAAGGAAAGAGCATCAGGTGGTAACAAAGTCATGCTTGAATTTCTGTTACCAAAGTAGATGGCAATCAAGTGGACTGGGCATCCAAGCCTGGGATGTCTTCTTTACCTGGGAATCAGATTTTGGACCTTCTGCTGATGTCTTAGAAAACTAACTGTGGCATAAATGAAGCTTTGGATTTCCAGCCTAGGGGAGCCTATGCACAGATTCATAGACAACTGTCCAAACATAAATGACGATGAGCATGAAAAGAGTATGAAAAATTGAGTATGCACTGGAGAGACAGAACTTAATTCATTAAGTAACTTCAGCAATGACTTCTTAGTGTTATGAGTAAACCCATTAAATCACAGCTCAGATGCATCAGGTTTTGCTCTAAGAATTGAAGCAGAGATATATAAGAACACAGCAAACCAGAAGATTAAAAAGTAGTACTGCATAAGTCAACTGCTAGTTGCTGACATCAATAAAATATTGTCCTTTATTATAGTCATTAGGGAACCTTTTAACAGTCATTAAAATTTCCTAATGCTGTAGTAAAATTTTTAGCTGTTGCCTGGAAAAAAGAAGGTACTCTGAACTATATGGCATGCAAATATTTCAAACAAATGCTGTCATAGGATGGAGGTATTAACAAGTACTTCTTAGAGCTGATGGGTTGTTTTTGGAACACACTCAGGAAAAAATATATATATGAATATATATTATATATAATACAAGAACATTGAGATTTTTCTGGCAATGAAATAGGGATAAATGATTTAAGCCCTTCACAAGGGAGTTGAAACCTATTAATTACGAAGTTCTGATACATACTGACTGGGCTTTGGTGTTGGTTTCAGGTCCTAGATAGATAGTGTCTTCCTTTTTTCTTCTGCATTCTCTTTGAAAAACGTGAAATCATTAAATTAAACTGAACAGTTTCAAAAGGTACAGGAAATGTATGATGATGGCACTAAACAGAGTAATAGTACAGGAGCATTGCTATTGATTAGGAATGTCTTGGAAAAGCTGTGGTTTAGGTAGCTTGAAGGAAATTGTTATTATTAATTAATTAATTTTTGGAAATACAATAAACTGATATTCAGTGCTACCTATATAGTGTTTGCACTTCAAGTGCAGGCACACAGAGCCAGGATTGTTCTCTTAATACTGTAATGGCAGGAGTGTTTCTCTACTTTGACTGAAGTTCAGTTCGTATGAGCTTGGCACAGGATGTGTGAGACCAATCATATGATTTTTGATACAAAAAGACAGGGAGCTTAGAGAGGCTTCCTACCTGCTCTGTGTGCTGCAAACAGCCCGCCGTGACTGGAAAACTGGGTCATATTCTGATGCATTTTAAATCACAACTGGTAGAAGAAGGCATGGGGAAGCACAACACATCTAACAGCACCAGCAAGGATTAAGGCAAACAGAGCATGAAGTTCTTAAGCAGCATGTTGGCTGGGGAGAGGGGTAATGACTTGAGCCTGGTAACATCTTCTGAGACCTTTTACAGCCTTAAGTATTCAGGTTACACACCATGGGAAAGAGAGCACTTTTGGAGCTGCAGTGCCCCACAGAACGGAGTGAGAGCACTGATGAGAGGGAACACTGACCAGCTGCAGAGTTGTCAGCAGGTAATTTCTTACCTGGGAGAACAGAGAATCTCTGCTCATTGCTCACAGCTTTGATTGCACAGGGGTCTGGTCCAGACACTCAAACTTGCAGTATCTGTTTAAACGGGCTAGTTTCTGATCTTACATTTAATCTTACCTGGAACCTAAGTGAATCTAAAGCAGTTAGTAAAAATTATATCAAATATATTCCCTTTCTCATAGCAAACCATTTCTATTTAAATGCACAATACACAGATTTTCTCAGTTCTGAAAAATCTTTGTGATTATTCAGATCAGAAGTAAAAACTCGACCATTTGAGGGAAGAATTCTCATTCACACCTGCAAAGAAACAGGTGACATCCAAGAATTATCTTTTCACTTTGCAAGAATGTTCAGTGATGGATCCAATCTGAGAGTGATATACCGGGTTTCAGTTGCTCTTATCCAGTACCTAATCTTCATCAACTTTTTGGGGCAGCCAAAACTTTCAAAATTTGAGGTTCTGCTTGTATCTGCAGCACAGCTTGATGCAAGGTAAACAGGTGCAGGAAGACCAGTGCTCTGCTGTAGATCAGAGAATTGGATAGGGATTTACTGAAGTTGAAGTAAGCATAGGGCCTTCAAATGTCCAACAAGGTTCATGTATCAGCATGTCCTGGGAGTTCATCCTGCCCATTGCAGTGTTCTGTGAATGGGTGTTACAGTAGAGAGGCAATGGGAATTTCAGGGGAAACTTCCTGGTTTGTCTTTCTCACAGTTAGGACCACCTTATAGCTGTGATATTCTTTAATAACCAGGAAAGTCACTGTGAAAATTTTTAGGGGAGAAATTTCCAGAATATTGGATGAAAAATTTAAGGAACACAAATAGGTTTAAGGATGAATTAGCTGTTTCTTGTAATCTTAACTCTGTTTCATATCATTATGGTACATGGCACATACATTTCACCCTTAAAGAATACTCTGGGCAACATGGAAGATCACAGTGCTCAAATGATGAAAAAGAAAATTGCAACCCATGGGCAGAGAAAACAGAAATTTAATTTAGGTCAGTGTTAGCGATTAGCAGTGTTTTGTCCACGTCTGCAGCTCACCAGTAACCTCTATTTGCTACCTGTTGCCACCAGGTGATGCTTGCCCTGTCCCCTCTTCTGCCATCATGAGGCTGTTACAGATCCCAGGAATACGGATAAGGTTATTTTTTCTTCACTCCTTCCACGATGCACATAACTGAGAACGGTGGTGGGGCAGCGGTGCGGACGAGGATCTCTTTCAGCTCCGAGGGCCGCCTTTCCAGTGTGTGCTCTGTTACTACCTAGTTTAATTAACATCTGTGCCAATCACAGCAGCTGCCTATAAGATAGAGAAGGTTAGCCGAGCATTCAAGAAGATAAATGAGACAAGGGGTTGCCAAGGGGATGGTGTGTCAGACACGTGCCGTGGCTGCAGCGAGCGTACACATCCCCATTAGCTGCACTGCTCTGGAGTCTGGGGGCAGAGCTAAGGCTTTGAGGCAGGGATGATGCATACCTTAACTTCACATTTTTTATATTTAAAAATGGGAATACAGATATACTGGCTATTCTGAAAGGCTATTCATCAGTCAACTTTAACCCTGTAAGAATAGAGCATTAAAGCAGCTAATAGAAACAATTAAATATTTGACATCTGAGAAGGATTTCAGGATTATGTATGGTGTTCCCTCCAGGAAATCTAGAAATACTAGAGCTACCTATGTTCAAATGAAAAGTACCTCGAAACCAGAAAATTTAGAATATCTTGCAAATTAGGGTTCTCTATTCCAACTGCATGCATCATATCCCAGAGTCTCATGACCCAACTGGTGCAATAATAATATGGAAGAGTCCAAGCTTATGTGCCTTACTAAACTTGAGTGCCCTTCCCAAACCTTAACAACCTTTCATATTGTTTTTGGGTTTTTCAGTTCTTTTTATCTGTTTTTTCTTTTAAATTTATTGGGAAAACAAGCCACACTGAGATCATCGTATCTGGACGTATTAGCTTCAGAATGATTGCAGTAAAATCTTTATGCCCCAGCACCCTGACAGCATTGTAATGCAATAGTCAGAGGGGCTAGGCATACAGTGGAATAGTTTTACCATCACGGTCTTGCATCCAAATGGCCTGATAAGACAATCCCTGTAGACATGCAATGAAATCCTTTCCTCCAGTGACAGCATCACAAACTCTAATTGCTAGGCATTATTCTTCCTTTGACATTGACGTGAAACCTGTACTACAAAACACAGATCTCATGCAGGTTTACATTGCATTAGCACACTCTATTATTTACCTATGTACTAATTATTCTCCAGTTATACTGAAGTTGTACAAATGTTTTGGCTTTTCAGTGTTTTCCTGGCCTAGGTGCATTACAATGGTTTTGGAGGGAATAAAGCTTGCTCGTCGAGGTTTGAACAGGGAAACACTAGCACTGGTCTTGAAAGCATTCAAGCAAATGGTTTGCAGTTCTACAACAGAAAGTTGTTTCTCCTCTGTTTTTTCCCCCCCAGAAACCTAAATTGTTCACAAAGCAAGTAATCTCAGGTTTACTTACAGCAGGATTTTCATGCTATTTTTCTCCATACCCTTTCATAAAGAAAACCTTTACAAGGAACTCATCAACAGTAAGATAAGAGCTACTGTACACTTCTCTACAGTTTTTTCTGACGTGACAAAGAATATTAATTCCCACTGTCACCTATGCATCTGCAGCAGCAATCCATTCACAGTAAGTTATAAAGGTGTGGGGTTTTTAAAATTATTTCTAATTTCCTCTCAGCATTTCTTCAAGAGCAGAAGATGATTGGTCTTGGAAGCTGAAGCACAGAGAGTAGTACTGTGCTTAGCTCTACTACTGATTTTCAGTACAGTCACTTTGCTTCAGCAAAGTCTGGGCACCTCTGTGGTGAGGAGTATGGGCCTCCAAGGAGACAGAGGGTGTACGCACAGAAGTGCGCAAAAACAGATCCTTGTTCTTTTACAGCAGATGTGCAGTCCAACAGAATGCTGTTTCTAAGGAAAAAAACTGAATGAAAGAGCCATCACGGTACCAGTCAGAACAAAAAATCCTTCCTTTGTTGGCACTCTCATCTGCTTTTTTGTGTGCTCTCATCCCAAAGGGGAGCAAGGTTGGGAGTCACCCTAGTTGCACAGGGCAACCTGAAGTGGAGAAAACCTCTTCTCCTGTGAGCCTCCCAGGGGACCTTGATTGGTAACTTGGAGAAGAGCAGGGAGCAAAGATTCATCATAATGGAAAAGTCCTAAACTTTGCATGGTCAAAAAAACTAACTTTGTCCTAGGGACGGTTTTGGTAGGTATTAGATGGGGATAGTGGGAAATCACCCTGGCACCTCTGGAAACCCTAGACAAGGCAAGAGTGTCTGGAGATGTTTGCCTAATACCTGGAGGATGCTGGTGGCTGGCAGTGCAGCTCCTCGTTGCCACACCTTCCATGGGAGAAACACGAGGATACTTCTCTCTAATGTAAGATTTTGCGTTTCTGTAGACTTCTATCCCCATAAATCAATGAGATATTCACACACTGTCTGTGTGGTGTAAGCTGTAGGCAACACAAATGGTCCAAAAAAATTTTGCTGACATCTGGACTACATTTTATGGGGGCATGCCATCAAAGGTTGTGTCACCAGCTAATCTGTGTTTAAAGCACTTGGTTTTCCTTTGTCGTGAGCGGGCTGACACTGACAGAAATCAAGACAAAATGTAAGCCTGTTTTTAACTACCAAAAGAGGGTGTGGGTATTCCACCAAGTCCACTACACACTTGAGCATCGTTGTTGATTTCACTTTCAAGGCACTACTCCAGCAGTGCTGAGCAAGCAGTACCAACCCTCTAATAAAATGTTCTAATAAAGAAAAGTTCCAGTGAGTGGCAGGCACTTAGGCTGAAATGGGAGTATTGGTCACATAGGAGTATACGATTGAAACAGGGGTGTTGGCAGATGAAGATAAAAGAGATACTGCCACCACTTTCATGTTGAAAATGGTGTGTTTTTATCCCAAAATAAAGCTGCACTGAAGGTTTTTCATTTGAATATTTTCACCCGCATAGAGGAAAAAAAGTCTTTTCATTAAGGAGTCCCAATGTGTTTTAAAAATGCTTTGGTGCCTTACTCTAAATTTAATGATGCGAGTACCTTTGCAGTGGACTCATTTGGGGTGCATGCATGCATACTTCGTGCATAATGAAGTCATCAGCAGTTGCTTGGCATTACTGGATAACTAAATAAGTACTACAGCATTGTTGTGAAGAAGCTAAAACAGCCTGGGGCAGCCCTATTTTATGCATCTGAGTTTTCCCAAACTAATTCTGCATTCATGAACTGTTGCTGTTTGTATCTGGAAGGATGAAGCTTCTAATTTTTTACCCTTTTCTCAGCCTCTTTGGAAAATTTCCCAATTTTTTCTGTTCAAATAAAAATAGTGGGAGTTACCCTTCATATGAAGATGGAGGGAGGGGATGATGTACACATGAACACAAAGAGTCCCTCAAAGGGCAAATCACTTTTCAATCTGTCTTATGGAAGAAGCATTTTTCAGATGAATCATTACTAGAATACAGCTTCTCGTGTATCAGAGTAACTCAGTTGTTTAATTCACTAATGTATCCACTTGATGTCACTGTCACTGCCCAGTAGAATTGTTAATGTCAAAGGGTTTTCTGGTCACAAAGACTTTGCGCCAGTAAGTGACTGAGCTGCACAGACAGCCACCTTTTGGACCTTTCCAGGTAGCTTTATTCCTGTGACAGTCCATTTTGTTGATGTGGACACTTCTACTTCCTGATCCTCTTCATTCATGTTTTGCGTCTCCCTGAAATGCAAATACTCATTTTTGAAGATTGTATTTTCCTGCATAGAAATGTTCATTCATTTTATTTTTCTTGTACAAGAAAAACATTGTAGCATTACTTTAATGGTTTGGTTTTACTCATTTCTTAAGGATAATGACAATTTTTCCGAAGTCAGTGGATGGCATTTATTTATTTGTTTATTTAATTATTTATTAATGGCATGAAGCTGAGTCAGGGCAGGTTTAAGTTGCATATCAGGAAAACATTCTCCACCCAGAGGGTGGTTGGGCACTGGAATGGGCTCCCCAAGGAAGTGGTTACAGAACCAGGCCTGACAGAGTTCAAGAAGTGTTTGGACAACGCTCAGGCACATGGTGTGATCCTTGGGGTGTCCTGTGAATGGCCAGGGGTTGGACTCGATCCTGATGGATCCCTTCCAACTTGGCATATTCTGTGATTCTATGTTGCGTCTTCTCTTAGTACTTTTGTCATCATTAGACTTTTTAATTTTACGATGAATGAACTGGTTTTTGCACTTTTCTCTCTTCCTCATTCCAGCATGCTTTTTTGTTTTCCTGCCATCTCCCATAATTTTGTTTACGCTCATGGAAGCAAAAAGGTGATGTACATCTGTTCCCTATATATATCTTTTCATAGTGAAAATAGATGTTTCCAAAAACCAGAAAAAACCTAATTTTTAGTTATTTTTGCATCCCTTTCCCCTAGATTTATCAGACTGGGAGATCATCATGTGAGAGGGAGTAGAGCACTTAACTACTTTAAGCTGGGATTTAGGAAATCATCCACAGCAAAACACAGCTATTGCATGTGAACTGTTCCTTGCCAAAGCCCGTTGGCCAGGATCAAGTTCTCTGGGGACAGCTGTATCCTGGTTTAACAGGCCTTGATCCTTTCACTGTTGCCTTCTTGCTGCCCGGGTCATAAACACTTTCTGTCAGTCTATAGCTCTGTCTTCAGTGCCAGAATAAAGATCTGACCTGAGAAAGCATTTCAGTATGTCCTTTGCTCCTTGTTCTGGGTGTCAGCATCTAAGCTGTCCTCCTGCCCCCTCTCTAATGCCACTCTGTTGGAGCCCTTGGAAGGGCTGGAAAGCTGAAGAACTGGCATGCGGTTCTGCATATTTGTGCATGGGACTTTATTATTTTTGTGCACATAGGTATTATTGTGGGGGCTGGAAAAGAAGATTGTAAGCATTTCATGGAAACATGCACTCAGAGCCAAATCCTCATTAAAAACTGCCTTAGCATCCAGGCCAGGAGAGAATTGCAGGCACAAAGATTATTTGTGTATACTGCACTTTTAGAGGGTCACTGAGATTCATGTTCCTTTCTACAGCATCTCAGACAGTCAAGCTTTGCTCTAAGAGGAATTGCCAAGATTTTCCCCTGTGGAGCTACAACAGCTTTACACTGCCCCAGAAGACCAAAGCGACCTTAAAACTGGTGAAGCAGGAAATAAGAGGATTATATTATTTTGAGAGACAACTTAGAGATGGCATTCTCAAAATCAACACCTCACTTTGCTGCCAAAACAGGATGCATGGCAATGGTGCTGCTTGCCCCAGTTCATGCTCAGCTCTTGCACTCCTGCCCTCTGGGCTGTTGGTAGCCGGTGTTATTTAGAGCCGTCCTTATGCTTGGACTGCAGAGCACTTGCTTGGCATGCAGCCACTCCAGGCTCTGAAGATAGCAGAGGCCAATGCTTCTGCCCTGAGCTGTGCACTCAGGCCATAGCAAATGATCAAGATCAAAGGTTTTGTCTTTTTTTCTTTTCAAAGCTTAGGGGTTAAATTCTTTCCTGTGAAAAGACTCCCTTCAATATATTCTTAAGAGCTGTTTTAAAGGCATTTCGCTCCCTCCCGTGGATAACAGTAATTACCAAGTTGTGCTGAACTGTAATTTTGGAATAGACCATTAGTGGATGGCTGTAGCTATACACCACCATTCCCAAAATTTACCCTTCATCACGCAATGTGAATAAGAGAAGGACTCACATGAAGGAAACTCAAGTCTGGCACGCTTAGGTGAGTGTGATTTCCTTTTTTCCGTCAAAATCTTAATTCTTTATAAGCTGTTTGTGGCCTTATTAGCATCCCTTTGCAGTACATGAGCAGCACAAGGAAGCTGGAACTGTGGAGAGAGTCTGGTTTATTGCCATAAACAGGGCAGCAGATGTAGCACTGTCCCCACAGCAATCTGCCTTGCTGCCATGTCAGCTAGTAGCAGCTGCAAATATGGCAGTTCTCCATGTTTCACCCTATTCCTCTATTCCTCACTGAGGTGTGAGCTTGCACACCCAGATAATGCTGTTTAAATATTAGTAACTATAGGTTGGGATTTATTCCATTAGTCTTTTTTTTGGACTGAGGGTGAAACAAGAGGTGAAATCTGAAAAGAGGAAAACTTGTTCGTGAATATTATGGAGAAGAATGGTAGAATGAATAATTTTTAAAATTTTATTCATGTCAGCTGCAAAATTGCTGGAGAACAAAACTTCTTAATACAGAACAAGTCAAAAGCTAGCTGTACATGAATTTTATAGAACACATGTTACATCTAGCTCATCCATTACAGGTGTCTGCATGACCTGGCTCACTATGTTTCTCAATGTAAAGGTTTTGGCTCAGAAGTCTGACAAATCTTTCTGCATGGAAAGTGAATTTTTCAAGCCTTTACCTGCTCTGCAAGGCCTGGCCCAAATATTAAGGAATAATAGACAGGTTTCGAAAGGTATGCTTCTAGAGGTGCATCATACAATGTTTCCTGAATGCTGTCAATTATTTTAAGGATTTGTCAGGGTTTTCTTCCCTGCATCGATAGGATTTCAGAATACCCTGATAATAATGCCTTTGTTGACCTCAAGGTCTGACACTAGCAGTATAACTCTCAGCCTGATCTTAGAGACAAAATAATGAGTTTAAAATGTTACAAGAAAAATGGGGTTTATACAGATTGGGATAGAAAAGATTAAGCTGGATGTTAACACACTTCAACAGCACATTGTCTCTACTAACCCCAGCAGAGTGAATGGCTGCTATTAAAAGCTGCCATAGAGATGGGGTATGTTCTTCTATGCCTACTGGGAAAGTTTCTCCACTGAAAGGGTTGTCAAGCACTGGAACATGCTGCCCCAGGAAGTGGTTGAGTCACCAACCCTGGAGGTATTTAAAAGATGTCTAGATGTGGCACTTCGGGATATGGTTTAGTGCTGGGCTTGGCAGTGCTGGGTTAATGGTTGGGCACAATGCTCTTACAGGTCTTTTCCAACCTAAACGATTTTGAGATTCTGTTCAACTGACTCTATCCACAAGTGACACCAGCTAGTCTTCTCTCTAGCTAGTCTTGTCCCTTGTATGTTTATCTCAGACTTCCTTGGTGCTGTGTAACCACCAAATATTTCACGTGGTCTCCAACACTCCCCCATCTGATTGCCATCCTGGTGTTTACAGTTAGAAAGGACACTCATAAAATCGCGTTTGTAAACCTGAAGGGAGAGTAGCTAGAATGATTTTGGTTTGTTTTTATCCCCATGCTTTTTTGTGAGAAATGAGCTGCAAGGGGCAGCTGGGAGCATGCATAAACATAGTCTTGAAGAAGCAATCAGAAATCTTTTTTTCTAAATTGTAAAAAAGTGGCACTCAAACTATTGATCTGTCTTTCACCAGTCCAGCTCTAATTCTGGGTCCTAAACTGATCAGCAGGTTTATGAAAGCAGCAGCTGAGGCGCTTTCTTTCAGCCAAGAGCAGCCTCAGGAGCTGCAGATCTCTCCAGCTTACAGCTGCTTCCATGTAGATTTTATTGAAGAACAAATAAAACTGAATCCATTTGTTGTTCTGCAAGACAACAAAGGTCTGTGTGCTCCAGCGTTAGGCATACCATGAGGAGAAGAGGAATTTCTGCTTGCAAGAAGCAAATGCTTGTGAGTATCTGAGCCAGGCCAGAGAGAGGTCACTTGGATGTTCAGGTTTTCCAAACTCTCACATGTCCTACAGCCTCTGGCACCAGAGAGTGCAGCAATGTAATGCAGCACAAAGGGACTGTGACCCTTTAAGAGTCAGCAAGGCAAAGTGAGAGTGTGAGGGGAGCACACTCACACCCTGCCTCCGACTAGGTGCTGGAGATTGAACTCTCAGTAGGAATGATATTCCTCCATAGGGAGTCTCCTAGGAAGTAATTTGTTACTGGAAGCAAGACCAGGAAGCACTTCTTGGAGTATATCTGCCATGTGGGCAGCGCCCTCCTGGGTGACTGCACAGCCCCTCAGTGGCTCTGGGAAGGGTCAGACAAGCTGTCCTCACCGCCCAGGCCTGGCCAGACCTATAAACTCTCTCTCACACAGCGCTGCCCTCCTGCAGGAGCGCTTTTCCAGCCTGCCTTCACAGGACAGCTCTTCCTATTAGGCACAGCCAAGCAGCTGCACCTTCAGCAAGCTGCTTCCCGGCCACCTGCTGCCCGTTTTGGTGGTCCAGCTGGTGAGCATTCCTAGGCTTTCACCCGATCTGCCTCTCCTTACCCCGAGGTGATGATATGTTCTCAGACGGGGCCTCAGACCCATGGCTAATGAAGCAAATTGTTCTTGGAACTACTTCCTGAATATTGGCAGCCTTGTTCCTTTGCATCTTAACAACAAACCCAGATTTTTAATATCACTGAGCACAGTTTGTAAACTCAGGACAACTCTTGCATGTCAAAGACAGTCATGCTACTACTGTATGACACAATGATTGTTTCTTAAATCCCCACAGTATACTGGAGTTTCCTAGTTTGTCTTAAAACCCCTTCTTTTTGTCTCAATGCCCTTAACAGAGTATCTAAACAGTGGCTAAACCCTTTCCAAGCTAATTCCTTTCCCAGTTTTCAGAGAGCAGATGTGAAGACCTCCCACCCTGCAGCCATTATCCCCATATCAACCAGCATAACCCCATATCAGAGCCCAGCAGAGCCACTGCTCCTCATAAGGGAGCTCACCCTCGAGCTTGCTCATTGCCCATACATTAAATGTAAACTCTGGCCATCTCCATTTTTTACATATAGCCCGAGTACCAGCTAACTGCTCTGGCTGACAAGTGGCTGCAAATCAGGGCTAAAATGATTTCAGGTGTTTCAACACTGATTGGGAGGTAAATGCATATAAGCTTAAACCTGCTTTTCCTTATCCTGATCAGTTGCTGTTTAATGAGGAAGGAAAGCCCTTCTAATCGAGCTGAGCTAGCCAGGGTGGAACCACTCTGCTGCCAGCAGATAAAGTTTCTCCTGAAAATATTCCTCTGGTCTTCTCAGAGTGAGCCATCACACCAAGGACAACCCCTTGTGCCCAGGCTGGTTAACTGAGTTGTGACAAGCTTGTTTTTTGACAAGGTTATTAAGGTAAGTAGAATGGCTGGAGATTTTTTTTTCTTTATCTTGCCATCAAATCTGGGGAAGCCTATCTAAAAAACTTGGTCATTTTCTCCCCCCTGTTAAGGGAAAAATGTGTGTCCCCTTTGGAACATGTTGTGAGGGGAGGGATATTTTGCTGTGGTTTTACTATGGAAAATCCAAGGTTGGGAAACACTATGCTTGACTCTAGAAACTTTGGCTTATGCATTTTTCAGAAAGTATACTTTTGTGCTGGATCCTCTGACAAAGTACAAGTACTGTAAATGGTTTTTTCTTGCTTGGCAAATATGTTTGTGTCTCTAAGTGCCAGAACCACAGATTAAATCCTGGAAAACATTGTCAACCATTAAAAAAAAATATGTATTTTGCCCAGGATACTCAAAAACAAGGATTTATTTAATTTCTGCCTTCCAGTTTTATGGTTAATTCTGAGCTTTCTGGCTGACTTTGTATCTTGGTTGTGCTGATCTGCTCTGGGTTGTTGGGGGGTTTTTTCTATTACATTTTTAGTTGCTGCTTGGGCATATTCAACCTCTAGCATAAATCACTTATTGTATTTTGAAAGTTGGATAATGTGTTTAATGCACCCAACATTGAAAATACACATCTGTTTTGATGTTAGGTGCATCATGGCAGTAAATAGCATCATTTATCTTAATATTTTTCACTTCATATATAAATGAGTAATGAGTTTACATCCATAGAGGCATTTGTAAGCAGCATGCTTTGGTGGTTGCTTTTTTTTGTTTTCTTCTAGGTTTTTACAGCATATTGTTAGTTTATAGAGAATTTTTTAATTATTTATTTTCATGTTTTGTTTTATTTTTTTAATTTCTGGGCGTTCTTTAGCTTATCTCTGCCTCCCCCCTGACACAATGTCTCCACTCTGCCTCCAATCAGGCTGCATTTTATACTTTGTGCCTAGCGTGGATGTTTCTGTGGTTGTACATTCTTAGCGTTCATCACCAACTGAACTTACTCTGTCCCTGGCCTCTCTGAGCCCAGAGCTGCCATATATGTGTCTGCTGAGGGGGGAGGATGGGGGCAGCTATCCTGCTTTCCACTCCTTTGCTGATGCCAATTCAGCGTGGGAAGGGAATGCAACAATCTAGTTATTGGGTTAAGTACCAAAGCTGCAATTTTTATTGAAATACAATAATTCAGGCATCAGTGGCGCCTGGCAGATAATAGACCCCGTGGTAGTGAGTGCTCATAAAGCTTGAGGCCACCACATGCCCTGGGCTGCAAAGCAATGTGACCCTCGAGAACCCTGCCTCTTTCTGCCCTTCTGTCTCCCAAACCACAATATTCTTGTCAAGCCGTTTAACAAGAATCATGTTTTCTCATGGTAAATTGTACCCATGCACTATTTTACACTCTTCCTCCTTCTCCCTTTGTAGGGATACAGGGCTAGAAGAAAGCTCTTGCCTTCTGAAACAGTTCTATACCACCATAGGTATCTATTTCATATTGTTCTGTTTAAAAATATAATAAAACTACATGATAAGGTGGAAAGAAAACTGGGTTGCTTGCTCTCTTACTGGAAGACAGCTCAGGATTCATAGACCTCTGAGCCTCAGAAACTTAGCTCTGGTTTGCAGACTAAAGTTATTTGGCCCATCACCCATGTCTTAATATATGATCACTGTCCTCCAGCTTAAGCAACCCTTTTGTCTCCCTGGTGTCTACTAACAATGACATGTTAGGAAACATCATTTATTTCCACCCTTGCTCTCTTTGTGCTAGACATACCAAGACCTTTAATTCCCACGAAGTGTCCCTGCTGTATAAAACTGAGTAAGAGGTTTGTGGAGTCATGCAGCATCTGGCCTAACATCACCACATCCTCCTAATTTCACGTCTGGCTCCTGCAGTACTGAGGAAGGTGTTCCTTCAGCTCATAATTTACTGCTAGCAGATAAATTCACTGATAATGAGAATCTTCATCCTACTTTCAAAGATGATTGTGAATGCCTCTCCCTGCAGAGATAGTCCTCTCAGATCACAAACCAGATATGATGCTAAAGGCACCATTTGATGTTGGTACCAACCCAACCATTACTATTTGCTTCCTAATTTTGGTTTTTACACACTGTCAGATTTGCATCTCTAATTGTCACTAAATTAAGAAAATTAAATTAACAGCACCAGACTGTGTGGGAAGGGAAAATAGGAATAGGATATGTTCTATGTCTCTTTTCAGTTGGCTTCTACTTTCTTCTAATTAATCACTCAGATTGTGGTGACACTCCTGGAAACCGTCACATATTTTATATAGTTTTTTTAAATATATTTACATATGTGTGTGTATTTTTCTTATTTTATATATATAAAATAAATGTGTGTATATGTAGAGAGGGAATTAGAAGTTATCTCTCTCTGACATCAGTACCTTACTGCCTGTAGTTCATGGTTCATAATAGATGCATGACAATTATGTCATTTTCTGTCACAGAGACTGAACAGCACTAGACAACCTCAGTTCTATCCCTGTTTTGCCTGTACATTTTTGGGAGATGCCATGTGGTAGTGACATCATCCCAGAGAATCCACAAGTGCTACTGTTGGGCCGACAGACATCATACAGAGCAGATTTGTCATTGCAGCCATACATTTTCATTTTTCAATGGCTCAGCATGAACATTTCAGGAAGGTCGTACCAATGAACCAACACAGAGCTCCAGAGTATCCTGAAAATGGATAAATGTCAAGCTTATCTTTCTTGTTAAACTTTAGGGGCCACTGCACTTCCATGGGATGGTGTTTCCAGTCACACAAGTACTTGCATCTCAGACCAGCTGAATTTAGGGAGTGCAAACCAGCCTGACGCGATGGATGCGAAAGCTCCCAGAAAAATCAGTTTGGATGATCTTGGTACCCCACTGTACATGAATACATTCAATGAAACAGCAATGCACTGGCACCAGCTTCTCACTTCCAGCTGTGGGAGGCCCACAGGGTGGAGGGAGAAGAGAGAAATACCTGTCTGGGGCCGGCAGCGGGTGGTGGCCCAAGGTCAGGTGTGATCCTCAGCAGTGGGTCGGTGGATGTTATGACAGTCTCGTTGTGCAGCTGCTCTCCCTCTTTCTAAGCTGTCCTAAGAGAAGAGGTGGGAAAGGCTTGTGTACGTTTTATTTAATGGCACCTCTTGGTAGTGACAGTGACCCTGAGATCTGCTCTTGCAGCCAGCAGTGTGTAGGCAAACTGATGGCACTCTGCCTGCAGCCATGGAGAAATCCATGGGGCTTGGTGTGGACAAAGCAGTCTGGCCATGTGGTATCAATTTCAGAACCAGAGCCTGGAAAGAGGTTGTTTTGCATCTTTAATGCAGTTTCAAACCTGTAAGTAAAGCAGAGTAAATGAATTCATGAACTAAAGGTACCTGAAGAGTCAGAAGTTGCTATATGTCTCCCTAGGCCTGGTGCAATCAAAAAACATTTCTGCACCTTTGCATCAAACTAGGCAGGCCAAAAGCATGTGATATTTTTAGTGGGGCTGCAGCATACTCTGCAACAGTATTTCTTCAAGAAATGTGGTGGTGTGCATCCTGCCACTGTACATATGCACACTAATATA
The DNA here is from genome assembly GCF_000691975.1 of Corvus brachyrhynchos. Classification (NCBI taxonomy): domain Eukaryota; kingdom Metazoa; phylum Chordata; class Aves; order Passeriformes; family Corvidae; genus Corvus; species Corvus brachyrhynchos. The sequence goes on along the minus strand of NW_008237239.1, from coordinate 15,771,882 downwards.
GATTTGCCTGGATCTTTTATTCTTTGTTAATGGATAGTGACTTCTTTCTCTATTGTATAAAAATGTCTCTTGACTAAATTCCTTGAGCTATGAAGCAGTTTAAATTTTTTTTTTCACCTATATCCTGATGGACAGCAAAATCCAGGGTGTGACAAATGGCACCTGACATCCAGGAAGGAATATATCCTTAAGAATAAATCCATATCTCCAAACTCTCTCTAATTTTCTAGGACAGCCTTTCATTCTAGATCCATATCTACTGCAGTTTCACAAAGACCAGATCTTATTTCTCAGTTCCTGTGAATTACAAGCATTACAAAAGTTCAGTTACAAAACTAAGTTTCTGTTTACTTCAAAAACCTGGCTGAAGTTTCTAGCCATTCCTCTGCATTTTGTATTTAGTTTCAGAATGCAAAATTTAACTTGGAAATATATCCATAATTTGGAGAGCAAAAGGCAAAGAAATTACCCATCTAGAGGTATGTTTTGTATGTAGCCCAAGAGATCCACATTTTTTTGTTCAAAGTACAAAGATGTACTTTTTTAGGGTGGAGAAGGTATACAAGAAAGGCAATACTAAGGCATTAGAGTATTTGAGTATAAACTTGTGGTGGTATTAGTGGATTTGGCAGAATATTGAGCCTTTAGCAGTTGTAACTGAAGTGCTGGAGAGGGAGAGAAACTGATATTATTTCCTTTCAATGTTTGACAGAGTTTGAGGAATTCCTGAGAGTGAGTTTGAGGAATTCCTGAGAGTGAGTTTGAGGAATTCCTGAGAGTTTGTTAGAAATGACCACAGGTTTTCTATAGAGGCAGATAGATGTGCTTATAAACACTCATCCACACTCCATGTTTCTGAAACTTCTCATTACAATATTGTATCAACAGCTGTGATATATGGACATTAATTTCTTTGCTGCTGCTATAAATCATTCTTTTTATAACACTGAGAACACTTCATTCCCTGCTGCCTTCTTATGGAGGTCCTAAGTTTTCTAATTGAAGAGGATTTTATGTTTCCTCATCTCTCTTTATAATCTGGGTGATACCTACAGTGTGGTTTTGTGGTTCATCATTATTTCATTGCAGCATTTTGGAGCTTCCCAAAGTATTGAAATAAAAAGGAACAGGTAACAAGGAAAACCGATCCACTTGTAACAGAAGGAGGAAGAGACCACGTAGAAAAAGTACCGCAGGTCTTTCATAGAATGCTTTCAAACAATATTCTATTTCTTTCTCTGGATTGCTCTGTGTCTTTTTGAGATGCAGGTTTCTTTACCTTTGATTAGCAACAAGTTTCTGACTGGGGTTTAAGGGAAGAAACTTAGAGGGCAGGGAGTGCAGGTGTTGCACAAGCCATATATGCTCTGCCTTGAGAAACCTGTCAGTGGTTTGCAAACATGAATACAACAGAAAGGATGTCTGAGAGGTGGGTCAGAAGTTAACAGGATTTTGCCCTACTATGGAAACTTAAGCCTCAGATCGGAAAGTGTTTATGTGATATCACAGTTTGAGTGACAACTGTCAATAGGTGCTGGATGGAGGTGAGGTCGGTATAGATTTTTCTCAAAGGCTGTCTGCTGGTATTGCCTGTCATGAGATAGCTGTCATTTCCAAATCACTCCATATGTTCCATAAATGTAAGGCATCAGCATGCTGGCAGAAACACTGAGGCAGCAACTGTTATGAATTTCTTAGTGACGGTGGTATTCTTCGAACAGTAGTGAATGTAAATTTTCTACACTTATAAAATATTTGGGAGGACCCACAGATTTAGTAAAAGCATTAATTAAGGTATTTTACTTAAATTTGTGTGTTTGCTAAATTTATGGTGTGCAAATCAGTTCTAAGACTTTTAATTAAGTACCCCAATGTATTTTATGTTTCTTTTAATGGACAGAAAATGACTTTTGCTCAAACGGACTTCATTGTACAGTGTTATGCATTTTTCATCTGATGTGGGGAAAAATCAATTATTTTAAGAGTTCTGTTCTTCTGGCAGTTCATTTAAGTGAATTCTTACTGTGTTAAATGATCATCAGTATTTTCTTTTTACATAGCAACTCTTGTAAAAGTATTGTAATGCACACAAAGAAGTGTAATTTGCCATCACGTAGAGAACATTAGTCTTGTGCCTTTTATGGACTCATGAAGCTCTCAGTTTCAGCCACAGTGCTTTAATTTCTATTTGGGTAAAGTTTGTGGGGAAATGAAAATGAAAGATTAAGTAATAGGAAATTGCTCACAGATTTGAATATATCTTTTATTTATTGCAGCTAAGGGGCTGTAATTCTGATGAACCCATTTGTCTCACTGCAGTTCCAACAAGTCCAGTGGAATAAATGATGAATTGTCTCCATCTGACCTCAGAGTCATTTCTGCAATAGTTACTATGTGCTTTGGGTCGTGCAGAAATATTTGTGTTGAAAGCAACACCCAGGTAAATGTAATACAACTCCAAAGAAAAGTTAAATCTGACTTTGTTGCTACTGAATTACGGTTTTGACAAACACATGCGTAAAAGATTAATTTGACGTTTTGTCTAAGATTCTGTTTATCTTCCAAAACCACAGAAAGAAGTATCTCACTCTGGATTTTTTAGCTCAGGGGCTGTTGCACATTATTGTTTTCATAAAATCATGCATTTCTTGATATTCACCCTGGGATTGAGGGTCTGCAACTCTGGAAAAAAAGGGTTTCTAGAACAATCACATGCTTTTCAACTGCTTTCACGACTACAAAATGAGAAAGGTAATTGCTAACAATGACAAGTTCAGCAGTTTTTTTTTATATATGTATGTATGGGTGTGAAAAGTGTTCTTCTAAAATGGAAAAGAAGGGAAATCCATCTCAAATATGAACACACCAAGTTTTCCATCCTGCTAACTATCTTTGGATGGTTATTAAACTTTGTATTTGGAGTAATTATAGTATTACAAGGCATTTTAGCAGAAGTGAGCCTTTTAAAAAATGTTTAAAGCAGTTTTCCAAACATGAAAGCAGGTTGAAGACATGAATTTTTAATGTATTTCCAGGATAATGTTTTCAGAACTTTGAGTCACACTTCGTAATCCTAATTTTCTATGAACAGTCACAAACAAAATGCCGTGTACACAACAGCAGTCCCTTTAGAATAAAAGTATTGTTTCAAATGTAGGAATTTGGGGGTTGGGTTTTTTGGTTTGTTTTGTTTGGCTTTTGCTTTTAAAAAGATGCAGAACTGTGACTTGGGTATGCTGCAGGTTCTTTCAGGTTTTATTTTACAATGTTTACACTGGAGCAGCTCAGGAAGAGCCAGATGTCCAAGGGTTGCAGGCTCAAGAGGTCTGTGATTCATGGAGAGTTGGGGTCAGATGTTCCTGTCCCAGTGATTCATCCCTCCTCTGTCCTGACAACCGACTGTGTGGCATGGCCAGAGCTGAGGGCCTGGTACCACGGTTTAAATCATTATTGATTTCAGTTTACACGAATATCCCTGGCTGTGAACTGCTGCAGCTGAGGGCTCTGATTCACAGTCTCTGTCAGGCTTAGAAGTGGTGTCTGAGGAGTTTTCTGAGCGCAAGAGCCTCCTTACCAAGTGCATCTAATGCTATACAAATTGGGAACTGGATCTTGGAAAGTTTGCTACCCTTTTGGGAATATTTATTGTGTTCTGCTTAGTATTTGTATGCTTGAGTGTAATACAGAAAAAAAAATACAGTTGAAAAACTACTTAAAATAAAGATCTCTGAGAGCAGCAAACATTCATATTGTGGGGGGAAAAGCAGCATGAAAGGCGTGTGTTCAAACTCTTGATCAAATCAAGAAATGGCAATTACTTTCTTGTAAGTTCTTGTAAATGCTAGAAATATTTTTGGTGGAAGAACCTTATTTACACCTTGGTGAAAAAACATAAAATGACAGAAGAAAGTATCTTTTCACGGAAGATCAGAAACTTCCTTCTGGCAGGTCCTTCCTATGGTCCAGTAGATTTTTCTTTCAGAGAAAAAAAATTCAGACAAACTTTGCAAAAGTAGATGTTCCAACATCATCGGGAACACTTTCTAATAGAAAAAAAAAGTGTGTTGGGGGAGGATTGTATGCACAGGCCAGTCTTTTATTGAGACTAATAGTCCAGGGTTCATCAGTCTAGTAGCTGTGACAATCTCACCTGTCTATATACCCACATATAGGTAAAATAAGTAGATGGCAGCAACCTGCTGAGCCACTGATTTATCTGTAGATTAGATAGAATAGGGCCCTTACATTTGTGCAGAGGTTGTGATACCTGAACTGAAGTTTCAAAGGGGTTTTTATTTGATTTATTTCTCCATGAAAACACCTCACAATTCCAGCTGCTCAGAATTCATGTACCTTCCAAGCCACAGCGTGCAAACAAAACAAAGCTTGTTTTGCCATGTCCTTGTGACTCCCCACACATATTAAAAGGGCCATACTTCAGTTCCCAGGCAGATAACTTTGGTTATTAGGCTTTTTAGACAGCTATTAAAGGTGTTTCTATATTCTTTTGCTACATAGGATGAATTTGCAACCTGACAGACCACTCTTAGTCATGGCCTCGTGATGCATGAGCACACGAGCAGACAAGAAATTGGATTACACCTCAGACTTCCGTTTCCTCATCTGCTCCTCCTTTGCTCTGGGGCAGAACCTTTCTCATCTCCCATGAATTTCTCTGTTCCTGTCATGCCAGGTCTTTTGGTCAGCATGCAGAGAAGTGCAAACCCAGGCTGTGCCCACTTCTTCCCTACCCGTGGCTTTTCTCTGCCTCTTTCTGTCCCTCTGAGACCACCTGGAAGCAGTCCAAAAGAGAACAGTAAGATTGTCAAAATGATTTTTAAAAAATATGGCCTAAATGAGAGGAGTGGAAGAGTTGAGTGGCTTAGTGCAGCAAAGAAAACGGGAAATGGAGGTGCAAGGGCAGGATGTGGTAGCAATCTTCAAAGCTTTGAAAGCCTGAAGCAGAGGGTTGAATCTGTAAATTATCTGGGCTTTTTTTCAGGTCTGCAACAGGTGAGAGGCAGTGGTTAAAGTGCAATAAGACTTCAGAAGAGTTGTCTCATGTTTAAGATAGGTGGGCAGTGGGATGAACAGGCTGTGACCTCTCCATTGTTGAATGCTGTTAACGAGATTTTTGGACATGCATCTGTCAGCTTTGAGACAAGGGAATGGACAAAGTGATCTTTTGGGAAGTTCCTGATTTGTCCTGATCCAGAAAATAGGGTCAGGAGGGGGGTTGAAACAGGGATATGGCAGGGCCATGCACAGAGTAAGATGCAATTAGGCTGCATGGAGATCAATATTGTTGAGAATTCAAGTATGCAATAAGCCTGTATGAAATACTGGTTGGGCATCGTGTATTTTTACAGTCACATTTCTGTCTTGGTTCTGATGTCACCCCTCATTAGGGAGGGGGCAGGAAGACATAATTCCTTTCATTCTTGTAACACAACTATTGGATGTGAAAATTGCAGCCCACAGCTGCCATGTTTTGAACCTGCTACTGCAGTTCATTTGGAGGTATCCTTGACCCCCCTGGAGTGGGTTAGTGACTTCCTGGTTTCTTAGTGGTATCTTGACCTGCTTCAAACTTGCATTTTATTTACGGGTTTATTTCAAAGCGCTGGTTTTGATGTACAAAGCTCTTTTGGGATTGGATCCTGTATATCTCTGAAATTACCTGTCTTTTGTATTTTACTTCAAGAGTTCAAATTACCTAGAAATTTTTGAGTTAAGGTGCCTTAAGCCCTACACCAGAAGATGCTGATGGTAGGTTACATTGGCTGTGTAATACCTTTCCTCAGTATATGTTGCCCTTCTGGATACTTTTTTTTTTCTGTAAAGCAAAATGGATGTACACAAGGGCTATGTTTTACTTTCTTTGATTAACCTGAAGACTGCCTTCATATTAAATGAATTCAGGCAGCTGCTTTGGCTAGGTTTTTGCATTTTATTGTAAACACATTCTTGGATATTCCATGTGACTCATTAAGTAAATAGGAGTAAATGGACTAATCAAGTAAATAGGAGTGGTCATGTAGTAGGTAGCAGTACACTGGCTCGTAGTGTTTGTTGGAGTTTTGAAGTCTCTTTGCAGTGTCACCTGCAATCTTTACCTGGACATTCAAGCGTAACCCTTTTTCATGGACAGTTGGAGTAGAGCGCTGCCAGCAGTAGGTGTTAGAATGTGCTGGGAAGCCAAGCAGCGTTACACGTGATGGTGGTGCACAGATTTTTTTTTTTCAGTTGCCTGAGTTGCTGAATTAAGCCAATTTGCTGTTGGCAAAAAGCTGAAAGGCTCATCCACATTGCAGAGGATGATTCCTCTGTCCTGGGACTGGAGGTCTCCCAGGAGGACCAATGTCAGGAACACCCACGTGGTGTGCGTAAGGCAGCGCTTCTTCAGGAGCTGATTTATAATTTACCTATTCTAGCCCTAGGCTTGGAGGATGAAAAGTCCTCCACAGCAGTGGAGTTTCATTATGGAAATAGCACAAAATATTTGCTGATTAGTGGCATTCTTTGGGTGTGTTTACTTACTGGTGGCACACCTTTCCTCTCTTGAGGAATGACACTATTCTGGCTGCAGCCATGCTGCTTCCCAGGGACTGCTCCAAAGTGTGCCAGCCATTCATTTCACTGGCTGTTTAAGGGAGTTTTATGTGTTGGTCTGAGGAGCTGGTGATGACAGGGATGTTTAAAAAAATGCATACCAGAAAATGTGAACTGCAAACTCTAAAGATGAAAAAGGTTTGCTCTAGTGTCATTTATTTTTAAGGGGGAGAAGGAAACACAACCTTCAGCTAAATTCATATGTCTTAGAACAGTTATTATTTTATAAACTATTTTAATCTCAGCACAGCACACTCCTTTTTCCTTGGGCAGTTTCTCATTGACTTATCTTCTTAACAATGTGAGTTACTCTAAACAATAACTGTGACATTTTTGCAATTGCAGCTCTTCTGCATGTTTTGGAATACATTTGCTTGAATAAAAACAGGAATTAGGAAAAAAATATTTAAGCAGATTAAGGATTTCAGAACTTGTTCTTCTGGAATAGTCGTATTGACAAGAAATCTGCCATGCTAATACATATTAAATTGAGGGATCATTAACATTATAGGCTTTTTTTTTTTTTTTTTTTTTCTATTTTTTTAATCTTTGATTCTTTTGTTTGGGTGTTCTCCTGAATTACATTTTCTCCAAGCTGCAAACATTAACAAACTTGCACAGGAGAAAAAGAACAAGTAAAAGTAAAGGGGGGTGGGGGGGAGGGAATCCTTTCCTATCTCTGCAGCTGGCAAGGACCCCTAAACAGCAAGACCAAGCTGTTCTGCTCTGTGTGGGAGGAATAACTTGATAGCTAGTTCAGATTCAGCAAGACAGTTTAAGCAATGCTCCCAAACTGCTTTGATGTAACAGCTCTTCACTACCAAAAAGAAAAGGTGGCAATCTTATGCACTGACTTCTGGTCTGTGTTAACCAACCAGGCCACACGGTGAAGGGGCAGGGTAGGGCTGGGGAAGACTGGCGGAGACACTTGTGCTACTGTTGCTCCTGTTGCTTCCCATGTGCCTGGAAAGGGTCCAGAAACATGCAAGCAACATCTGACCTCAAGATATCAATGAGCACTTCAAAGTGCCGGTCTGTTCATTCATTCTGACTGTCATCATGGCCAAGGCATTGGGAAGATGACAAACCCGATCAAGGCCGTGCTGTGTACGTTCTCTGAGATCAGCCAAATGAGAAAGCTGCATAATCATGCTGACAACAGTGATAAACCTTGCTCCTCCCATGCTAATAATATTGTGACTGAATAATGGAATTCATACCCAATTCATGCTTGCTTTAGACACTTGGAATTGGATTGAAAATGCTATTTAACAGTTAAATGCAGCCAATTTCTGTTTTTTTCAAACTGGTAATTCAAGTAAGATGTGGCCAGTTAACACTGGAGGGGCTGGGAAGACTCTTCTCTCTGTGTTTGAGTTTTGTTGCCCAAGTTAGAAAAGCCCAGGTAAATTTCACATAGTTTTATGACACTCTTAAATGGCAGGCATGATAATTCTGGTCAAGAAAATACAAGTACAGAAAAAGCTGAACTTCTTGGTAATGGTTGAGGATGTGCACAGAATCAGACTGTTCTTGCCTTGGCTCTAAAACAGCAATTTCTCAACAGTTCTGCAGAACTTCTGAAGAGCTCTCAAAGTGAAAACTTCAGTATTTGGGGGACCTAGGGTCATGACATCAACCACATAGGTTCTGGTGGCTGCTCTTGGTACGGGTCAGCAGTGTGTGGACAGCATTTCTGAGCCTTTTCTGGCACACTGGATGAAAGGAGACAACTTCTTGTTCAAGCCTTGTTAAGTTTGCTGCTGCTAGGAGGAGAATTAAATGGGTAATATGAGTTTTGCTCAAGGCCAGAACACTTGATAGAGTAAATCAGCTCCCTGTATTGCAATGACTAATACCATTGATTATCGCCAGCTGAGAAGTGGGCCCCAAAGAGTATAAAACAATAGTGGATTAGAATGAGCAATCTATTTTCATATATCCAGAATGATTATGTCTCTCTAGAGATGGAGCCAGGCAGAGTTGCAGTCAATTATCACTAGTTCCTTTTCATTGGAAAAATAAAATAGAAATTGTTACATCCATTCGTCTTTGTGCTTTGTTGTATCGATACTGTTTGTAGCTTAAAACTAACAGATACTCTGGAAATCAAAATGTTATCCACTTGGATTAACAATGCACGCTCCTGTGCTTATATCATTAAATTCTTCTTTTCATTTATTTGACACCGCATGCTTGATCTTTGTTTTCCTTAGAAACTCAGCCTTATTTACACTATTTTGTGCTTCTCATACCAATTTTTTTAAGTTACACCTGCAGATTTTTATCTGCTTTCCCTCAGCATAAAAGCCTTGGGATCAGCACTTTTCCATTCTCCCATGAAAAGTGATGAGGTCTTGCAAGGGCTTAAGTCATATGATCTGCCTCATTGCTGCCTCAACCAGACACCAGGAGCAACAGCATAAAGCCAGAGCTGTTTTGGCAGCACTTTCCTAAAGTCCCCATGCAGATGCTCTGCATGTTTCACAGTAGAATTAGTAATAGCAATCATTGTCAAAGGCCGAAAATGTCCCTGTTTGGGACCGCTCCTGGCAGCGGGCGGTGACAAATCTGTTCCCTTCACTCAGCACCATGAGATGTCCATGAGCTGCAAAGCCGCCGGTTCTGAGACACTAAATCGCATCCTGGGAACAAGCACGACTTGGCCGTGGTACCTGAGGCTCTCCTTGCCTGACATATTACACTGTCAGGCTTTACAAGGCGCAGTAGATCTCCATGTTTGGACTCTGCTGAAAGCCCCACTCTCTCTCTTTAATTTGTCAGATGAAGTTCTCCGTATTCAGAGTACATGTAATCGTGATCTGTACATAGAGAATTTAGTAGGAGTTCACTTAAAATGTGCGGCTTGAATAGATAAGCAGTCTTTTCTGAAGTGTTCTGTGATGAATTTTAAACAGCAGCACTGAGTTGTACTGTTTGAAATAAATTTGAAATGCTTTCTCCTACCTGAAACAAAATCGGCTCAATAACTGTTTGTAAGTCTTAGTAGTGTCCTTAAAAGCACAGGTTTCAGTTTGAAGTTAGATGTCTTGCACATAACATTTCTACTTAAAATTTTTTAGCCTCAGCTATGGCAAGGGATTTATTTATTTTATAGTAATAATAGATATTTTGAAAGTTTCTTTCAGAGGATATAGCTAAACTGAATAGTTGACTTTTAGTGCACCACTGTCTCATCAAACCTAACTGCAAATCCAAAAGCGCCTGTTAGTTGTTCTCCATATGTTCAAGTCAAAACAGTATTCATTTATAAAAATGGGTTATGAAAAGGTTTACACTGTCAAAAGAACAGCATTCAGAAAATAATTTTATTTTCCAGTATGATGGTGATAGCTTTAGCATATGTTCTAAATAATTATGTATTTTAGATGGCATCATTTTTATGACTGGGCATTAAAAGATGATGTGTGTCTTACTGTTGCTTATATCAATTTTGCCCCTTTGATTTATGGAAACTAGCATGAAATGGAGATGGGAACACAACAATATCAGAAGTATTAAATATTTTAATATTTTATTCATTTAATCATGGCCTTACCAGATGCAGGTTGTTGATAACTGGAAGTAGCCAAAGCTAAAATTCCATAGAAGGCAATGGCATAGAGGCAAAGCAGTGCATAACCCAGTTTGTTTCAGCATAACCCAATGAAGACAGTAGAAGTGAATGCATATGTGTATGTATGAGTTAGCTCTTGGTTCTGAAACCTTGATTTCCTGTATCTCTTTCTTTTTTTCCTCCCACATTGGAGATAACAAATGGCAAAATGCAAGTTTAATTCATTCTGAAGACAATGCATGTGAGAAATGAAAAGAAACTTGAATACTGAAATCAAGATTTGGCCATTTGAAAGTAAAATACTTCAATTTTACTAGCGAAACGATGATGCCTTGTTTGAATAATAGTATCAGCTTTTCTTTGCAATCAAGGATCTTCCCCTTCCCACCCAAATAGTAATAGTTTTTTAAAAGTCAGGTTTGGGATTGGTTTTGGTACTGATTGCACAAATTAGAAGGCGGAATTGGAGAAACCTATTTCAGTCTTAACAAGTAATTATGTGCTTATTGACATTGAGATGATCACAGATCATCTGCTTTTCATCCCAGATTCCAGCCCATATTCTTGGGGTTGACTCATGTGACCAGTAGGTTGGTTAATTGTAATACATGGAGATCCTTCAGCTTTTCTCTCTATGCCAATTCACAAGGATTTTTTTGTCTTGGACAAGATTAGAGGGGAGGTCTAATTTCCATGCATGTTTTACCATTTATTACTTCTCCTTTTGTGGCTGTGGTGTTCTTCTTTAGTTAGGGCTATTAGTAAGAATTTTTCAATGAAATGCTAATATTAAACAAAACCTGAAGGTATTCAAACTAAGAAAAATAATTTAAAAGAACAGAAATAGTTTCTAAATGTCTGTAAATTTACATCTTTTATAGTCTTAAATGGAGAAGTCATTCTCAGCTTTGTTATACAGGGGAACATAATGAGGTATACACTGCATGATGGTAACTCTCTTTAATCAAATTGCAAGCATCCCTAGCTGAGCAAACCGAGCTCTTCTCTGCAGCTAGAGGTCCTTATAGAGCCTTGCCAGGGAGGTCAGAAGGTTTAGACTTCAAGTGATCTCTCTCCTGGGCTATATTCCCTTCTTTGGCTGGATCAAAGGCCGTCATGATGATGTTTCTTTGCATGTCTGCTAATAAAGGAGGACTTCCTACAGCCCCAGAATCTGTATTCATCTGAGAAAATAATAATCTCAACTTCAATATTTGCAAAGTAAGCCTTTTTTTCTTTTTTCTTTCTTTTTTTTTTGTTTTAATTTTACAAACCCTTGAAGACGTAAACCATAAAATCCCTCTTCAGCAGAAAAACTCAAAAGCTTTTAAAATCAAGGTTTTTGGGCAATTCACTGGGTTTCTTAGCTCCCTGTAACTGGCAATACCGTAACAATTTCACATAGGAATCTGCATGCCCTTTATTACTTGGTTTTTCCATTATCTTTCAGCAGGGAGGCTTGTTTTCTCTATTATGTTCAATTAATTTTTTTTAATTACAGAATAGAGACAGAGATGCAATCCACAGTGTCATATTGGTTTCCCATTATGTGACTGAAGTTTGTGTCTCTTTTGGGGTATTAAAGTGGAAAGTGAGTGAAGTGAGAAGTAATAAACGAAAGTAAAGCCTAACTTTTTGTAATGGAAAGGTTATATTTTGCAAAATGTGGACTTACGATGCTTCTTGAAGACTCCACCTCTAAGAGTTCAGGATGGTTAGTTGTAGCCTAACTCCTTTTACTATTGTGGGTTCACAGCAATGCTGAATTTTGGCTGTAGACCTTGATGAAGGCCCCCAAAACTGTGATGTGTTTCTTGCCCATGTTTTTTCTGGGTTTTTTGATGGCAAGACTCAGAACCTCTAATTCTAAAGAGACATGGTCACCATTAGTACTGTGGATTAGGTACAGTAGAAGTGCTCAGCAACCACAAGAAGTCACTTTTAGGTTGATCTCAATATGGGGGGAGGACCTGATAGAGGAGGGGACCTGATAATCTTGTAATGTGTGAAGTTGAATTTCCCCCTTGGAGATGACTAATAAAACTTGTAAAAATTAGGTTGGATATTAGGAAAAAATTCTTTACTGGAAGGATTTTCAAGCACTGGAACAGGCTGCCCCGGGAAGCGGTTGTGTCACCACCCCTGGAGTTATTTAAAACACTATTTACCCCAGGTGGCACAAACTTCCTCTTGGCAATTAGAAGTTATTTGCCACCACCTCTGAAGTCCAGCCAACCTTGGGACAGTGTCTCCCAATTATTGTTCTGAGCCTTTCTTTATGTTGCGACTGTCAGTGCTTGATGAGACATTGTGGCTGCTTGTTCCTGCTTGTCATTTGACCACACAAGTGCCGGTGTCTTCTCAGTGGAAGGGCCATGTCTTGAGAAATCATTGGTCTCAGTTTGCCCTTTAAATTACTCCACAAGATTACTTTGTCCAGCTTTCTGTATAGCTTATTATTCTGGGCTCTTACCATGCTCAGTCTTAGGATAAACCAGAAACATTTAGGAAATGTCAGCAGTAGAATTTACAAATACACTCACTAGTTCTGGTTAATTGGTGATCAGTTAACCTGAGGCAAAACAGTCTATCACAGAAACACACTAAGCCAGTGCTTACTATGAGTTCCCAAAGTGCTTTTTGTTGCTCTTTCTTCCTGAACAGTTTGATTTCAGTGGGGAACTGAGTTAGGATTCTCAAATATGCTCAGCTCTAACTCACCCTTGAAATGTCCAGCCTCTTTCTCCCGGTCAAATATTCTAGAAAAGGAAATTTTCCCTGAAAGCTGTTGTGTCAGACCTGCTGTATCATCACATTTTATTATGGAAGACATCTTTTAAATGTAAGAAAACCTTTTCATTCTAGGGAAGTGAGTTAAAACAATAGCTCACTTTTTTTTTTGTCATTAATAACCACATATTTGAAGTTATCATAAATTTCTTGAGGTGGAAATAGTGTTAAAATCAGACCCTTCTTTGCTGTTCTCATAGTTCTTACTGAAAAATATATGCCAGGCGAGCAGAATATATTTCTATTTTTGTATGGTTGGGTTTTAAAAGACAATTGCAATTATTATATCAGGCAAGTATTATTTAAGACCCAAAAACTAAAATGAGGTTTTGGAAACTCACTCAGGCTCTCCAGTTTTGATCCTCACTAGGGTTCTTCTCCCGTGCCTGTCCCATTTCAGTAACAAAAGCCAGGCTACACTCTTTTGCAGGGTCTTTTTGGCAGTGGGTTTCAACACCACTTGAATAGCAGACAACAGTATTGTATCCTATTTTCTATAAGATGAAAGCGAGGTGCAGAAAATCAAATTATTTGTCCCCAAGGTCGTCTATCAAGGTGGGGGTAAAGATAAACTTTACAACTCCAGAGAAGTAGCACAATGATACATTTCTTAAAAGTCACCATGTTGGCTTTTTCTGTGTAAGATTTAGTACGACTGAATCTTAGTTGTGAAGGCATTCCTAATAAACAGTAGGTTGTGTCCAAAATTTTTCTTTTTTTAATAGTAGAATGTAGCCATTGCTTAAACCTCTCTCTCTTTGTTCTTTACAAAGAAATTGTCTAAACCACAAGTGCAGCTTATGTACTGGGGCAAAATCCCTGTAGTTTCAGATCATTTGTGATGGTATGGGGTGTACTCTGTGTTCTGCTGGCTGTATATCATTGAAAATCCAGAGGACTTCACAGCAGTGAATGTTTTAGGTTTGCACACATTTGTGGGGATGTTTATACCACATTGTGGGAATAGTGCTGAGTTCCCTGTTATCATGCAAGCAATTGCTAACTGTAGACCTCTGACTTTGTAATTTGTTCTTTATGGACTAGCCTGCAGCCAATAAGCAAAATCAATAGTCTTTGCTGGAAAGTAAGCAAGTGCCAGTGTGTTATGTGACAGGTGAAGATACATGTGCTTACCAGGGGTCAGGGGGCCACATCAAATTTCTCTCTGACTTCTTTTCAAAAAGCTAAATCCATTTAGGGAGCATTCGTCATTGGAAAATGTTGCATTGGGGAATTAGACAGGCTCCTGCTCTTCTTTTCTCATTTAACGATGTTTGTTTTCAACAGTCTGTTCAATAATGTCACTGAGAAGAAATTATGTGAGAAGAATAAAGTGCTTATAGTCTATTTATTTATTCATTCATTTCTGTAGAATAACACTAGCTGTTGCATTCTCATGTTTATTAATGGTATTGTGGCAGTCCAAATATTTGTTTGTTCTCCTTTTCCTTTGGAAAAAAAAGGTGGGATAGAGTAGCGTGGAACAGATTATTTCCTATTTAAGCCTAAGGTGAAGGTTACACACCTCCCAGCAATGTTATATATTTTATATATATATATAAATATGCTTTCCTATACTTGAGTACGACATGCATAATATATATGCTGTAATTTTAGTACTGCAGAGTTTGGGAAGTCTCTTGTTTTCCAAGTGGAATGACCAGGATTGAGGCCACTCAACTCTGCTAGAAAATACAGCAGCAGCAGCTGAGATGGATGCTGCTGGCCTGTGATAGAACAGGCTGTTCATGGGGGATGATACTGGTGCAATTCCCTCTTTTACATTAAATGCTGACAGTGTTTAGTATTCTGAGTTCTAGGGAAGTTGTTATTCAAACCTATCCTATCTCAACAGATCAGACTATAATGAAAGGCAGAAACTGAAGGGGAGTTTTTTCCTGAAATCCTGAAGTTGGTTAGGTTCTTAAACTACCCAAGAAAAGTATTTAGAAGTTAAAGTTTTATATTAGCTTTTCATGTTTAAGCACCTAACTTACATTCTTTTGAAAACTTTAGATTCAGTCTAATAGCAAAACTGATAGAAAGCTTAATGCCATTGTTTGCTTCTTATTGAGTGTAGTTGCTCCATTTAATAGCCTGGCCTGCTGCCATGGTACTATCACATACACATGTGCACTCCCAGTCAGGAAAAACAAACAGTCACCACACCGGTTCAATCAGATTAAAGGTTCCCTGTATGAGAGCTGAATACCAAAAACCAGATTGGTGTGTTAGATTTCTCTCATGTCCTGTTTGATTTCTTTAACATGCATAGTAAATGTCTCTTAATTTCTCTACCCAGCTTTCTCTATGGCTGTTACTTGGCTGCTGACTGCACAAGTCATCACTGTAGTGCTTTTAGCTGAGCACTAAATTTGAAGATGTTGAACAATACTCAAAGATTCCAGAAAGCTGTAGTTGAAGCCCTTCAACCTGGGTTCTGTCATGCTTCATGGCACCTTTTAAACTCAGTCTGAGGGTTCACAGGCTGGTTTTGAAACTGTGTTGTACCTAAAGAATGTCCAGGTTCAGAGTGTTCAATAAGACAAATTTTGAAAGTGACTCACGGGGTCTCTCAACCACCAAATCTACAAATTGAAGGAAGCTTGTTTTCAGCATATTTAAACAAGACTGATGCCTTCTTAGCCACAAAATACTTAATTAACACGTTTTGGATAGAAAACCTGTGGGCTCTTCAAAGTTCTGTACCACTAAATTTGGTTACTATAGGAACAGTTAGTATGTCAAGATATACTTCTCTTCTTGACAAAAATTCCCAAGCAAGTTCTTGAAGTTCTGGTAGACAGCTGAGGAAAAGAAAGGGGCAGGGTGTGGATCTTGCAGCTGATCTTTTTCTCAGGGAATGAGTCTGTCAGTAGACTACAGACAAATCAAGAGCCTGCCTTTCCATCTAAGATGTTGTAAAAATTAACTTATAAGGGATTTTTTAGAGTTTGAGAACTGGAAAGATAAATAGCTATTCCAACCTTCCTTTCCTCATTTTCCCTTCAAAGGGTAGCACAATTGCTGTTCTGTAGTGACAAGATGAGATAAAATTCAAGTGACTTGAGAGATCCCCTGAGCTCCAAGCTACAAAGGGTTGAGGTTAAGCTTGAGGTTTGCCTGCTCAGCTCCTTTTTTTTTTTTTTTTATTGGGTCTTAAACCTTTCCCACACTAAATAAACACCCTTTTATAGGCTTTTTTCCTCACAAATAGCAAGTTTTGTAACTTTATATGAAAAAGTCTAGTTGCTGATCCAAACTAAACTCTCCTTCATTGCTACCAGTCCCTCTGCCCCTGAGAACCACGGTATACGCTGGTGCTTGCCTGGACCCTGCTCCCATGCTGGGCCTATGTTGGAGCTTCAGGTCTAATCTGTTTTGAACTTCCTGTCCTGGATCTGGTTTTGATCCCCTGGAATATACCTTTTGATCTTGTTTCATGAGGCACATCACCCAAGCGCTACACACCTACCCCGTTGCTGTGCCTGCATGGCCAAAGGACTGTGATTGTAACATGGTCAGGTGCATGCAGTCTATCTGTAATTCAGCTAGCACATGTAATTGCAAGAATGCAGAGGGCACAGGTCCTTTGGTGGCCAGCAACTGCAGCACCATGCCAGGTCCCCCAGAGGGCTTGCTCGGTTCATGTCTGTGTTGCCGCGCCCTCGCAGCCGCCGCTACGGATTCGTTACCACGCCGTTGTTCGGCTGCCGAGACAGACCATTCAGTCTTAACCAGGAGTCTCTTCCTTTTAACTCTCCCAGAACCCTATCATTTATTATCTTGTCTTTTTCTTGCTTTTATACTTGCAAGTATCTCATCAAAAGAAATTACCAGCAAAATTTCTCTGGTGCTTGTCGCTTCCTATTTCATCACCAACACACAACGTGTACCATTTACAGTAACAACTCCTATCACTTGTGTGATGGCAGAGCTACGCATTTGGTGTGACACATGCAAAGAGAGAGCAGGGGCAGAGGCAAGCAGCTTGTGTTCTAATAGATAACAAAACTTTGGACATACATCCTTCTTGGCAGTGGTCTCCAAAACTGTGATCTGTTGAGATTTTAATTTTGAGGGCTATCCAGATCATGTCACTTAAATTTATTTTCTTTTCTGTCCAGCTCATTAGCTGCAAGATGTTCTTTTTTCGATGTCTTCATTCTGGACATGTTAAAATCAAATAAAATCTTTCTGAGAGGAATACTCTATCACAATTTTATTATCCTTTCTTTCTCAGTGGGTTGCTATGCCAAGTGTTACATCCTATCAAGGAGGGTGGGTTCTATTTGCTTGCAAGATTCTGCTTGCTACAGAGAATGTATCTTACTGTCAACAGGCCTTTCATTGGAAGGGAATCAAGTGAACCTGTCTAGAAATCAACAGTATCTGTGTGAGCACAAAGCATCTTCCATATGGTTACCTATTGCATTATTCTATATTAGCCTGTTTGCTTTCCTTTAAGCCACCTTAAAGTAAAATTGATTCGTTCATCTTTATTAACAAGGCCACAAATACATCATATATTTATGTAGTGTTTAACTTTTTACCATTTCTCTCCTTTTCAAAACACGCTGTAAGGATTTCCTGCTTTATACATGTGTTCTTGTAGTGCATGGCATTGTGCTGCTGAGAAAGAAATACTGTTAATATCTATATAAAGCCTAGAGAAGAAC
This sequence comes from Corvus brachyrhynchos, assembly GCF_000691975.1. Taxonomy (NCBI): domain Eukaryota; kingdom Metazoa; phylum Chordata; class Aves; order Passeriformes; family Corvidae; genus Corvus; species Corvus brachyrhynchos. The sequence goes on along the minus strand of NW_008237239.1, from coordinate 15,754,224 downwards.
AGAGGCAAATTCTAAAATATTTTACAGAACTGATTCTTGCCTTAATCATTCAGAAACAGTTTCATGGAGAATCAGGGATTTGGAATATTTTTGTGATCTTTGCTTGTCTACCATATAAAATGATTCC
>NW_008237239.1:15753705-15754081 GCF_000691975.1 Corvus brachyrhynchos | reverse complement strand
CAGGCTCCTGGAGTGGCAGAATGGAAACAAGAATGAGATCTAGGATCAATAAAACTTCAAGAGACCATGTGTAATTGTTTCTTAACCATTTTCTTGAAGGTTTATTTTCTGGCAATCATAAATGGGAAAATTTGTTCAATTAATTTAGCTTTTTCTGTTTCTAATAGTGAGTAATAGTCTAATGATTCATTATTTGAAATTCCTCCTAGAGCAAGTTCTTCAGCTAATACCTTTATTCATATACAGAACAACATTTTTAATCACATTAATATATTTTTGCCAAAGGAAGCCTTTTGTCTGCAGTTTTTCACAGGTAGTTCATTACAAATGCTTAATATTTAAAATTTCTTTGTAATGGGAGATGTAAAATACATGA
>NW_008237239.1:15723684-15753692 GCF_000691975.1 Corvus brachyrhynchos | reverse complement strand
AATTGTTTACCCATAAACATCCCTGCTGATATAACCACTCTAACTGATTCTTAAGACTAGGACAACTAAGTTTAGTAATTTTTGTACACATACACTGGTAAAACTTGCTTTGCTTTAATATTGCTATCTTGCAGTGCTTTCTACAAGAAAATGAAATATTTTTGGAAAAGCAAGCCCTATGTGATTAGAATGCAATTCAAATGAATCAACTTCAGGGAAAAAAGCTCATGCATCAGGTTGTCTTTCCATAAATAACTTTTCTTTAAAGAAAATATGAGATTAGGCTGTCAGTTGGATCAAAATTACTCAAAAATGGTATTAAAAAAATATAAAAAAAATAAAATTTCTTGAGTACATTTCCAGTGTAAAAAAGATTGAAACAACTAGTAGTTTTGAAGGTTCTGCTAATAAGAAGTGTTATGTCTGACCAGCTCTCTGAAGAAGTTCTGCTGCTCTCCACTGAGCAGTAATGTTCACTTCATTTTGTACCTCTAAACAGGCTGGAAAAAAGGTATCAATGTTACCCAGCTGTGGTGCAAATAAATATTCATAACAATGGCACATGCATAGCTAATTGACCAGTTTTTGTTAATATTATACTAGATATTCATGGACATGTGCCTTTTTCTATAATGAAAATACTGCCTAAGGCTAGCTTTGTTTTTCTTGTCAAGAACACTTTATGTGCTTTCATTTAAATGAATATAAACTTCTATTCTCATGACAAAATAATTCACCATTAATTTGGGCAAAGAATTTCTTTATTCCCTTTGTGGTGCATTTTATTGGAAGAGAAAAACCTAAGTGTATCTCAGAAAATTTCTCTATGCATTCTGTCTAATTTCTGTAATAACTGGCATGAATATGTAGGGATTTCAGTGATTACTTGCTGAGTAAATACGGGATATGGGCATATATTTGATTTAAAATTAATCTGTAACGAATTTCTCGAAGTAAATGATTCCTTCACAGATGTTTTCATTGTTTTACACATACAATTTAGGAATGCAAACATTAAAAACACTGCTCTTCCCTTTTCTTTATTTCCTTTTCTTAGTTTGGTTCTTCCTCTATTATTTATAGCTGAGACTCTGACATACCTCTGAGGTATGTTTTGGAAGATGAGTAGAGCTAGAGTGAGGCAAAAAGCAGATCTCACAAATGTGACTGAAAAATGCAGCTGCTGAGAAAGGTCTGAGTATTTTTTCCGCCACTGTGTAGCAAAGTATATATCCCCTCTTTCACAGGGCTCTTATTTTCTCATCTTATTAACTGTTTATGCAATCCTCTCATTTAAATTTCAGTGATGTTACTTAAAGGAAACAAATGGCACTACACACTGATTTAACTAATGAATTAATTCTGCTCAGATGGCAAATTAAAGCTCCCTAGTAAATAGAATGTAACTATTTCTATTAGGAGAGTGAACCTTAGGCTACTCTGCTGTCTGTGCCACCCAGGTTATTGGCTACTTATGATTCTTTCACCAAGTGCTTAAATTGAAATTCTTGGCAATGGGCTTTTAATCAAGTGTGGATTCCCAATATGGAGTTCAAGCACCTAAAGGGGGGAAAAGGGAAATGTAGGAAAAGCAGGCAAAGACTGACTGTTGCTGGAGATGATGGATCTAAGGCAATACAGTCAGGAAGTTCCTGACTTACTTTAAAATTACTTTTCAGCTTTATAAATTAGTACTTTAAAAAAACCACCACATTGGCTTTCAGGAGTGATAAGCTCCACTGGCATAGAGGTTTTATAGGTAATTATAATGCAAGGCATTATATAGTCTCATAATGCAGACATGCAGTGACTCCCTGGCATATTCTCTTTTTGGATTTGGGAGCCTATTTCCAGCCAGAAGATATTAGTCAATGTTTCCATCACAGACATCTCATTCTGAGTGAGGGAGGTGACATTTCCTTTGCCGTGTGTAGCCTTACCTCATGCTGGATTTCAGATGGTGTCTCAGAGTAAACAAGCTGCCTTCATTCTTCTGCTCCTGACATCATTTAGACCAGTCAGACATTAATTAACCTGGAAAGCTAGAGAGGAAGAGATTTTTCCCATTAGGAAGGGGCAATCTAATGTGATTGGTATGGCCCATGGCTTGTGCTGCCTTTAAGTTCAGAGAAGCTATTTTAGGTTAAACATATGCTGCATCCTGACAACCTGCACAGTCTGCAAACATCCGAGTACACAGAATATAAGCACAATACTGCATTTAGGAGAAGGAAAATCATGAGACCAAATGGGGTGTATTTTGGCATGCCAGATCTTTAGAAAAACTCTATGATCTCTGGACAAAAAGGACTGACTTGTTTGTGGCCTGCTACTTTCCTTACAAAAACAATACATAAAAAAAAAAAAAACCCAAACCAAGCCACCCTGCATGGAAGCTGGTGTGAAAAACTCTCTCTAAAGAGGACATTAAGCAAATCAGAAGGTTGTTACGAAGTTAATTTAAGAAAAGGACATTTGAATTTTATTTAGAATTTTTTTTCCATTTAAGAACTATTGTAGATGGAAAGAGTGGATTTTTAAATAATTCTTAAAGGCAACTATGCTCTTCCCAAAGGAGTAGTACATCTTGAAAAAACAGAAAGTCTTAAAACATTATAAGGTTTGGGTTTCTTTCTTATTTTTTCTTTTTTTTTTAATCTTTTTAATTGAATGAGTGTAGCAGAACTTCCCAACTAGCCTCAAAAATTAGAAGATTCTCTGAATGCTGCTATTTGCAAAAGCAGCTGTGAGCTGCAATGAATTGTGATTCATGTTTCCATTCCTTTCCTGTTCTTGTTCCTACACTGCTCTGACAATGTCTCTAATCCTGAGAATGACTTCTGGCTTTCTCCCTTTTCCCTTACTCCCCCATCCACCCAAAATTTCCTGCTGTATCCAGGTTTTCCACTTTCATTTCTTTTTATAAAAAAATACATTCTTTCCTGGTTTACAGGTTCATCTTCTTACTTATGCATGGCAGATTGACCTGCTCAACAGCAATCTGTGAACAGGTGCAGGTTTTTATGATGGTACAGAACAGTGCCACCTGGTGATTTTTCCATCATCAATGAGACTTTCAGAGTGTTCTTGGTCAACTTCAGCTCCCTCTGTGTTGATGGGAATTTACATTTAGTGGAAGTATTTCCACTGCTGCAGGAGGCTCTCAGAAATACTGGCTCATTTGTTTTCCATACACTGTAAACATTATCCCTTCTCCTACTCTTACCCAGTCTTGCTTTTTTGCATCATTTAGCTTCCAGTCTAGCAAGTGGTATCAGTCTACTGGGCTAATTGTATTTGATGGGTAGCTAACAAACAGAGAAAGGGGCTGATTCAGATTCATCAAGGCCAGATCATGCCTTGAAGGTCTCCAAGAAAAGAAAATGCTGTGTAAATAATGTTGGGCACTGCTAAGAAGAAATAACTTCGTAAAACCCTTAATTGAATCAGATTTCATGGCATTACCACCTTTTCAGACCAAAAGGCAAATGTATTCTCCTGCCAAATCAATGGCCATATATTTCAATTCAAGTTGCTGGAACTGTCCAGATTGTCTAAAACAATAAAGATTTTTTTCTGTATAGAGTGCATAAAAACACATTCCTGTAGTTTAATATAAAACAAAGGGCTTATCATTAAATTCTTTTAAGATGTTGCTACATCTTATCTCTTGTCCAAACTGTTCCTGTATAAGCTATTTAAATGCTGCTTCAGAGAGATACTGTGTATTTGGCAGAGAAGCCTTTTACCATCAGCAAACAGAAATGTATTTTTGTGTAATGTATCAGGAAAATGTTTTGTGTACAGCAAATGCAGGAAAGTCTCATATAACTCATTGAACAGGATAAAAAGCTGAATCAATGTACACTGCTGCATCCTTTACTAAAAAAACGTGTTGTCATCAGCACTTAACCTTGCATACAGTTGAGAACTGAATTTGATTCTTCCTGTCTCACAGGCAAGCATATTGCAAGAAATAGATCTGCAAACAGATGATGTTCCTTTCATTACAATGCACTTTGTAATGAACTAATGCACTACAATGGATGGCTTCAGTTTTATTTGTTGCATGGTTCCATGCAGGAACAAAACCTGTAGAACCTCTGTCATCAGACATGCAACACTTGAAGTAGGAATCTTATAAAGATGTATTCTTGTGATTTTAATATTCATAGATTTCATTAATATTGGGGGAGGGTTAATTTGTTAACAGGAAAAGTAATATTGATGAGTATAGAGACCATGTCTGGAAAGACACATCTATTTTCCTCAGATGCTGGCCTCAGGAGTAGCTTTAGATCACACCTCAACTCTTCACAGACCTTTTTATCATCTGACAAATGGGAACACGGAGGCAAGTCTCCTTCAGCAATGGGCCCAGAGACTTACTGATGGGAATGCTTTTTTTGCTTCAGTTAATTAAGCAAAGTAAAAAAAAGATTGGACAATATAATTCATATTTCTCTCTCTTCTGCAAGGCTGCCAATAGGTGTGGAAAGTGAGAAGCAGGAGTAGGGCAGGGATTATCCCTCTGTACTGGGCACTGGTGAGGCCACCCCTTGAATCCTGTGTCCAGTTCTGGGCCCCTCACTGCAAGAAAGGCATTGAGAGGCTGGAGCGAGTCCGGAGAAGGGCAGCAGAGCTGGGGAAAGGTCTGGGGAGCAGCTGAGGGAGCTGGAGTTGTTTAGTCTGGAGAAATGGAGGCTCAGGGGAGATCTTATTGTCCTCTACAAGTACCTGAAAGGAGGGTGAAGTGAGAAGGGTCAGCCTCTTCTCCCAGGTAACAAGTGACAGGACAAGAGGGAATGGCCTCAAGTTGCATAAGAGAGGTTTAGATTGGATATTATAATTCCTTCACTGAAAGGGTAGTTCAGCCATTGGAACAGGCTGCCCAGGGAAGTGGTGGGATCACCATCCCTGGAAGTGTTCAAAAAATGGATTTGTGTGGTGCCTGGGGATATACTTTAATGGTGAACATGGAGTTGCTGGGTTAAAGGTTGGACTCAATGACCTTTTTCAATGGTAATGATTCTATGATCTTAGGAAAAATAGTGAAAACTCAGTGTTTTGCTTGTTTATCTGATAACACTGCAAATGGAGTAACAGCTGAAGTCCAGTTCACCACCTCAGACTGCATTAAAAGTGCTGTACCATCACACCATTTAATGATGTCTTTTATGGCCACAATAAGATATTTAAAATGAGAGACTTAAACTTTCACGTTTCTTAATTAAAGAGATTTTCTAAACTAGTTGTAACCTGCATTTGGCCTTATGATGCCTCCCAGAATAACAATGATCTACCAGTTAATATGTAAGGCTCACGACTGATTGTTGCTCCTCTTCTTCTGCATATTAAGTAGTGTTCATTAATTAATATTCAGCTTGCTTGCTTCTTGCACACAGGACATCATCTTTGCACTGGGTTCCCAGTAGACAAAAGAATAATTGTAGTTTAAACGAAAAGCTTTAGAGATCCCTTTGAGTGGGGTGTTAAGATTACAAACATGAAAAAGAGTTCAGGGGCTAAAGAAATCTAAGATTTTCATTTTTATATATAGCAACAAAAATGTGGCTCTAACTGGTTTGGTTTGGAAAGTCAGGCTATCTATTATTTGTGTGAATGTCCTAAATATATTCTCTATACAAAATAGAAACTGCAACCAACTGGTTGAAATTTACACTATCAGGTAAATCAGCCTATCTACATTCCCACTGTTTTTTCCAGAAGACACTATATTTTTAGAACTGGTTTTGAAATAGAGATCTTATTTTATTTTGTCACTTTGTTGATATGCACTTGTATATAAGACCTGGTTAATCTGGTTTCCAGTTTGCACTGATCTAAGGTCTAAGTTTTCAAGTCAAATCTGTTTCTTGTTGAGCTGAAGAACAAAATGCTGTACACAATCACTTTTGTGGCTTTCAACTAGTCTCTTTGCCAAGACTATCAGATGGCAAAAGCTGTTTAGTTTGACAACTGTGCAGAAATTCTGAAAAACAAAAACGCAGCAGCTCATCCCAGTCCTCACTCCTCTGATAGTTAATACTGAGTGCAAGCATGCCTTATTTTGGAAACACTGATTCTACAGTAATTTATTTAATTAATTTTATTAATTTCTACAGAAATTACAATATTAACCTACTCTAATACCAAAAGCAAAAGTTATAAATAGATCTGATTTGTGTGTGTGAGAGAAATTACCCCACAAAACACACACTGCATTCAAACATCTTGAACAATTAGAGAATTTACAGCCACATTTCTGCACTGTGGTCTGACCCTATTTGCAGTCCCTTATAAAAGCAAATAAAAATACATACATTATGAAATTTGCCCCACCAGAAGCTTAAAGTTATCTCTACAGTCACAAAGGAGGTCTGTTTTGCAGCTGCATGTTATTTTCCTTATTTTTAAAGTACCTCCTTCTCAGGGGACCAGAATTTTTTTTGTATTTGCTCACTTTTTAAAAATTTTTTTCTTTCCCCACATTTTTTTAAACAGTAAATCTCCCTTTGGGACATGTCACTTGAAGCTTGTGTTTGTCATGCTCCTAGTGCGGGGAAAAAACACACACTAAATTCAATCTTTAAATTAAGCTGTAACCAAGCTTGTATATTCATTAGAGGAGAAAAATTCTCTTCTGAGAAGTTCAAATTGTTTATTGATTTTCATTTCTGTGTTCAAGTGAAGCTTGAGTAAGTCTGTCTCACTGCAGTCCCTCTGGGACAACACTGCCAACAAGTGCATCACATTTCAACCCAAGTGAGCAGTCAGCAACAAAAATCTGAGAATTCCTTTAAAACTATATTAATAAATAGTTAGAGGGTGAGATTTCCAGTTCAATATAGCTGATTCTTTTGCAAAAGGAATAGCAGACTTGAATTGCAGGCTGTAAATGACAGTCTTCTTGAAATGCCCAAAACTTAAAAGTCAGGTGAGTGGCAAGTGCAATTAATGCTGTGCTGTTCGGGGGAGTGGGAGGAGGGGGCAGCTCTGCTACATTTTTCTTAAAATCGTGTAATGTCACATTGACACAATTTTGTCCAGCTGTAATCACTTCGGGAGCATCTCAGCAAGGAGAAAAATACACATAAGAGTAGTTACAATACTTGATATCTCTCTTTTCAGTCTCTTCTTAAGAACACGTTTCAGCAAACAAACATCTTAGGAAAGCATAGAAATACTGCTTACACAAACCCAGAGCCTGCCTTGGAGGTGGGTGCACTGAGTGGCTGAGCCTTAGTTTTTATGGTACTAATATCTCCTACAAACCATTTAAATATCACACTGTCTAGTAAAAAGTAGGATGAGCTACTTCCTTTCAGTTTCTCAGTGTTAATTTCAATTTTAAAAAAATCTAATTAAATGAATTTCAGTTTATTAAAGATGGCTGATTTTCACCAGGATGCAATTTTTTTACCCTTTCTTTTCCAAGTTCCTAAGTGGGTAAGAAGAGCTTTTTTAAAAAACAAAACACATTTGTATGTTCTGGTCTTGTCACTGGTTAGGAACATTTTGCATCAGCAATGTGCAGTAAGACCGTGGAAGATAATTCCAGCTTCTCATCATAAAGATAAGCAGGGAAGCAGCATTTTGTGACAAACAGAGAAACATTAATTCAAGATCATAGAGGATCCCTTTACTTTCTTTGACTAGTCTTAGGTCAAACTGAAAATATTCCTGTGAGAAATTACCAGCTGTGTTCTTCAATAATCCAGAAATTTATTAGAGGATGTAAAAAAGAAGTTAAAAAGGGGCACAAATAAGCACAGTCTGTGTATCTGTTGCACTGCCTTGTATTTTGTGCAGGAGAGAAGGGCAATAATGGCTGAAATGCCTTTTTGAATAAGATTTGTAGGTGTCAGTGGGCATTTTTTTCATCAGTCTTGCGGACAGCCACTGGTACCATAGCAAATGGGTTGGCCCAGAGGAAATTACGAGGTTGCATTTCAAAATATGGATGGTGTGTTAGAATTGTCATAATTTCAGAGCATTCTGTGGGGGTTTTTTTCCTCAGAGATATCCATGTTGCATGTGGAGTGTGAGGGTTAGAAATATTCATTTCAAATGGCTGTTGATTAAAATATAATGGTGAGGTCATCTATTTCTGAAAGTTCTATTTTGGACAAGATTTATTCAAGAAAAATTAAGTAGGGTTCTAAAACTTGCTCTGAAGATTAATTTTTTTGGTTTAAGAGCAGGACTCTGAAAATGCTTGTGATGCTTTTTAATTACTAGATTATTTTAAATACCAAGTGATGGCTTTTAATTCCATTTAATTTTTTTCAGCCAAATTATTCAGGCACTATTCAAACCGCTCAACTCCCCACTGTTAATGTGTAGGCCAGAAGAAAAAGCACTTGGGCTGTTAGTACTGACCAACTGCTGCAGACCCCATCCCATGGACCCAATCTCTAAGCTGAAGAAGATCGACTCCTCCCCATTATTCCACTCCTCCCTTCTGCCTCAGCAGACAGATTCTGGCTGCCCACTGGCTTCAGGTTCCATCTAGGTCCAAGAGGGTTACTTCATCTTCTGTCTTTTGTTTCTTACTGACCCTGTGTTTCATCTTTCTTTTGCATGGCTCTTATCATGGATTAAGATGAGGAAAATCCATGTGGACATCCCTGCTCTCATTGTCTGGTGGTGCAACATCTGCAGATCGCTGTGCTGGAGCTTCTCTCCCTTCCATCTTTGGAGCTGTCCTATTATATAAATATATCACTGAAACTAGATACATGTGCACAGAAATGTTTCTTGGAACAGACTGTTGAAAATGTGTCTCCTACTTCAGTGTTTGTCTGTTGGAATATTTGTTGCAATGAAGAGTTGCATGTATAGGAGACATCAGCTGGGCTAATAGTTTGGTGGTTATGGCTTCCAACCAGTTCAGCAAAGGGACCTCAGCTGTGCCTTGAATGTTCCAGAAAATGCTCCGAACTGTGGGCAGCTCTGAAATAGCAAAGCTACAGACAAAGGAGCTGAAGGGGACAAAAAGGGATGTTCAATCCCGAGTTAGCCATTCAGGAGCTTTAAAATTTTTCTAGGTAAAATGTCAGCTATAATGTTTATAGACAACCATAAACACTTCTGATAGTGTCAGCATCTCACTTTCCAGCTCAAAACAGACAAAATTTTGCTGGAAAATTTCCAGAATACTGTTGTTCAGTGTCACAGTGACAGACTGATGAAATGAATCTGCAAATCCAAAAGTGAAGGGAAGCTAGAATTGAAATGAGACTTTGCACATGTCCTCTATCTAGCAGGCAAAATAAAAAATGTGACTGAGAAAATGATGATTGCTAAATCTCATTGGCAACTTCATTGCTTTATGATTTATTAGGATCTATATTTCTTTGCTCCTTTACAATTCTCCTTTAATTTTTTCACTTGTTCCAGACTTTTTTGGTCTGTTGTTGGATCTGTTTGTTGATTTGCTGTAAATGTTGATGTCTAAATTTTACAGACTGTTATATAAACAAAGACTCCAATGACACTGCTTGCTTGTATGCAGTTTTCATAGGGGTTTTGGAAGTCTGTGCACAATTATGCAGTATAACAACATAATAGTTCATTAAGCCTGAGATCTCCTAAAGACACAGAAATCACCAAAGGTTTTTAGAGAACTATGAGCTGCAAAGAATGCTTGCCCCCACTCCCCTCCAAAAAAAAGAAATGTTCATGGCATTTTGGACTCTCTTGGTTAGCTGCATACCAGAAGTAGTCTGCCAAGCTGGCACAGAGCTGAAGGAAAACTTAGAATTTCCAGAAATGGCAGGGTGGTTTGAAAGGTGAATGACCTGTTCAAAGAGGGTTAATTCAATGTAAGAGGTAATATAACCTTCCACTTCTTAGAGGGATTTCTTCAACCACACATAGTGTCGAATTGCTTTTCTTTATATAAATGAAGACATTTGGAGAAGAAGATGCTTCTTTTTTTTCCCCTAGCCCTACAGAGAAAAAACTCTGTATCTGTCTACTTTGAGCAATGGTTTAGGTCCCTCCAGACCATCACACTCTGAGGTGGAGCTTGGTGAAAGCACTGTCCTTCTCACAGGCCTCTGTCTCCTGTTCTTCCCTTAACAGCAGCTGGCTGCCATTAGCTGGATGCTTCCAAACACCTCTGAAGTCCTACAGCATCTGGTCCTTGGGCCACATGCCATAAATGCTAATTTGTGCTGGAGAGAGCCCGAAATCCAATTATTACTGCTTAAGGACAGATTTTTTTTTTTTCCCCTCTGCCAGTGCCATTTCTTCCTTATGCTATGCCTTTTGGCCACAGAGGACTAAATCACTCCGAGTAACCTAGATGTGCAAGACAGTTGAAGCTTCACCCCGTAGCACTTCATTATGAGCCACCTACTCAACTAGCTGTATGACCAGTGACCAAGAAAAAGGGCATCTGGGATCTTATGTTGAATTGTTTGTTTAAAAAAATAGTATCTCTGTCCTGTTGTTTCATTTTGTCCTGGTTTTAATGAGTTTTATTTATTTATTTATTTATTTAATGTAACTTGAAGTTTGCATTTTTGTGTTGAAGGGAAACTTTTGTGTGACTGTGTCTTCTCCAGGATAGTAATCGTTCCTTTCATGAGGCCTTATTGAAGGGCAGGGAACAAAAAGCAGTAAGGAGAAGGATTCTGCTAAAAAGCCTTCTCTGTGTTTCAGTAAATTGTTTCCAGATCCTCTGTTTCACAGAACATCAGCTGACTTCTCTTTTTTATCAGCTATGACATTTTTTTCAAGCCTTTCACATGCAGATTTTTTTTGTGGGGTTCTGGAGGGAAAGTAATTTTACTTTCTCAGAGTATTTTATTTCTTCTCTAAAACTTCTATTCCTTTAAATGTATTGTCAGCTGTCCTAGAAAAGTGTTGTGCTTATCTTTACCCATCCTCCTCATCAGCCTTGAATGTGTATGTGATGGTGGTACTATCAATGCACAATTTTTCTTTGGTGAAAAACACTGCACAATTCCCCATCTGCTGTTTCATGTGTGAGGGCTTACTTGTCATCAAAGAGATCCAATTTTTTTCAAAAATCAAGAGTCTACCAGCCAAAAATTAATTCCATCACACACTGAAAACTCTTGGACCTTTTACCAGTTGATTTCCATAAAGGTTCCCTGAATAACATCCTGAGAGGCGACAGGAATCAGTGTGTACTATCTTGGATATTAAGGGAGATACTGAATGTATAGTTCCATCTAGCCAAATTCTGCCAGGCAACTGTCTCAGAAGGAACTTTAAAAAGAAAAAATTCTCAGAATTAAAATCACTTTAGATTAGGTGAAACAGGCAAGGACATAAATTTTTTGTTTCACAAGGAAGCCTGTTTAGTTGCCTGGTGTCAGAGGCTTCTAATTACTCTGGATCTAAGTTTTCCCCTCTTTCAATCAGTCCCTACATACCTCCTTCGAATAGAAAAAAAGTCTGTCATGTGTTTTTACAGGGAGCATGTTAATCTGAGCACTGACCTTCACTGCCTTGTCGTGGCTATGCTCAAAGCTGACTTTGTGGGAAGCGTTTTCATCGCCCATGTCAAAAACCTTCAATAATTAAAGTTACTATCACATATGTACATTTTTTCCTTTTCTTGTAATAAAAGAAGTCTCCTCTAGAGCAAACAAAGAGAGAAAAAATTAATTGATCTGACACTTGAGCTGAGAAGACATACTTTTAAAGAATACTGCTTAAAGGACAAGGAAGTTTGGAGTCTCGAAAAATTAAAATGAGAATTTGGCCAAGCAAATGAAGGCATCTTCTTTCAATATACTACTTCATGTAAACATGCAAAGTCTTTCTAAATGTCTTTTAATGATGGACCTTATTTCTGAGCTTTAGAAAAGCAGCATGATTAAGCTCAGAGTATGTTTTTTCTGTTACAAAGGCAAGGAAAAAATCACGACTATGTAATTTTATTCCGGATGCGTAAGATATAAAGAATTTTATTTCCACTTCAGCCTGCACACACTTGCTCTGTTTTCTGTAAGTCTTCAGTAGGCTTGGATGTTATACAGGGAACTCATTTGCATCTTCAAAGTTAGATTGGCAGTTACCAATACTTACAGCTCTTCTATAAAAGCAACCACTATTTTGTCTAAGGATATTTTATGAACATGGGAGAATATATTCCAATAAATCAATAAACACTTTAGAAAATGCAGGTCAAGAGGTGGAAAAAAGAGGGGGCAGGGTGAGGGACAAAAACAAAAGCACCCTCTTCTTTGGCAATGGATTGATAATTAATGAAAGAATTAAAGCCTTGCTATTGAAGCATTTGAATATTCATTTTGAGCCATTTATGACAGCAATTCTCCTTCTGCAAATGGAGGCCCTAAGATACAGAATCTGAGATAATATGTGCGATCTGTGTACCAGCCCTGTTGTTCTATCAATCATTCTTATGCAGAAGATATTTATACTCTTATTTCATCTATTTGAAGTCCTTCATGTCCAGCTGTCAGTAGAGGGTATGTCAAGGCCCCCAAAACTTTTTATAAAGACTTAAAGAATAAGTCAACAATATTTTACTACTTTTTTAATCTAAACTTGTACATTTTTGATACCATAAACTCCCTTTAAAAAAAACGAGGTTTCTTGTCAGTAAGAAGCTACAAGTCTTTAACAGAGTATTCATCATAGCCTGTCTTTATCTTTGCCCACAAGTTCCTTTGCAAGCAATGAACAAGCCTTCTAAGAAACAACGTAACAATAGTGAACGTTGTCTTTGATTATATAAATAAATAAAACAAGGCAGACATTTGAAACAAAATCACTCCATCAGTTTGTGGCATTCCCATAAAAGGGAGAGAAGAGAAGACAAACATTTATAGGAAGGGAAGTTTTCTCCCCATGTAATGGCCACAATAAATTTGTGCGGTGAGGAAAAATAAACGTGAGGAGAAGACATGCTCACCTGATGTTGAAGGAAAGCCTTTCCTGCTTAATACATTGGAGAAATTGTTCAAGAGCTGCTCATCCATGTTAGAAATTATTACCCCTGTAACCCTGCCAAGGACAGTGAGACCTATTGTAGTTGACTGAATAAGTACTGGTCGTTCAAGTTAAAGTGCCACAGGGGCAGCTGTAATTTATACACCCAATTTTTTTAACACATCCAAAAGTTTTCTTTTTTTTTAAAGAAACAGGCCAGAATCTTGGACAACATAAAGTGGTACAGCTAATTAAAGAAAATTGCTCCATTTCAGGTTTTCTGAGCTGTGTCTCTTGTCTACAATGTATCACTGTCAATTTGCACATGTTGGTCACTTTTAGCTCTGCCTGAGATCTTGTGTGCTTCTGTTTGTCAGTTGTAACAATCGTGGCAGAGATTTGTTTAATTTTGATTAAGACTGGATTTAAAAAGTGCTAGTCTAAACTTACATGAAAAGCTGGAATGCACAGGAGGGTCACCAAGGGCAGGACAGAGACCTTAGTCTGTGCAGGATTTATTGTGAGTAGACGAGCTTTATGCCAATCACCGTCGTTATCAGGAGCTGTATTGCAGGTCAGCAACCAACTTAGAAAGGAGATTGACCATATGGACGTAAACCTAATGGATTTGTATTTTAATAAACAGAACATGCTGATGTAAAATAAAAGAGACATGATAAAGTATCTGATGCCAGCTAACTGGTTTGTTGGACTCAGAAAAAAAAAAAAAAAATGCATGTTAGGGTGCGTAGAGGAGGGTAAGGAGATTCTGGCTTAAAGAGTGCCAAGCCAAAGCCCAGCATATCAGGTCCCTATCAGCACATTCACACAAGCTGGGAGGGAGGGCTGTGCCCAGTAATGATGGGTCTCAGGACTGTGAGTGACTGCTTTTGCCTGCTCTCTACAAGGAGGCTGTCTCTGACCATCTGATCCTAGTTAGTCCTGGTCCTGAAAGCCTTCAGATTGAGCAAACAGTGCCAGAGTCTTTCTGCTACTCACCTCTGCACTCTGGGGGCCAGCACCTAACCCTGTATTATGAATTATCTGCATTCTAGCAGCAACGACAGTTTAAATTATCCCTGCTCCCAACTGCTTTTCCCCTTGCCTAAAAGTCTCTCTGTCTCACTATCCAACTGGGGTTTGTGCTCACATTGTAAACCAGGTCAAGAAAAAGATACATTTTCAAAAAAATGTCTTTTAATTTGTTTAATCATTGTTTCCACAGAGTTCAGATAAGAAGGCAGTAAGTAACATATATGAGGGAGGGAGTAAGTGATGCAAGAGGACTAAAAGATCTCTTCATCACAAAAGAAAGTTTAGTCTGGATCCCGAATTAAGATTTCGTGGCCTGGACTTGCTTGCAACAATTTGTGTGCCTCTTGGTGTCTGCTGTAGAGCAGATACAGAACACCATCTGGAAACTCAGAGAAAGGTAGGGGATGTGTTGAGGCATGTTGAACAATCAGAGGAATTAGAATGGAGGGGGGGGGGAAATCAATTATTTGAGAGTTTCCCAGTAGAAAGGACCTCAGAGGTGAGATATTAGAAACAGATTCTTCACCCAGAGAGTGGCTGAGGACAGGAACAGGCTCCTTAGGGCAGTGGTCACAGCACCAGGCAGCCTGACATAGTTCAAGCAGTGTTTGGACACTCAGGCACACAGTGTGACTCTCGGAGTGTCCTGTGCACGGCCAGGAGCTGGACTTTCATGATCCTTGTGGGTGCCCTCCAACTCAGCTTTTTCTGTGATTGTGGGATTCAGTTTATACTCATTCACCTTTTAGGTAAACTCCTGTACATCAAGCCATGGGACTTGCATGTAAATGTTGATAGCCTTCTACCTGGTGCCCCAGCTACCAGGATAAAGCCAAGCACCAGCCTTGGCTCCTGCAACTGAGCCAGAAGTGAACAAGTACCTGCCACCTGCAGCTACTCCAGACTGGGGGAGTAAGGATTGGTCTGTCACAGATGTGAGAGGGATGCAAGGAGCTAATACAGTCAAGAGAGAGATTTCTTTCTCCTTCATTTTCTGAAGGTTAGAGGTGGAAATATTTTGCACTTTGCACTGTGCCCTTTGGTCATCCCTTCCTTAACTTATTTATTTTCTTTTCCTTTTCTTTAAGTATGGTCTCTAAAGACTGCAGCAGAAAAGGGGTGCTTTTGCTCTCCTAATCAGCAATTCCTTTGCTGTAGTAGAAAATGTTAATACACAAAAGATCAATTCCATAAAGAAACTGGGGACACACAGTTTAGTCCCCATACTTTTCCAATCAAATAAATGTGAGTGCATCCACTTATCTAGTCAGCCAAACACAGAAAGTTTCCAGAACCTATATAACTGGTAGTAATGACAAAAAGGTTTCACATTATCTACCTCATCCACATTTCCTCAGAGATCAATATAGCTGAGCACATCTTCTGCATACTTCCATAAGGAGACAAATATAAAACTTTGTTGCATCAAATGTGTTTAGAAACCAGTTTTTAAATTGAAAATAAGGGGGGGAAATCTGAAAGAATATCAATACCATGTTAGAATTACATTATTTGAAACAAGGATGAATGGGATAACACAAAGTCAAAAGGATTTGCTCAGCAACTTTCCAGTGGTGATAAATGATCTTTGTTAAAACATGGTTGGTACAATGCATTTTACTAACATGTAAAGTGTTTCAGTTTGCTCATTTGAAAATGTCACAATGATGAAATTCCTCAAATGGCTTTGCAGTGAGGGGAGCAGATATTAAAACCTTATATCTGATTTATTTTGCTAATTTCAGGCAAGTTCTAGCCTCTTGAAGAGCCATCATTATTTGGCAAATTTGGGCTTTCACTGGTTTGCAGTAAGCACAGTAAGATTGCTGCATGTGTCCCGCAAAGTGGTTTGGTGGACATTTAGGATTGAACTTCTACAACCTCTATTTAGAAGCCCTTTTTCACCTCAGGCAAAATACTTAGTGGGGGAGGAACAGACCTCAGGACCACAAAGAGGCTTGGAGGCCTCAGGTGCCATTCACCCCTCTGGAAATGTCTCTCTTGTTTCCTGAGTCTTAGTTCTCCCCTCTGCATGCAGGGATAGCAGCCCATCCCTGCTGTACAAGGGTTCTGTGAGCTAATTAACACCCGTGATTCATTCTAGTACCACTGCAGATGATTTTTTATTTTCTGTGTGGTCCTGTGTGCTTTCATATCCATGAAATGATACTTGTTTCTCTCTTCTTCTGTCCCATATTTGATATGATTCTTGGGCGTGTGTTCATTGACTGGTTTCAAGGCCATTACAATAACCTTGATTTGTGTTACGGAGCATCAAGCCCATGTGAGGCAGTGGGTCCAGGTGGATGCCATGTCTGCACGACCTGGGTTCATCTACTACACCCTCCATTACACACAGTTCAGTTCTGGTTTGGCCAAGCAGATACAAAAGTACGTAGGACAGCCAAAAATGTCTGGCCCGCAGAGAGTCACCAAAACTATGCCATGACCTGTGCTGGTTTTCTCATGATTAAGCATATGAATTTTCCCCATTGAAAAACCTTCAATCATTCTTCACAGCTTTCCAAAACAGTGTGAGAATTTCCAAGGGCCTGCACTGTTCAATGCAAAGCAAGCAACAGGCCCCACACCATCACTTTTCTGTAGGAATCCTGGATGGCTCACGGGTATCTGAGAGAGGTCATTTGGATATTAGTGCTCAGGCCGGCAACACCTTGATCCTATGACTTCTCTAACCAAACCCGCATTCAAAGCCAGGGCAGTACCCAAGTCACTCTGCAGGATCCTACCTCTGTGCTCCACAGGCTACTGGCAAACCTTCACAGTTCTCTCATGTGCTAGTGCTAATTTTGTTCATGGACTTGCACTTAGACATCCAGTTTTGGAGCTGCATTGTGAAGAGGGGCGTCTAAATGTACCTTATGGTTGGATTAGGAATAGTAATTTTTAACTTAAAGCTGTATTTTTAATCCACTATTTTAGCAGCCAGCCTTTAAATCCCCACACCCTCATGTCACCCCTATGCCCCTGACAATCTACAAAACACTGCAGTGTATGTTCTAGTGATATGGTTATCAGCCTTGTTTCTGGAAAAGGAGAGGGAGATACCTTTTCAAGAGAGCCCCACAGCAGGAACAAACAGCACTAAAGCCATGCAGCAGTAGGCTCCCAACACGTTTTTCCTTAAAACTTATTTGTATGACAAATTCATATTAGAGTAAAATAAAGTCTGGAGTTTCTCCAGGGTGCTTGAGGGAAAATTCATGAACTCCTGTTGTCTATCAACTGCCCTGACCTCTGCCATACGTAAGTGAAAAGGAAATCATAGCAGGTCTGTTTCCCATCTTGAACCTGCAACTAGCAAAGACAGATGTAAAATGAAAGTGGGACTTCTCTATAGCCTCTAAAGTAAATAAATTACTTGAAATAACAGCTGCAGCAAAATGGATCATTCAGAACGTAATGTGTCATTCTTCAAGCTACAAAATGCGTGGCCTCTTTATATTTATGGATGCCCTACTGCTTATGATAATGGAGTGATGAGGCAGAAGAGTAAAAGATTGTCCATTAACACCAGAAAGTGATTTTTTAGCTTGCTGCCTTTGTCTTCATGCCATGGTATGAAAATAACCGATAACATGATTTTTATTTGTCAATGTAAATACATGGCTTTTAAACATATTTCAGAAAGAAAGATTGGATTTATTTCCCGTGTCTTAGGAAGTTAGCCTCACTGAAGCCAAAATAAGTTTTTGGACCCATTTCTGCCCCTCTCAGTTATATTTTTATCTTTACAGGTTAAATGTGTGTTACTACAGGAGTAATCCCATTCTAGACCATAAATAACAGAGCAGAAACTGATTCTTTATATTATTTGTACAACATCCTGCACTATTGTAATAAAAATATTTAGTGACAGTAGCACAAATTTTCAGGAACACTCATGCAGTGCAGAACTTTTACATGAAGAGATAAAAATTAAATGTGAAACTTTTTAATCAACTTTGACTTTTCAAAAAAAAAATCCTTCATGAAAAGTGAACATTGATTACATTCTCATTTACAATAAATGTTTGAAGCATTTTAGAACTGATAGCTATCACTGTTTTTCTGTGGCTTTTCATTTCACAGTTTGTGAATTCATAAAGAGAACTGAAAAAGTAAAGAAAAACCTGAAATACAATTTCAAATTCTCTTAATTGAGCTGTATCACCTGACCAACGTTTTTTGAGGGATTAGGGATGTCTGTTCAAGAAATCACTCCTAATTTTTAACTGTTTCCTCACAGACCAGGAGGTAGATAGGTTTAAAAATTCCCTAATAAACAGGAAAGTGGTTGTTTCCTAAGGTTTATATATGCAGTGTGAAGAAATGCAGCAAAATGTGGCCTCAGTTGACGTGAGCATACAATATATTGATTTTTACGAAGAAATCTTTTGATTCTTTTCTTTCTTTTAGGGAAATGCACTGTTAAGCTTAGTTAAAAGGGAGAGAGGCAAACCAAATCCTGAGTTGTCTTTAATGCAGCTTTCTGAAGATGGCTTTATAAAACCAGAGAGCAAAAAGCCATTTTAAAGTGATTTGCGAGAAGGGTATATACCTCTACAGAGAAATCTTGGTTTGGGTCATTTGGATTTCTCTCTTTTCCCTGGAAGCAGCTAGTCAAAACTGTCTGTATGCAACAGAAAGATAAAAATTTCAATTAGGTTGAGTGCTGTCATAAGCAGACTACATGAGAAGGTTTGAGATAATATGCATTACATATTGATGTCTATCAGCCCTGAGAACATAGCCATGTTTTATTCCATGCCCCTTTTGTAGGTTTGGCAGCAGTGGCACCCAATAAAGGCCTAATCATATTAATTTATGCCCCTATCAATTATGCATTCAGATTCCCCCGATAGCTTGTCAGGTTTTATTCACTATTTTCTGAAAAATACGCCTATTACAGTTACTGAGCAAATAGGAGGACTGTCAGAAACAGAGATTTAAAGAATAGTACTTAAAAGGGGTGGGTTTCTTTAATTTATAAATCTTGTACTATCTGTCATGCATTTGTTAGTTTTAAAGGAGGTGACAGTGCAGGGACAGATGTCATGTTAAGGACTTTCTGAAGACAAGGAGAAAAGTCTCCTTAAGAAAGCTCTGTGATTTATTCAACTTTTCGTGGAAGAAAAGTGTTCTGTGGTCTGTAGACGTAGTGAAAATGTAGCATCTTTGCTAGTTTAATATGGGCTTGATTTTGTGTCTCTCAATTGATGTGTATCTAAAGAACTTATCAATTTACAGGGTGAAAATACTTTTGTTTTCTGGTACAGGCAACAGTTTTATAGCCAGCAGTGTGGCAGTGTCTCAAACTGTGTTCTAGATCCAGCTCCATCTTCAGGGTTGTCACAAGTGGCAAATAAGAGACAAAAATAGATGTAGTGAGTAAAGAACCCAAATTGCCCCATTCAGTGACATCTACCAAGGAGCTGTGGAGCACTCTGTGCTAGCAACTTAGAAATGGCCTTGGTGTCACTGTGGGATGCAAGACAAGGTCCAGCCTGTCAGAGCATTCTCCTTTGGAGTTGAAGTGCTCTTTGGAAGAAAATCTCCCAGATTTCTCCACCTACCACTCTTTGGTTCACATTGCTGGGCAATCTCGGAGGTGACAGGACTCCTTTCTGTGGAGCTAACCCAGGCAATAAAAGCTGCAGGACAGGGCAGCATTTTTCAACCAGGAGTGGGCATTCAGAGCAGGATGATGGTAGAACTGGTCTGGAGACAGGACCGACTGCTAGTCCTTTCCTGTCAAACCAGTAAAAAGGACTGAGCTTTATCCCCAAAAGTTGGAGATCCTGTTCAAATCATAGGCCCTCAACTTGTTTTCTCAGGTTTACTACAAATATATTTAAAGAAAATAATAGATCTTGGCACTGTCACAATCCTCATTTCTTGATACTTGAAACCTGACTGCTAGTTTCACCTGCTCCCTGTCGCTGACCAAGAGAAGTCCCTCTTTTTCCTCCCTCTGACTGCATCTCCCTCACTCCAAACCTCCACTTCAGCTTCTCCTCCTCTTCCTCATTCACTTCCAACCTCTCCCTCCTACTTCTAAAGCAGCTAACCTTATTTCACATCCTGTTATACCACTCTCTATGCTTCCAGGCTTTCCCTCCACCCTTTTTTTAAGAATGTGTTTTTTCACTAAGGCCTTTAAGTGTGGAAAAAAACTTTAGAGAAGGTTAAAAAAAAAAAAGGGGGGGGAGGAAGGAAACCTCAGAAGTGCTAATGTTGCTGTTTTATCTTATCTGATATTCTGTGTGTGGGATTTGCCTCTCTCTGGGTGAGCCCAAAAATGCATTCCTTCTGGTGTAAGTGGGGCTTAAGATGAAGATAGGCTGAGAGAGTTCGGGTTTTTGAGCCTGGAGAAGAGAAGGCTCCAGGGAGACTTTATAGTGTCTTCCAGGTGCTATAAAGGGAACTACAGGACCAGGACAGCTGGAGAGGGATGTTTTTTTCAAGGGTATGTGGAGATAGAACAAAGGGGAACGGCTTTGATCTGAAAGAGAGTAGAGTTAGATTAGATATTGGAAATAAATTCCTTATTGTGAAGGTGGTGAGGCACTGGAACAGGTTGTCCTGGCCTGGAAGTGTGCTAAAGGCAGGTTGGATGGAGCTCTGAGCAACATGGTCTTGTGGGAGGTATCCCTGCCCATAACAGGGAGGTTGGAACGAGGAAGGGACCAAGGTCCCTTCCAACACAAACTAATCTGATTCTGTGATTAAGGATTTCAGGACTTCGGTGGCAGGCCCAGAGTCTCCAGCAGAGGTCTGGGGGCTCCCACTTTGTCCTCACTGCAATGAGTTTAATGCGGTCACCATAGGATGAGCTCTCTTCCCAGTGGCTTTACTGGGCCCTTTTCTTCTAGAGGGATTTCCAACCCATCTCTCACCATGCCAGGACTTCTCCCCTGCTGAAAAGATCAGCAGGATAAGCATCATCCTTTTGCATGCTTCAGTCCTGGGGAACTCTCAGAGCATCTCGTGCTGTTTTGGAGAAAACCATCTCCCCTTCCTGACAGGAGAGGAAGGTGTGAATGGAGAGGATTTCTTTTGACATCTGTGTTTTCACATTATATAGGAAATAAAAATAAACCCTCAGGTCCCTCCTTGGCAAAGTTCTCTCTAGCTCATATACAGGGGGTAACTGAGGCTACGCTTCTTGTTTTCTTCACCCACTCCTGAGCATGTGCTGCTTTTCAGCGCCGTCCAACCACTTCAGTAATTAATGAAGAATGAACTCTTGCCTATTAACAAACTTGTTCTCCTTCCCCTACAAATTCACCTATCCTTGCAAAGTGCTTCACCTTCACAATAGGCTGTACCTTCCCTTTCCTCTGACTCTTTGAAGATTTTGCTCTTTGTTCAGTGAAGTTCCCCAGTTCCAGGAACATGTACGGCATTACCTAAATCATCCGGTGTTTATTTTGGTCTGACGGTGTTAATGAGGCTTAGCTATGTTACAGCATTTGAAATCTTTGTAGTATCTTAAACATACTGTATCTTAAAGTATCCCCTTCAGGTATGTAAGTATTATCCAAATCATATAAATGGAGAACTAAAAACAAATGTTCAGGGATTTGCCTGAGGCTGTGCAATAAGTCAGTGTCAGAGCCAAGAGTCAAACCCACCCCTTTGTGGTGAGTCAGCCCACGCTGGCATGGTTTGGTGTGTTCCTACCATGGAAATCAGCCTATTCATTGTGCATAGTACTCATTTCAATCATTTCATAAACTGGCTCTAGTAGTTGCCTTCCCTTTAATAACAACTTTCCCAGAAATGCTTTCGCTTGCCTAACTCCGTGTACTTCCTACACATCGACAGAGGGAGCAGCATATGGTATCCACAGCTTGCATAGTTGCTGGGGTTTCTTGTGTTTTGGGGATTTTTTTCTTAAAAAGGTCAGAAATTAAGCAGAGGGGGCTGTGTTCCTAAAGGGTTATGAAAATTCCCTCTGTCTGCCTTTGAAATTAGAAAGTATCTGGACAACCATTTACTCTGTGCGGTTTAATACCAGTTCATGCTCCATAATTTTCCGTTCTCTACTTTTTAAGAATTCATCAGGGCTCTTATGGAAGGAAATGTGCACGTGAAAAGAAGAAAAACATACAGGGTGAAAATACATTTGAGAACATTTATGCTGGGAGTCAGTAATCCAAAAAGTGATGAAATAGTAAAGTGACAAGACCTGGCCTGAACATCTGAAACTTTGATGATGTTTGGCAGAGAAAATGAGACTTATTAAAGGGTGCCTCTGGGAAGCTTTACCTTGCATGACCAGAACTTCTACACAACATCTCGGTGCACTCGGTGCTTTCACAGGGCTCATGTGAATATGAATGGGTTTGCCAGTACGTTAGTCATCCGCGGGAGTTTAGCCTGCTTTCGGTTCAGATGTGTTTCTGTAACACCTGAGAAGACCTTGTGGTAACGTGCAGTTCAGCCTGACCCTCTGCTGTTGTCTCAGTTCCCCTTTCACAGGATTTTAAGGTATTAGTGGAGTGAAGGATCCTCTCTTCTCTGCTTGCTTTCTCAAACTTCCCCTTTTAAAACTGAAGAGCCTGGGGGTCACTGGTTGGTGTTTAATAACTACCCTAGCAACTTTCTCTCCATCACTGTGCTAGATTTTTATACTTCAGTATATTTGAGTCTTAAGTGTTTTCCTTGATCAGCCTCTGGATTATAGCATACCACTCACAGAAAGGATAAAAATTATGTATCTTTTAAACTTCGGAGTCAAAGGCACAGAAAAACATTACTGGATAATACTGAGATAGTTTACCTCTTCCTAAAAAACAGTGTAAATACAGCCAGTATCATAAAATGACTTAGAGAAAGCAGAAATGTAGTTAGGTAATAAATTAATCTGTTTGCACAAAAACCAAAGCTGATAACAATATACTCTGGGAGACAAAACAGTTCTTGATTGGGAAAAAAAGAAATACAGAGACCTCTTCAGACAGTCTCTCTTTACTGTGAGCTGTAATCTGTAGTGGGGAATAGAGCTTGTTTGAGAGGCATCTGAAGAACTACACAGGGAGAAAGCAAAGGAATAGTGCCTCTGCATGTGATTTTAGAAACAGTCAAGCCAGAGCTTTTTTCCGTACATCTCATCACCTAAACTATTCAGGCATGATTCACTGGTAAAATCAGAGCTGCTGGTACGTGATACTGCAGTGATTGATCATTTTGACCTCATACCTTAAGGAGAAACGCATGTGGAAAGGTTTAGAGACTAAAAACTTCAGGTTGAAAACATGCTTCATCTCTGTTTCTGGCTGAAGAGAAGCGTGTGCTTGCAGTCAGCTGTTTTTCCACATGACTTTTGGGTTTAGGTGATCATGTGAGTGCCTGACAGGCAGAGTCATCAACATATTTTCGATTTATTACTTTCCTGTTGCGAAACAGTGTTTTGTAAAAATGGAGATCCCAATAAAAAGATCTATTTCTATTCTGCTTTCTATTCCTTTGAAAAATAAAAGCAATAATTAAAAAAAAAAAAAAAAAAGAGAGGATGTAGGATGGGAGTTCCTCTGCAGAAGTTTTTCTCTGACAGGCAAAGAATACACACAGGTAATACCATGTTCTACTGTTGTTTTAATCGTTAATTTCATACAGTTATTTTAGAGGCCATAATTTCAAACCTGGATTACTCAAGGAGAATACTCACAATAACAATTCACAGAGAAAAAACAAGAACTGATTATAAGGATGAAGAAAGTTATCAACTAGGAGAATATGAAAATTTTCCAAAAAGATTATCTAAAATAGAAGTAATAAGAGAATACTTGGTAAGAATCTACAAGTATATGAAAACTTGAATTCCCAAAGGTTTTAAAAATAACGCAGCTTAGTGTCAAGGTGACAAAAAACCAGTAAATTAGAGAAGCTCATAGCGATCTAAAGTTCCTGAAACTCAAGCCAAAAAGTGCTTGAACAGTGAGATTGTCTCAAATATAAAATAATTCTTAAAAGAATTGGAGAAATTTTATGGATTGCGGCACTTATAAGAAAGGGAGTACACTGGCAGATTGAAGTATATTAAAGATGGTGAATGTACTATTCCTCATCTTTACACATTGACCTTGTTTCTGTGTTCAGAAACCATATAGAGAGTTGTTGAGTTGGTCAATAAACTAATCCAGCCATCAATAAAGCACACCTTCTTGTTTATTAATATGTGATTAAAAATGTATATGATAAAAAGATATTGACTGAGCAGAGTTTGGGTGACAAGAACAATTATAGCTTCAAGCCTAATCAGTACATGAGCTGTTTAACCCAGTGAAAGTCAATAGTCTATCTCTGAACAATTACACATTTTGTTTTAAATAAAGTATTTGGATTTTGCTAGTGGTCTCATTTTCTCTTCATGATTTAGACATGAACATAGAAACAGAGAGAAACAGCCACAAAATAAATCACCCAGTATAATTCCACTTTATGGTCCTTGTATGATAAATTGGTAAGTACGCAGCAAATAGGATTTGTTTTAATTAAAACTTGCTAGCCACAAATAAATTAAACTTGGAATAAGTATGTCTCTTTTTCATTTGTATTACCAGTTGCACTCGTCTTAATCATATTTCTACAATGTCTTAATTTATTTATTCTTAAATATTTCTGTTGTTATTTCAAGTTAAAGTCATAATTTTGCTGCATCCAAAGTGTTCCGTCTTGATTTCATTAAAGCAGTTTCTTAAACCTAGTAAGAAATTATAATCAAAAGCCATTCAATTTCTCCTTGAGTGATCTTTAGCTTTTACAAACTTTCCTCAGAGCTCAATGAGCACTCCAGAGCAGGATGAGAGACTATTCCATAAAGCAGGATGGCTGATGAAAAGTCAGTAGCAACACAGAAAAGTTTGAGCTGGGTGCATCTTTAAACACCAAAATATTCCAGCATAGTGGGCATTCAGCACAAACTGGTTGCTGGTGAATGGTCATACATTCCTGAGTGAGAACACAGGGTCACTGGCTTGTCCCCAAAATGTTAACAATTAACCATGGGCCCAAAGCAATCAGCATCAGATGACTGGGCTATCCACAAGCAGAACTTCTAGTGCTTTCAGCACTGGTTTGTTGTGCCAGCATTCAAGATCCAGTTAAATCAATGGTACTCCACAAAGTGTTTGCAAGTTGTAAATCTTTTAATTCCCGGATCAGAAGGCTCCTTATCTATTCCATAAGTATCATGTTCATCAAACAGTTATAGTGACTGGCACTTCCACAGACATTTTTCTAACCTGCTAATCATGTCATCTTCTTAATTCCTTTGCAGGAATAAAATGATAAAGACTTCAGAAACCCAGTCTTTTGCCATTAAAGCTAACAAAATTCCCAAATTACTCTTGTCAAATGTGTTTGGTTTAGGTGAATGTAAAATTCACCTTGTTCTTGATTGCTGCTGTAGGAAGTTACTGTTTCATAGGGAAGAACAAATGAACAGAAAGAAACGTGCCATTGTGCTCACATACCCTTGAAAATGTTGCCTTCTTAGCAATCAGGGTTGACACTATAAGCACTCATTCTTGAGTACTTTCATATTAATACATCTCTTCTGATCCAACCATAAGAGGGCCAATCATCTTTTTTCCTGACTGAAGGAAGAGTCACTGACTCCGAAAAACCAGAGTAAGCCCTCCAGGAGGTCAGTTCCACTTCATTATGGTGCAGTTCCAACATTTGTCCTGGATGTGTCTGCCTCTGATTCTGGCTTGTGAGGAGGTGGCAGACTGGTGTAGGCAGACCATTGGTACAATCCCAGTGTGGCACCTGATGGTCAACAAGTGAAGTTTTCAGTTTCTCATGTCTTGTGAAAGAACACTCACAGAGTCAGCTTTGGTTTGGTGTGTGTCTGGTGGTGTCTGGAGCTTGGGAGAAGCCAGACAATGATTGTCCAGCCATTGAGGAATTCCTATTTTTAAAATTTTCTCTTTAAATAGATGGTACACTCAGTGCCTCAGGAGTAGGTGTGAGGGTGCAGCAGCTGTGAGTAAAGGGATTGCCCCAAAAGACAAATCAGGTCATCTGAGCTAAGAATCTTGCCCCAGGTTGCCTTCAGGAGAAGAGAACTCTGTAGGTGCACAGTGGAGCTTAGGGAAGTCAGCCCCAGCAGCCCAATCACTGTGGAGCTTTCACTGCATAACTTCTCTGCAGGACAAGCCAAGTACAGTAGGAAAGGTCTGAGTCTCTTTTATCTGAGGCACTGATACATCTGAGCAATTCCTAACACATTCTAATCTGAAGAAAGAGTTGGATTTGATATCCATCTGTTTCAAGATAAATGAGTGTTTCTCCATCAAGGCTGGGGCAGATATAAATATGCATGGAAGAAAACTTATTCCTGAAGAGAGGATCCAGTGCACTTTCAGATTAATTAACTGTCCCACCGCAATAACATACTGACAAACAGTAAAAAAGATACTCGGGGAGGCAAATTTATTAGGCCTAAAACTCTATTTTTCTGAGTTTAAATTCACCCATCTGCTTATCTTCAAACAGGGTCTGAATACATCATTGCTGATTATAGGCTCTGTTCCAGTCCATTACTTGATTCAGTCACATGCTTAAAAATACTAGTTTAATTAAGATTGTTGGTACATTTATGACTCTGAATATGTGTACTGCTGTTCTTTATTCTTCCACTGAATAAAACAGTTTAATTAATTTTAGATTTTGTTTATTTGTAATGCTCATTCTCAGCTTTTCAAATGAATACTCTAGCATTAACTGTATGATTCTCAGTATTTAGGACAAGCTCACCTGCAAAGCAAATGCCCAAGGTGGGTTGATTTATTGGGAAGGTGAATTAAATAAGTGTGTAGTTACTAAAGAAAAATACATATTTTTCAGGTGCAGAGAACATATGAAATCATTAAAATAGGATAGTGTTGAGAGTTTGTATGATGGCTAAGAATTAATTTCTGGTTTTATTCATCTCAGCACCCTTACTTATCAGTGTGTTTGAGCTTCAGCATCAGCCCCCTCCATGCAATTCTACACTTTACCTTCTTCATTGTCATTGCCTTTTGTCCATGCAGAAGAGGGTGGTTTACCAGGCTTTCTGCACACTCTTGTCTTCCATGTTCTATACAGAACAAAATATTAGTTGTGTCTGTTGCAGTGAATGCATGCTACCTCTGCTTTTACAGGAGCTTCCCTTAAATAGTGAGAATTCAAATACACAGAATCTTCATTCCTGTTATTGTTAATACATTTTATAATGGATATTTAGTTTAAAAGCAATTCCATTTTTTGAAGGGAAAGCTGATCTGAAAACTTATTAAGAGTCAAAAATAATAGCTGCCTGTTCTCAGCATTTACCACTTCTCTGACTTCTCTGCTAAGTGTCACAACTAAGCTTGCATATGCTCATCAACCTCAGAAAGGTGGAGTAACCCTGGGGGGTGGGGAAAAGGGAAAAACTACCCCAGGAATGTAGTTTAGACACTGTAGCTCTTCTCAATAAGTTGGGCTTGGTGCGAGACCAGTGCTCATCTGCCTGTAGTGGGGTGGCTCTTGCCTCTACGAAGTTAGACTTGGCTTGTTTTTACCTCTTTGCAAACCTTCCCCACGAGTGAGGCCACAGAGCAGGCCCAGAATATCTTCCTCATCTTAAATTTAGCTTCACAGACAGCTCTGCCTTTCTTTTCCTATGTATTGGTGGTATGGGTGAGTGAGTGTGGAGTTCTTGAACACGCGTGACAAGGATGGACCAGCCACTGCTAGTGGAAATGCCATCCTCGTACCCAGAAAATCACAATAAACTTTCATTTCACTCCTCTCTCTAAACTCACACTGGGAGTGTTGAAGTTAGTTATATCATTGGTGTATTTATGAATAAACCCTTTCTCTTTGAACGTGTCTCTATGAAATATTGCAGTGCTATTGCAGTGAGTGCTAAACTTACATTCGAATGATTTATTGTCACCACCCCTCCCTACTGTTGTTTTGGGGCCTTTTGCATTACATAGAAATACAGTCAGATTACTGTACATCAAATAGGTACATACTTTTACATAATGATCTATTCATTCACCATGAGTTATAGCCACCTCAGGGTGGGATGATACAGGGTTATCATCACAAGCAAGAGTAAAGCTTTATTGACATAAATACCGGGTCTTTGACTTGGTCAGATACACTGAGAAAAGCTTTTTTTTCCCCTATTCTCTTCTATTATTACTGGCCATGGTGAGAGGAATCTTGCTCTGCGAAGAAGGTGATCATGTATATGATATACATACAGCAGGAGATATACTGTTTTCCATCAACATGACTTCTGTACTGCATCTTGAAATTGTTTGTTTTGTCATTATCCATGATAATAGGAGAGAGGTGGATGTCACATCTAAAATTTTGCCTCCGATACAAAATACATCTGCTGTTATCTGGGTCAAATGCAATTCCTAAGCAGCCAGATGGTCACATTTGTGTTGCATAATTAAGATTATATTAGTTGTTCAGTCTTGTAGATTGGTTTAAAAGTGATGGACTTGAAAGCATGTGTTGCTTTGTTAGGAAATCCAAGCACAGTACCTAATGTGAGCAGGAACAAGGCAGAGGCTCTTTTCTCCAGCAGGTCAGCTTTGTCATGCTTGGTTTTGAAATAAGCTCTCTCTTTTATGCACTGGGTACTTCACATATTTGAGGTCTCTAGAAAGCATTAAGCAATTTACTCTCTAACGTTTCAATCAAGCCTGTGGTTTGCTGGAGAAGAAAAGAGTGAGGCTGTGGTGGTAAAGGCAGTGCTGAAGAGGTCTTTGGCTCAGATGAAATGACACTTTATTTGTTACAAGTTACCACTCAAAATAATGGTGACTGCTGATTGCATCAGGACTCCTGAAGTCATCTTTGTACTCTGCTCTCATGCAGTCTCTATGCTACTAAAAACAGGATGAGTTTTCTCTTTTTACATCTGCATTTATTTATCCTACTTGTTGAAGTTATTGGAGGTACAATTTTACAATGCCACCGTGGTTACTGCTGGGCAAAAAAACCTGATGCTGAACTGCCGGTTTAGTCTGAATGAGAGTCTGCTGCAAAACAAAGTAGGAGTAGCAAATTACTGTCTCACTTACTGTCTTGGATCAGTGAATGAATTTTAATCCATGGCTAAGCAGACAGTTAATTTGACTGTTTCAGTGAGTGCAGCGACTGCTTGACTCCAGGCCAAGGATCCTCCAGCTGAGGTCAGGACCATGCGCCTGGTGAGGGCACTTCTGAACTCTGACTAAAAGAAGAGATTCTGGAGCTCTTCTACATTCTAACATAGAAAACAGAAATTCAAATGTTTAAGAAGTTTGTTTCCCTGTTGTTTGTTAAAGGGTTGTTAGTGTTAAATCCATCCGCCTGAAATACTTCGGGGACTTTAGTCCAGTTCCAAATGAATAGGTTCCAGTGCTACCCACTAAAAAAGGACTTAAAGATGTGCGTATTTGAAGTAAAAAAGTTAGAAAGTACTTGGGCTCTCCTGTTTGGTTGCCCTTTTGCTATTATGCTTAACTTTGGTAGGACAGAGGTGTTAGCTGTGCCATACCTGATCAGCAGATGAGCTGAAATACTGTCTGGAAGGTGGCAACCTGTTACCTGTCATAAGTGCTCAACTCCCTAAAAAGTAAAAAACCCCATTTGTTTTAAAAAAAAAAGTGAGATATTACTAATACCCTTAACTTGCAGTGGGACTGGCTGAAATGGAAAGTCAAGGATAGAAATTTGATAAGGAATGAAAAATCGAATAACCAAGGCAAAAACATATTTTAATGGAAATTAAAAAGAAGAGCAATAACTTAAGGGATAAACCTTGTCTATCCATATAATATTTTATTCACACACACATGAATTAAAAGAGTATTACAGGCTCTATAAACATTTAAAGCCAGTAGGAGGTGAGAGTGAAGGACCAATCCCTTGTGCAAGGCGCTTTATCATTACACCATCACGTACTAGGAGATGATGAGAAATTTTCCAGGGAAAAAAAATGTTTTCCTCAAAATTCAGAGACAAAATGCCAAGAAACAAAGGGAAAG
>NW_008237239.1:15718462-15723628 GCF_000691975.1 Corvus brachyrhynchos | reverse complement strand
TGCAGTAACCAAAAGGCAAGGCACTATGGCATAAACCTGACGTGAAGCATCCCCAGACACAAGTGCTTTCACTGTTACGGACGCGCGCTTTTAGTGTCTTCTGGGTCAGCACCTTATTTCCATGACCTCTGGTGTCCTGGGCTTGTTCTCTTTTTTCCCCCCTCTCCTCCCTCCTTTTCACAAACAACTTTACAAAGCCTTTGTTTCATCTGCACTTGTGCAGTGAAATATGAACACAATTTGACAGGGCAGTGGGGCTTTTCTGCTTGGTCTTCTTCACAAGCACCCCTTTGCCGTGCAGAGTAGAGCATGGGCAAAGCTTTCTTCAGGAGTTATTTCCAGTGTTAAATGTACCTACATGGGGCCATATCTGGGGCATATAAATCTTAATGTTGTTCTTTTCCTGTTCATCTCCCCATCATATTATAGCATCTGGGTGCTTCTTTTTTGCAGACTGAAACTGAAGGGATGATACCATCCTATCCTTTTTAATAAATCTCTGTTCCAAACAAACGAGATTAAAGTACAAAATGCCTGCTAATTTGGGGTATCCAATTAGAGACATTATCTACTTGATTTTTCAACCTGTTTGGCATTCTACATCACTTGGCCTAGTCCATGCAAAGTCCCATGGATTCAATCTGGGGTAGTGAGTGATTCACTTCAGCTCACCTCCAAAATTTCAATATTGGGCCTCTTGAGGCCCAATTATTGCCTCTTGAGGCAACTTTCCCTAGAGTGTAGAATCTTTGAGGTGACAGGGGGATGGAAGCAAACTCAGCAGGTAAAATTCAGCTACAACTCTGCCACAAAGCCCTGCTTTCCCTCCTTGTAATTTGCTACCTTGTACATGAGCTATACCCAGTTCTGTGATAAATTAGGCAGGAATCCAGTGAATAAAATCTACAAAGTACTGATCTGTTCCCAGAGGAAGGGGTACCTTGCAGGGTTTCATTTCTGCTTCAGGAAATTTGTGGAATATAATCTGTGTGGTCATGTATCCTAATGTATGGAAGCTGAATCGAGGTGCTGTGAACCCCTTAGGTTAGCCATTTCCTTAGCATCCATGATGTTGATGTGGAGGCTAGTGTTGAATAGATAACACATTTCCTGAGTTCAGTGGTTACATATACACACACAAATTAAAATATGTTTTGAATCATCTCAGAAACACTTCTCTTGAAGGTCAGTTCTTTTTCAGAGTTAGAAAGCAGACTCTATTCCAAATAAAAAGCATTAATTATGTAGCTGAACTGCATCGGCTAAAAACAGTGGAAAACCCCCCCCCATTTTGACTGTCAGAGTTTCTACCATGTTTCAAGTGAAATTCAGCCCAGCTACCCTGGACATCCTGCAATTAAGCATCCTTGCTCTTGGCAGACAGCATTAGTTGGTTTTTCTAGCCTTGCCCTCCTATCTCCCCTGCAGGTTCCTCTACAGAACGGTTTCGCTCTGCTCTCTCTGCACAACCTCTGTGTTTCCTTACCTAATCAGTCCCAGGCTCCTGCCTCAAAACACCAGTCCCAGTTTTCTCTCTGGCTGGCTTGGCTGCTCCTTTTGCCTGCTCTGTCACAAGGTGGATGGTTTTTTCCTCTGTGCTGTATTCCTGTGGAGACCTTTCTTCCTGACACAACCTTCAAATCACTTGGAGCTTAGGAGAGATAGGATTCCTACCTCTCAGATTCTGTGCCAAAGCTCAGGCTCAGGGGGAAACTTGGAGGTGGGGATTAAAGTGGAAATCTAGCCTCACCCCTGTATCCTTAAGCTTCTGTTTGCAGAGAGGGCCAATCTTTAGTAATGCCTTTTTCCTGGTAGAATAAAAGAAATCATTACTGGCCATCTGTTCATGACACAATTTCTAATATTTGTAAGTTAGACACATTTGGATAAATTTTCAGACAGAGAGGGAAAGGCATATTTTAAATAAAAAAGGTCACATTTTGAGGCTATGCTTCAAAGCCTGAGGGCAGCAGAGCATTTCAAAGGAAAAAAGTTTCCATTTTAGTATGAGCAAAACTGTTTATTTTTCCATAACCTTGTTCTTGGAAATGGACAAATTGTTTTGGCAGGTATTTTCAAAATAATCTGCCCAGTACAGACAGTCAGCATATCAGTTTTCAGCCTAAGTGATGATGTTTTTTCTAAAGCTACATGCAACAGAAAATATGGTCTCTGCTGAGAAACGTTTGCCAACCCCAATACAGGGGATGGCAGTACATCTACCTTAGAATATATATTAGCACAGATTACATTTTCTGAGGATTTCTGATTTTTTTTCAAACAACTACTGCCTCGTGGAAAGGCAGTGACTCTCACTTCCCTATTTTAGAGGCAGAAAAACTAAAATAAGAGGAAAGGAAAATGAAAACTAGGGATAGAATAAAAAAATCCCGGTCTGCTCCTTATTCCCCTATTTATGCACCCATTGGTGCCACCTCTGAGGGGTGTTATTTGTGCAATGGTCCTCTGGTCTGGAGTATTGCAGGTGTTCTTTACACTGCACAGACATGCACGTCACAGATAACATCCCTGGTGTAATTACCGCGATTTAACTCTCTGTGATCGAAAGTTTTGGGGGCCTGTAAGAGAGGGCACAGTGGGTGCAGGAGATATCTTCAAATAATAGTTTAATTCAGCTAAGAGCAAGCAGCCTCCATGCTCAGCTCGGATGAGTACATCAGTATGGTATAAAAAAAACAAATTTTAAGTATTTCTGAGGCATCTGATGAAACTCAGGGTCAAGGTCCTGTGGTAGAGAAAGGTGTGAGGGGAAAGCTGTGACAGGGCTCCACCAAGACAGAGCAGGTTGCTGATGTGACCCACTGGGTGATGGCTGCTGGCTTTGCAGTTGCTCCAAGTTCTCTGGCTGGGGTGAATCCCAGCAAAAGCACGGGCCAGAGATGCTGGAGGCCCAAGGTAGACAAGCTGCATGAAAGTTCCTGCCACAGTCTGGCTCACTTGGGAGAGTAAGAAACACAGTTAAGTGTTAACAGTACGTGATGAGATAGCCCCATGCAGACCAAAAACCTCCACTAAAAACCATCCCACCAGCAACAACAAATTCCTTAGTTGAAACTGCGGCTCTCTTCAGAGGGCAAAAAATGAAAAAAAAAAAGGAAAGAATTGCCAAAGCAAACTGCTGACTCCTTTTTTCTTATCAAAACACCACAGCATACATCTTAACAGCCTGAAGTAAATCAAATGCGGGACCAGCTGGAACTGGCCAGCTCTTGACCCTCCATTGATATCAGGTATGTGCTGCACTTCTCTGGCAGATTAAATTGTGATCTCAGGTAACTCAGAGCCCCTAAAATTTTCAGTACGGCTGTTAGGACAAGGCTGAAGGTTTTCTTTGGAAAGAGTCACCACTAAAAAATGTTGGAGTTCTTCCCACTAGACGGAGATACTCCATTGCTGATGTCAGATGACTTTGCTCCCTCTATATCTCTTATTTTTAAACTCCCCCACAATGCGACAGTGGGACAAAATTCAGACTTAAGGCCAAAGCCTGCAGGTGTGCATCTGAGTAACTGGCAGTCCCCTTTTGCATGGGGAGCTTCCTCTTGGGGGGATTTGGAAGTGTTCACAGAAATGCATCCCTAAAGAAACCTTTCAGCTCAAGAGAGAAATGGGAGAAGATCTGGGAAAAGTTGCGCAGAGCGCATGGAATTGAGAGCAGCTCACAGACAGCGGCTCTGAGGAGAGTGTGCCCGTGTGTGTGATCAATATAACCTATTGCGAAAGACAGCCTCGGTGCTTCTGTGGGGGAAAGAGATTTAGAAAGGTCTTTAATTATTACCTGCAGAGAAGTTAAAGTGTAACTCGGCAGTAACGTACTCCAGTGCCAGTTTTGGGGGGTGGGGGCCGCATCAAGCATCCAGCCTGCCTGAAGTGTGTATGTGAATGGAAAAATTTAAATTCATTTTAAAACTATGTTTAATTTAACCATGAAGGAAGAAAAATAAGACAAAGCGTTGACGAGGCAACAGCAGAGAGAAAAGGAGTTCATCTTTCAGGCTGCTGACCTCTCTTTGTGCTTCGTGTGGGGGAGCTGCCGAACAGGCTCTGGAGCTTGTAGCACCCACGCGTGAGGCTGTGTTCGCCCCTCACTGGTGTTTGTACCACACCTCCCATAGAGCCCAAACCCTCCGCCTTACTGCTACGGCCTTTTCCTCTCACACGCTGCTCAGGGGTTCCGGTCATAGTCCCCCGCCTGCTTGGACCGCCTCCCCCCTTGCCAGGGCCACCGCTGCCCGCGCAGCGTGAGCGGGGCTGCGCGGCGGGCGGGTGCTGAACTTGCGCATCTCCTCGCCCCTTTGGAAGATCACCTCCTCCCTACAAAAAGGGCAACGAGAGCCCTGGGGTATCCAGGGTCACGCTGATACGGCGGTGCATGTGCGTGTATATATATATAGATATATATACTTATTTTTTTAAGGGAGTTTTGCTTCTTCGGCAGGTCAGCGTGCTAATTAAAAGTTGGTCCAGGTTGGTCACTTGCAGTCCCAGATGTGCTATTAACACATAACCAAATTACTATGTTTTTTTAAGGTATCAAAATGCAAAATCTCGATAGAAACCCCATTTCCTCCTTACTATTAACTAGCAGTCGCACAGAGAAAATCATTAGAGCTATAATTAAATATGGGTCTATTTTTGATGGATGTCCTGCAAAATAGCCCCAAAATATGATGTAGTAATTTAATTTTTTTTTCCTTTGGCACTACAGGTGCTAGCTATGTTTTCCCTCCATTTCCCACACCATGTATATTAAACAGGGAGGCAACATTGCTCTATTGTCGGTGGTGACCCCAGACTTCGCCAGAATATTTTGCTCCTCGGTATAAAATTGTGAAGTGGGTCTCTCTTTCAAAATCTCTATATTGGTTTTTATAATTACCTCGTGGTCTAAACTTTTTCGCAGTCTATCTCTTAAAGGATGAAAAAAAAAAAATCATGAAAGGAAAGGGGGGAAAAAAGACAGAAACAAAGTTAGCTGTATTAACATTTGTGTTTGCCTCATCCAGGCTGTCAGTAACTTTCCCGGGAGCGGGTCCTACGTTTCTATAGGCGCCCTGCTGAGGCGCGCGTCTGCCCCTGCCCGCCTGCCCCGCCTGCAGATCGGCCTGACCCCGGCCCCTCGCACGCCTTGTGCCGCTGCCCCGC
>NW_008237239.1:15717904-15718176 GCF_000691975.1 Corvus brachyrhynchos | reverse complement strand
AGGAACCCGGTGGAGCTCCCGCGGCCGCCAGCCCCGAGCCGACCCCAGAGCCCCGGGGCTGGGCAGGCGCTGGGATTTAAACCCGGCCGGTCTTGCTGTTACCAGGAGCGCGTTTTGTTGGTTTGGGGTTTTGTTTTTCCTTTTTTTTCCCCCTTTCTCCTTTGTAAGATACGGAAGGTGAATAATGAAATCCCTTTGCTAATAGTTTATGAGCCATGAGATTGGAAATGTGTGCGGACGGAGCAGCGCGCCGGGCTGCGCGTCACTCGGGC
>NW_008237239.1:15714673-15717566 GCF_000691975.1 Corvus brachyrhynchos | reverse complement strand
TGGACGCGGGGACGGGGCGGGAGCGGTGCCGCTCCACTCCTGCCTGCCCGGTACGCGTGTCGGTGCCACCCGCGCCTGTACAGGAGCGGACATTTCCCATCAAGCCTGTGCCACGGGATGTCCGAGGGCATCCCCACCTCCCTGCCATAAAAACAAACCACTCATCAGCTCCGCTCGGTGTGTGCCATCGAGAGAAGTCGCCGCGGTGCGAACGGGCACCATCTGTCCTGCCATTCCGGGAGACGCAGATATATTTCTTTAGACAGGTCAGCAGTTCTTCCCGGCCAGCCCTGTCAGACACCTGTCAGGGGAGAAAACCTCTTCATAGCTGCCGCGGTGGGATCCTTATCAGCGGCAGCCCCTCTGCTGACAGGGCCCAGCCTTAAGCTTCCCGCAAATCAATGTCCTCGGGGGACAGGGGGCTGTCGTTATGGGGGGATGCCGAACGTGCCGGTACTGCTCAGACCTCCGACAAAACACGGGAGGGAGGACGGCGGGGGGAGCCGGCCCCGAGGAGCCCGTAGACTGCCCGAGGAAGGCCGGGGTGGGCTCTGGAGCAGGGGGTTCCCCCAGGGCCCCAGCCGTCGGGTCGGCCCCGCTGCCCACGAGCGAAAGGCCGGGCCCCCTGGCACCCCCAAGGACGAGCTTGCAGAGGCGCCCACGCGTGCCCGGGGCTCCGCTGCGCCGGGCGGGACAGCGGCGTGGGGGGACCGCACCGCGGAACCCCCGCAGCCACGTGTTTCGAGGCGCTTTTTCTCGAGTGGGGCCATCGCTCCGTGGCTGACCCAAAGCCCCAGTCACACGCTTCGTCCCTACCAAAGTACCGCCTTCTTCCCTCCTCCCCCCCCCAATAATTCCGACCTGTTTTCTTTCTGTTCCTCACTTGCTTTCAAAATGAGGGCACGTTCAGGGAAGCCTGCCCGCCCGCCTCCTGCATTTCCACGCGGTATCGCGTGGACATCTTCCCCCCCACCGCCGCAAAAAAAAAAAGAAAACCAAACCAACAACAGGCACCACCACCAAAAGAAAAAACCTCAAACGCGCCGTGTGTTCCCAACTTGGAGTTAAAGTCGGTGCTAACACGGGTCAGTTCCTGCCCCTAGCTGGGAAGGCAGGGAGGAGGATGTAACGTATAGGTAACGTATAGGTTGGTGGGGGGTGGCGATGGGGGGAGGAACAAAAACAACCCCCAAAATAAACAAACAAACAAATCTCGCACACGATCACAATAAAGTGAAATTCCTTTCTACACACCCACAACTTTAGCTCTGTCTGCTGCCTGGGGGGTTTTAATCTTGCAAAGAGAAAGGGGGGCTCCCTGCGCAAAATTACGCCTTCTTCTCTCATTTGTTAGCTGATTCCATCAAAAAGTTCGCTATTTATAGGCTACACACACGAACCTGGAGTAATACAAACCCTCCCGTGTTGTTGCCCTCGCAAAGTGGCCGGTCCTGAAGCATCTGATCGGGTTTGTGTGTGCGCGCGAGTGAGAGCGAGCCACGCAGAGAGCGCTGCCATCCAAAAGGGGAAAGAAGAGCTCAAGCTGAGAGACTTATTAATTGCTAAGAGCTGCTCTGCCACCAGCCATGTGAGTACCTAACAATGATCACCTTTTGCACAGATGGTCAGCGATCAGGCACAGACACTCTCCGTCCTTTTCCTCCTCCCTCCCCTTTCTTATTTTTTTATTCCCCTTCTGTATCATTCCCACCCACCTTTCCTTTTTTTTCTTTCCCCCCCCTTTTTATTTTTTTCATTTTAGTTTGAGTTTGCACGGTTTATTCCTCACGAAGAGGAGGAATGAAACGTGGGCGAGCGCGGGGGAGAAAATGTGCCGGCGAAGAGGAAGGAAGGAAGGGGTGGTGAAGGGAGAGGAGGAGGAGGAGGGTTTGTTAAGCGATCGCCTTGTCCCCTGAGTCCGAGCCGGCTGGGAATTAGTAACAGCGAGATAGCGGAGGTTGTATTTCTCTCTCTTCCTCCGCTTTTTTTTTCCTGGAGCGCTCAGACCCCCTGACAATTATTACCTTGGTATCAACGCGGACAACGGGCTGTATTCATCAAACCTCATTTAGGGGAATTGAAAGGGAATTAAATATAAATAAATAAAGAGAGAGAGAGAGCTCGAGATCACGCACGGCTAAGGGGGTTTGATCGCTCCGCGTACAGCGATCACTGTCCGTCAGCTCCCAGCCCTCTGTTCAGGCAGGTAGAAAGCGCCCGGAGGAGCACCCCAGTCCCACGGGCTGAGCGTGCGATTTTGGGGTGAGAAAGAGAGCCCCGACCCCTCGCCCCCGCCGCCCTACGCGAGGTCTCAGCGCTTTGCAGGCAGTGCCAGACCTCGGCGTGGCACAGTGCGTGAAACCAAGCCCCACGCAGCAGGCAGGGCACGGCACGTGGGTTTGGGGAATTGCACAGTTGTTTCGAGAGTGGGCAAAAAATGCACTCTGTGATAGGGAACGTGGCTCTCGGAAAGGTAGGTGTCCTGGTTTGTGCAGGAATACAGGGCTGGGAGACTCTGCGTGGAAAGGGGGTGGGTGTGGAGAGAGAAAGGGAATTTGTTTCCAGCGTGGAGAGGCGCTTTTCTAACCCAACACTCGAGCTCCAATCACACACTCTGAGGTTAGCGTAGCATTAAATTAACAGGGTCGGGGTTATCCAGGGCATTACACCGCGTGCCCGCGATGTAACCTCTGCTCATTTATACACAAAGAAGAGGGAGAGACGGAGTTACATCTGGAAAGCCAAAGAGCACGGTGAGTATCGGTATTCGCTGCTCTCCCTCCCATGCCTGCGAACAAAGTTCAAAGGCGGCCGGTGCGGGACCGGGGCTGGCTCCTCCGAAGCCCCCCGCTCCCTATGGAGGCGGGCGGGCGCGCCGCCTTTGGGGGCAGCA
>NW_008237239.1:15697482-15714649 GCF_000691975.1 Corvus brachyrhynchos | reverse complement strand
GCTGAACAGCAAGGAGAACTTGCGGTATCTTGGTTAGAACTTTGCTACTTTACGTAGAGAGGGAAAAAAAAAATAATGAAAAAAATTGACTTGGATGCAGCGCTATTTATAGGTGGCGGTAAAGGCTCCTTTTCAATAAGCAGCCGTGGAAAAGAAACGTCAGAAAACTGGTTGCTTTATTGATCCGAGGTGCTGGATGGTCACAGCCACGCCAACCAGGCTGCAACTACAAAGTCGCGTCTTCTCTCGGGTTAGGCAGCGAGAAAGGGAATAGGATGAGGGTTTTGCTGGCCACTAGCTTGGACACGATTCAATTCCCAAGCACAGGTACAGGGCAAAAGAGTGTGAGATGGAAGACTTTTCCCTTTTCTTTCAGGCACGCACACAATGCGGGGCACCCGCAGGGCTGAAAGTGGGCCAGGGCTACACGGTAGGTATCAGATCACACAAAGCAGAGGAAAGAAATCCAGTTAAAAATACATTAGTTGAAATCAGAGGACGAGCTTGATTATTTTTTTTTTTTCTTTTAAACAAAGGTGCACGTTAGAACAAGCTGGAAGCACTCCTTGTGCCTGACGGTATCCCCCACGCCCATTGGAAATAAAGCAAGAGGCTTGCTCTTTCTTTACATGTTTTAAACCTTGTTTTAATTAGAATTGCCAAAGTAGGACACCCCGGTGGAAGACGTTTTCAAGTATCCACCTACCTCTCTGCTGTAAGCAGAATTGCTCTCTGCTAAATTGCTTGAAACGCAAAATACTGCCCCACCCCCAGCTTGGTTTGGCACCTACTCACTTTTTCCCCCCCGAAATTGCAATCGTTTATGAAAGGTTACTCCATTGGGAGGAAAAGAGAAACCCCAAACACCCAGCAGTAATGAGATGAGTGGACTCTCAGAGCCTGGCTTTGCTCTGTACAACAGGCGATGCTTTGGACAGAGAGCGTCCCAAAAAAACTCATGCCTTTTTTTTTTTTTTTTTGAAGTCACAGATTGGGCGTATCCTTACCCTTCTCCTTTAATTTATTTGATTAAATCATAACCAAAACAGACTCATCAGCTTCTCGTATTTCCTCAGCTGTAACCATACGCGAAACCTTTTATATGGAGTAATTGGCTTTAGTTAACTCAGGGCACAGGCTGCGCTCAAGTTTTCCTCCCGTTCCCAGGGCAGCGTTTCACGCAAAGTTCCAGCTCTGCCTCACGCTCCTCAGTCGCCAGCCTCAGGTTTTTAAACTGTTTATGCCGTTCCCCACCATTCTCTGATTTCTCTAATGAGGGATGCTCACGGCAGCGGCTTGTGGGACGAGGGGGCTCTTCCCCCTCGGGATTTGGGAGCGGCGGGACTGGTTCAGGGAGAGTCCAGCTCGGTTTGAACTCGGAACCCCTCCTGCACTGCGTCCCGCGGCCACCCGCATCCCACCTCGGTACCGGGCTCCCGGATTGTTTGCGCTCCCGTTTACGGGCTAGATATATTTCACCTTCAGGAAAGCGAGGTTCTGTTAGCTCACTTCTATCTTAAATAAAAAAAAAAGAAAGAGGGGGAGGGGGGAAGAAAAACCTCTTAAAGTTTCTCGGGTAAAACTCGGCTTTCTTTTGGTTATTACTCAAATGAAGAACCGCGTCAATTAAGTCCAAATTGGAAATGCCTGCCCGAGAAGAATAATGATAATTCCCTGCCATTCTCTAAGAGGTGGTTGCAGGATGGCACTTAGTGCGTGTGGTCCCTAATGACAGGATTGCTGCCCTGCCCGGTGTTTGGCTCTTCCTGCCCCGCTGGCTTCGCTCTGAGGTCGGGCAACGACGCCGGGCACGGCTGTCCTGCCCAAACCTTCCCCCTCTTCCCTTGCACCCTGCCCCCAGCCACACGGGGTTTTCACCTCCCACAGCCAGCACAGTATGACCACACCATGAAAACAGATTTAATTACCCCCACCCCTCGATAGGAGGGCAGGGGCTTCCTAGCAACAGGTAACGAAGGCACCTGCAGCTCTTCAAGGTTGTTTAAGTGATAGCAGAGGAAGCAGGACGCTGGCCGAAGGGTCGCTTTCGGTAAGACGGGGTGTCAGGGGAGCGGACCATCAAAAAAGGGCTGTACAGTGATACTTTAGCAAAAGTTTAACGTTGCTGCGAGGGGAGAGGGGCCCCCGCAGCGAAAAGGGATGGCTGCTTCGCCTCGGTTTCTTGCTCGCTGTTTTCGAGCTGCCCCCAAAAGCCCCTCAAGCCGCCCGGCGGAGCGGCCCCAGCTCTGGGACCGCGCTGTGGGGTGGACACGTGTTGCTGTCCCGGGGAACGGGTCGCCTCCGGCCCCCTGCGGGGGATGCTGCCGAGGGTGCTCGGTGCGGGCCCTCGCTGGGACACGGCTGTGCGGGGCAGCGGGGCAGCCTGCCCCCGCTTATCTCATCGCTGAGAGCACGGCGGGAGCGGGCGCTGCGCGGTCGGGCACAAACCAGACGCCGAGCAAGCCCTAGCAGGGTCCGTGTGAGGGCTCAGAGCCCGCGTGGAGCGCCCACGGCCACCCCGCGGCGTCCCCGCTGAGCAGCCGCCGGGGCTCCGCGGCGGGCGGGCAGGGCTGACCCTGGGGCGGCCGGAGGGGAGGGTCTCCGGCCTGACCCGAAAAGGGGGAGCTCCCCCTTCCCTCCCCTCCCCTCCCTTTCCTACCCCTTCCCGGCTCTTTGTTCTTTGCCCCTTTGTTCTTCCTCTCGAAGTTTCCAGGGGGGTTGCTGGTGCGGAGCAAAGTTGCCGAAAGCTGGGGAATTACAATAAGTGGATGTCTGAGCAAGGAAGGAGGGTGGGGGTCCGTTCCCTGGGCTAAGAGCTATTCCCCAAATCCCGCCGCGTTGTCTGCGTGCGCAAGGGGTCGGTGTGGGGTGCTGGAGCCGGGCCGTGCTTGTAGTGATGCTGAAACAGAGGAGGCTTCTGCGGCCACAGCACCAGGGCACCGGGCATCCCCTTTCCCCATTTAAACACGTTCTGGGGAACAAGCGTCCTTTCGGGTGGGAAAGGGAAGAAAATAATAATAATTGGTGAACATGTCGTAATGAGATGAGGTGACAGAGGTAAAGGCTTTCTGAATGCTAGATTTTAGGGCACACGTATGGTTTGGGATGCACAATCTCAGAATGGCTTTGTCTCCATCTGTTTCTTTTTGCTGTTTTTCGTGCTTGCTTGATAGGGCTATGGTAAGGTGTTGTCAGGAGTTAAATAAGTTGGGGCTTAATTTCAAAGTAAATGGAATATCTTCACAGAGCAACATCACACCTTAAAAGACAGGCTTAGTGTAGTTAATGTGAGATCACAGAGTGGTTCAGTAGTGACAATATTGCCAAAACTTCCCTGGAATAGGAAAACATATTTATTTGTTATAATATGGAGTAGTCTTATCCTCTCTTTACTTAACATTGTTAAATGTTAGAGAACTACAAGTTTATTTTGCCTTGCCCTAAGAAATCCCAAATAACTTCACAAATATCCGTTATCACAGGATTCTTACATCTCCTCCTGATACATGAAAGTAGGAAAACACTTTATTTGGGTGAGTTAGGTATTAGGAAAGCTGATGTGAGAAAGGAAGTTTTGATCTGGTGCATTGGAGTAGGTCACAGCAGGTTACAGGCAGGGCCAGGTCGGAGTCCTGAACTCCAGCACACTTCCCTAACAGTGCTGCTATGCTCCCACCTTTATAATGGATATCATGGATGAACGTATCACTTCAGTGTTTGCTGAAAAGCTGCATGAATGGAATTCTTGTAATCATGAGAATGTCCACAAATATTCGGTGTTTTTACATCTTATAAAATTATAGATCTTACAAAATTATTTAAGAAAATATTATATTTGCAGTACTCTTGTATTATATAAAAATCCCACAAATGTTTATTATTATGTGCCAAATTTCCGAATTTGCATACCTTTTTTTCTTGTATTCAACAAAGTTGAGAATAAGGTGAGATAAGATTGGGGTTGACTAAACAAATGTTTCAGACTGGGATTTTTTTCATGTGAATACACTAATGGGGATCAGCCCATCCTTCTGGCAGAGGTTAAACCCATTTTTCCAATGAAATTGGGCTTGATTTGAGGTGATGTGGGGCCTGTTTTGGTTTTGTTTTTCCTGATGTCGAGGGCATACAATCCCAGTGAGAGATCTGGGAACCTAGCAACTGTAAAACCCAGCTTTAGATATTTCAAGGTGGCAACTCAAACACAGAAGATACCCATGAAAACTTTGACCTTTATTATTTAGGACCGTGGTTCGCAGCTGAATGTAATAATTGGTCAGTAGCAAGTTAGAAAAAGATACAGGCATTGCATCAGATACTTTGGTGATAGCTCGATTTTCTAGCTGTGTCTCCACCCAAAAGTCTACTGGCTTATTGTTGAAAGCCAGAGGCCAGCAGCACAGCTTACTGTTCTGTTTAAATCCCAGTGCTCATAATGTGGTGTTGCAATATCCAGGTAAAAATGTCCAATGCCATTTAGAACAAGGAATCTGCCTTAAGCAATGCTGTAATCAGTAATAGCCAACGTTACTGAGAGCAACAGCTTCTGCAAATGTCTTACTGCCACAAGTTAACCCAAGTACAGCTGTAACTGTGCTCAAAACTAAACAAAAGCAGACGAGTGAGAAGAATAAAAACTTAATTGGAAAAATGGATTTTAGAGAATGCTGCGTGTGATCAACAAAGGCTGTTTCTGTCTCAGTAATGATGATGATTAGAGGGACAA
This sequence comes from Corvus brachyrhynchos, assembly GCF_000691975.1. NCBI lineage: Eukaryota > Metazoa > Chordata > Aves > Passeriformes > Corvidae > Corvus > Corvus brachyrhynchos. Next base: position 15,709,923 of record NW_008237239.1, on the reverse strand, counting down.
GTGATGTTAGTGGGTGCTCGTTCAAATACAGGGTTTCTGCAGCATCAGAAAAATTATTTTCTGATTCAAAAGCATTCACTAAAGAAAGGGTGGTTTTTTTATGAAATTTTTTTATTTTAATTTTTTATGTTAATTAGTCTTTTCTTTTTACCTGTGCTTTTTGCTGATGTAGGTAGATTTCCTTTCAGCAGGTGAGAAATGTATATATATTTAAAAAAATCAAAACAAAACAGACAAGCCCCTATTATTTCCCTTGGAAATTCTACCATAAAATACAAGTTGCTAAATATTGCACAGGATTTTAGAAGGCAAATCTAAACATATAGTTTGGGATTTTATCATCTTGGTTTTTGGAGCATGGGACAAAACTTCTGTTTTGTAGCAGTTTGTTAAACTGCCGAGTTGTTTAAATGAGATGTCAGGCGAGACCTTTTACCTCTGCATTTTTATCACCTTTTTCTGTCCATAAGTACTTGCAGAAAACGAGGGGGAAATCCCCATTGTTTTTTGTTTTACTTCCCTTGCATTTGTTACTGTATCTAGAGCAATTCCAAACAGCATCAGTGCAGAGGAATAAGGCATAAAATCAGAATAAGGAGGACATTAAAAATGAACACTCTCTGCTTTGTAATAGATACTTCTAGGCATAGGTGTGAATGAATACTGATTCATTTATACAGTTCATAAATGGAAAAGCTTCAAGTTTACAACAAAGGTAAACAGCATGTCGTGCTGCATTTAGCAGATGTTGGCTTGCTAACTTTAGGAAAACAGAATGGTCCCCTTGACATCCCTGCAGAGAATTACATGTTGATAGAAAGGAAAGGAGAGCACATAACTATAAGAATTTTGTTGAGAATGGAGCATTAACAACTTTAATATTGTATTTATTTTCTTTTATTCATTTATCTCAGCCTTAACAAAGCTAATTTTTTTTCTGTAAATGCCCACGTTTAGTTCTGTCAGTATATACCTAACAAAATTAAAAGAGCCTACATGATAATGCAAATCTCAGGCTTTCAAATGTTATAAGTGCCTTATGTGATTATTATATGTGTAAAATTACCACTAACCATAGTAAATAGTAGTACATTTTGGCTAAGGTTCAGTTGCTGAATAAATAGTGTTTCGATTTTTTCCTTTTATTTTTTTCTTACTGCTATACATGCATGGAGAGAGCTGGAGCTCATTTCATCCTATAGGATAGGACTACAATTAGGACGTTGACTGAACATTTGCAGAAAAAACTGGCGATAGTGGCGTGCTTCCATTTAAGTATTTCAACTGTTTCAAAATTTGCCATTCTTAATAAAGAGAATAGTAATAATAAACTTAGAAACTACTTCCCCATGCTTATATTCTGTCACAAAAGACTTCTTATTCAAAGCACAAAAATAAGTATTTCTCTGTATTTTCTTAGTGACTCACGACCCTGAAGAACAGCACTGGCATAATACAGGCAATCTCCTTCCCACAAAATATTTGCAAGAACTGCATGTTATTGCCCACGTGTGGGATTTTGAAAATATGTCAGTAATGTGTAAGTGGCTGTGGCTCTAAACATGGAGGGAGAAAAGATGATAAATCAGTATCAGCTCATTCTAAGTAACTGATTAAGATAAAGGCTCTGTTCTGTTTTCAATGCAGTTAACACCAAAACTCTCGTGACTTTGAATAGCTTCCTCTTATTGTTTGGGTTGTGGAAACGCTCAGAAATCCCTGCCAGTGTCTTGGTTTTCTCTTGCAGAAATACACAGAACTGACATCATCTTCTTTGTAGAAAGCTGTAGTTTCAGGCTTTAATTTCTACCAAGGTTTCTAGTTAATATTTTTATATTTTTCATTATGCAGTAGGAAATTTGCCCTCCTCCCTCTCCCCTGAAATAGTTATCATGTCCATGAGTGGCATCTGTGGTGTTTTGCGTTAAACTATTTCAAACCTCCATTCAAATACTGGATAACAATGATTTTTTTTTTTTCCATTCATATCAAATACAAATCCTTACATTGATGCCAGTCTTGGGAAGCTGCCAATGAACTGTTGCTGCTAAGTTTAACATCCATTATGACGGCTGTTAAAATGGGTGAGGAACTCGCACATTTTCTTCCGGTTAGGAGAATATTCGGGTAGAACTGAACTAGGTAATTCCATGCAGATGCTTATTGCTCAATGCTTTCTGAACAAATTAAATCACTATTTACTATCTTGTTTTACCTTATTCTTTCATATTTTTGTACTCACACAAGAAGAGCAAGACATGTAAAATAGGCTTGCAATTTATAATTTAAAATAGCTCTTCAAATGAGGAATTAAAATAGCACAGATCTCTGAACTATAAATAAGAAAATATTATTTTCTCTTTCTGACTTGAATTTTCTCTGAATAATTTTCTTCCCTCCTCCCTCCATATTCATCTTGTCTACTTGAAAAATGTTGGAAGTAGTAAGCATTTTAGTAGGATATAGTAGTGACTCTTCTATGTTCAAAGATACTTGAAGTTCTTCATATCGTGTCTCTGTAGAAATTGTTAAATACTTTTAGGGTGACTGAATCTTTTACATATGTCAAAAAAATACTGTAATCCAGTGATGGTTTCCACTGACATCTGGATATCAAAAGATTTTGCAGCTGCACACATGCATGAACTGCTACTGACATCAGGTACTTTTGGGGCAGGTGGTGTATTCAGGTGACAAAAAATAAATTGAGTTTATACTTCTAAATTTGGTGATACTAACTTCTCCTAAACACTGAGTAGAGAAATTTGCACTTTTTGTTTTTCTTTTTCCAATCTGTAATAACATCTAGCCAGTGGACTAAGCGTGATAAATACAGGTATCTATGACAGATACAGATGTCTGTGCACCTCTCTGTCTATCTATATATATATCTCACATTACAGCCAAGGAAAAATTTACTCAAGGGGATAAACTTGCTTTAAAGGAAGTGCCACATAAATGAGAAGCTTTATGCATCCAATGTTATCTGTCTTGGTAGAATAAAGAAATTACTGAAAATGTAGCATCCAACTTTCCTGAAGCATTTATGTAAGGAAGGATCATCAGTAGTAGACCCATGTAAGTGAGAGTGACTATAACAAGTGAATTATATCTCAATTCCTTTACTGATTACCTGGCAAATAAATTTTCATTAATATTTCGAAATAAAAATTATTTAAGAGGGAAAACATATGATAAATTCAACCATAGAATGCTGGGGGGTCTGAAGTTTTTTTGATTGTTTGTTATGGAGCAAGCAGCGTTCATAGGAAAATATTCAAAGTGGGGGGGAACAATAGTTGAGGGACTGTGACAGGACAGGCACAGATCTTTCCTGAACTAACAGAAGATGCAGACCAAATAATTTGTCGCTGGAGTGTTAGGATCTTTCAAATCACATTGAAGCTAATCTTATCTCTAAGGCTGGCATCACATCCATTGAAATCACTGAGATTCATGTTCCATAGTCTGGGACTTCTGCAATCATTACTAATTTTTGAGTGGCTTATTTTGATATTAATAATTTTAAATGGTTGGGTAGAACAGATGTGGTAAACCTGTGATTGATTGTAATACTTGACATTTAACAGCTGAGCTTGTTCTGTTCATCCAAGGGGCACCAAAGACATTATCCTGACTTTCATATAAGGGAACTGAGGCACCGAGAGAGAGAAATGACTCTCAGAAGCCCAGGTTCCCAGTGATATGCTGGTGATCAATTTAGGAATACAGAGCAGCTTGCATATACCTGCTACACATACGCTGTAGCCTCATAAAGTGCATTCATTTCACGGTGCCTTCACAAACTCCTAAAATCTTTTTTCAACTATTTTCTCTAGAGCTTTGTGACACACTTTCATTTAGTGGCAACCCTTCATTCATCAAAAGTCTATAAAGCTTGTACCTTGTGGTCACCTGTATGAGGATTGGAAGACCCGTTAATCTTTCCCCTACCCAAATAACTTCTTGGATGTTAACTCCTGTATTTTTAAGTGCAAGAGCAGAATTATGTGAAATCAGATGGAATTACTCTTGCGTAGCATTTTTTGGACTGAGGGCATGGAGAGGAAAACTAGGATCCCATTTTGTACATGCTCGTGGCAGCATAAAGCTGAGGCAGAAAACCTGAGCTGTAATGGAAAATAGTGAAGGGCCATTTCTATTGGACTTGTACCTAAAGAACTGCCCCAAGAAGCAGCAAGTGCTGCTGGAACAGAAGAAACTGCTTCTGGATGTTAACTCTGAGTGGTCTTGGTAACTCAGAAAGAAATCTGATATCCTATCTGCACAGGTAGAAAGGTAAAGCAACAGTCTCCTAACAACTGGAAATTACTATACCAATCTCTCAAAAATCATTACTTGTACAAAAGAGTTAAAAAGAAAATAAATTGGTTCTCCTATCATGTATCTGGCTGTAGCAAGTAAGGTTAGGAATATGTTTTTACATTAGCAGCCATTAAAATGAATGACTGTTGATTGTGGTCATGCTTTCCCTTTTTCTGTAGTCTTAACTGAGCACCCACGTCCCAAGGGCTCAGAGCAGGGGCTGAGACTTAGCTGTGCGTGCAAGCCTGATAAGCAGAACACTGAGGTTCTTAGGAAAGTTCCATAAGGACTTGGATGGGCTGTTTGTGAGCTAGTGCCTCTACTTCTCAGCAGAAATTTAGTAGCAAAACATTATGGTGGATTTTCTAAACTGGTGAGTTTGTTCTACAGCAAGGAACTGTATCATAGTATCCAGTAGCACAGTGCAAAAATTTGCTCTAAGTAAAATCCTTGGTGAAATAAGTGAGTAGAAGGAAATAATGGACACAACTAAACTCTGGGTACTGTATATAAAAAACAGTGTTAGGAAAAAAAAGGCTTGATGTCAGTCAGTAATGTGAGTTTTCCTGATGTTTCTTTTAATTCTCTGTAACTAAAATGAGAACTGGCTGTTGCATAAGGGAACTTCAAGAACATGTTAAGCAGTGATGTTTTATGTGCACCTTGTAGTGGGCTGGTGGACACAGTAACATAACACCAGGCTGAAAATTTTCTGCCAAATTAAGAGCCATGTTTGACCATCTCAGAGGAGAGGGTAAACGGGGACGCAGAGATCTTTGCAAGGGAAGCAGTTCCCCAATGTTACCTTCTCCGTGCCCTCCCCTGCAGAATCCCATTCAGAGGATGAGCTCCAGCTTGGCAGCCTGGCTTGCCAGTCCTGCCACACCTGGCTGGACACCAGGTCTCTCCTCCTGTGCCTGCTTTTTGCTGTGCAGAAAGGCAGTGCCAGGTGGCTACGGCTGTCCTCTTTTCTTCTCTCCTTTTGGCTGGAGCTGCCATCTGACCAGAGGGGTAACGTGGGGAAGGCTGATCCCTTCCATGACCTGTTTGGGGCTATGATTGCATAGCCCAAAATTGAAAAGACAGTCCTCTGCACTGAGTCTCCTGCTTTTGGTGAAAATGCTTGGCATTCTGCCATCCAACTACAGAGCAGATTAAATGACTGCCACTATTTTGAAGCACCTTTTATTTTCTACTTCACTATCTACAAGTAGATATATACAGATTTTGGGACTATCTTTTAGATTCCTTTCTGAATCTTCTAAGAAGACAAAAACAAAACCAAAATTATCCCTTCTTTATTAAAGTCATTAAAAACCCCACTCTGACAACCACAACCCCAAAATACATTGGAGCATGTATTTCTACAGAAATGGATAAATTGGTACATATTGTCTTAGATATGACAAAGCTCCTAAAGCTTTTTAAACTTGATGTTTGTAAGCTATTAACAAACCATGATTCAGTAATGCAGTGGAAATAGCATAGCTAAAAAGGAAATAACTTGCCTCCTTGGCAGAATTATCGTTACCCTGCGTGTAGGAAAAGCCTTCATAGCTGGCTGCCTTTGCTGCAATCACTGGTGTACTTTTTTCCCAGGATATCCCATTGTTTGCCACTCTCCTTCCGCAATCATTTTTGTAGTGCTTTTGGATGCAGGAACTTTTTCTGGTGAAACGTTTTGTGCAGCACCTAACAAATTTCCCATCCTACCCTGGATAGTGCTACTATGCTGTAAATGCCTAATGAGAACACATCTCTGGTAGTGTAAATCTGGTGCAGTTACCCTGGTTTTTGTAGCCATTGCTCTGCACTGACACTTGGTTGGGTCTGACAGCAGCAGGTCTCTCGCTCTGCCTTTTGTGGCAAGAGAGAAGGACCTACTATTTTGGGAGTTATTTCTGCCAAAAGCTGAGACCTGTAATCCTGCTAACATCAGAAGGAGAGGAGAACATGCAGCTCTTGGCAGCAGCAAGCCCCACTAATTTCTGCACTGCCCAGAAATTAACTTCAAGAGTCTCAAAATTGTCATTAAAATTCAATTGTTTCCCTTCACATTTAGACATCCGCCCATGGAAAAACACCCATTGTGTAACTTCTCCCCCTCTCCCTGGAGGATGGGAAGGTTGCAGCCCTAATGGTGGCTGAAAAGACAGAGGCAAGAAAATGAGCTTACCTTGCTGCCCTAAAGTTAAGCAGTAATGCACATGGCACCAACACTGAAATACCTAATAATTTGGATGTAGAATTTAATTGCTAAATATTTCCCATTGGTTCTGCTTCTGTCTTGGTTATATAAATATCTATAACTTTATTTTTTATTTTCTTGCTTTTTTTTTTTTCCCCTGTATGATATAACCAAAATACCATGGAAAAATGCAACTTATCAATTTTTTTAATTTGAAAGTGAAGATTGGATTCTCACCTAGGATAAACTGGTATGACTCCCCTGGGCTCTCACTGGCTGCATATCTGGTTTCTAGTCTGTGGCTCTGACCAGGTAATTACCAAATAAAACTTCACCATATCGTAACATTCACATATAGTAACAGAATTCAGGGTTCTGACTGAGGTTAGGCAGTTAAATGTAAGTAAATGCCTTGGTCTGTGGAATAAGATATTTTCACTTTTCTCATAATTTTCCATCAAGAACAACTGGATTAAAACTGGCGTTCTCTCCTTCCCATTGGCCTCTTGGCCATCTGCTGAGGCCTGCTGGTTTAAGAGGAAGAATGAGTTCAGTATCACATTTCACTTAGGGGTCTAGAAATGAGCATCTTTAATGCACACCAAATGAGCTAAATTACATGGGAGTGTTTCCAGCAGGCATTCCAGGGCTGTGAATACAGCCTGGGAATCCATGGGCCAGCATGCTTTGTCACCCTGACTGATGCTTAGAGGCCTCCCTACATGCTTCTGGTACACCATTTTCTACCTGTATCTATCCCATCTTCGCAAGCACAGCTTTTTGTGTGTGCCTGGGGATGTACTGACGCATTCTGAAAAGTCAGAAGACTCACTGAACTTTTGAAGCTGGATAACGTCAATGTGCTTCAAACAGGGTCTAGATGGAGTTGAGGTCCTTCTATCCAAAATTATTTAAGACCTAATATTGACCTATCCATCTTTTAACTTAACATGCCAGGTGAAGTTGTGCAACCTCAGGGAAGATAATTCATACAAACAGTGTTGAGGTTCCCTAACCGAGTGTCTTGGGTGCTTTCTTCTCTACTGCAATAGCATCAGTTCCTCTGTCATTATATAAAACAAAACACGTGGACCAAGAATTCAAGTTCAGGGATGAAGAGTTTCGTGTTTGCTCTTCTTCCAGTCTACAAACTAGTCTATGCATAGGCTGCTTCCACTCTCCTTTTGAAGCTCTACCATCAGCATTTAAGGTCATTCAGGCAAGAGAAAGGAAGTAGCAGAGAGCATGACTGTATGCTTCTGTGAAAACATTGAATTATGTGGGGTAATCCTGGATTTCTGACTTCCAGGACTCCTTTAGCACTTACACATTAAGAATAAAATACATTAATGGGCTTTTGAGAATTCCTGAGATATGACCTTAATCATAGATAGAGCCTATCTGCCATTAAACATAATACCTTCTTGATAGTCACCTCCTGCAACCTTTGCCGTTGAGGTCTGTTTGGAAAGGCAAGAGGCATTCTGGAAATCTTGTAGTGAGTACCTGCACCCCCAGGAATTGGGCCCATCACGTACTGTTTTGCACCTGTACTTTCCCCAGTGTGCTGCCTGTCCCTTGCACACACAGCACGGCTGCTGAAGTGTAGGCTCTTAATCGCCTGTTGGTTTAATATTTGTGCAGCATGTCAAAGGGGAAAGGGCTTAAATTCTGTTTGCATTTTAAGTAACTGTCTTGGCAGTTATACAATCCACAGTGTTTATGTTTTTACGGAATGCAGCATTTGTGACTGTTGTTTTAAGAAGTGCAGATATTAAACATGGCCAAGCAGGTTCTACAGTGGGTCCGGCCTGGGTCAGCCTCGTACTGGCTGTCAAGGGCATTTGGAGAGGTGCCACTTAGCACTGCACAGTTTGCCTGCTTGTACTGGCATATTATAACATGGTGATGGCAGTTTGGCAACTTTTATCTGTATCAAGCAAGCCAAATCCTGATCCCTTTACTTACAGCTAGTTCAAACTCCTCTGATGCTAGACTCAACTCTTGTAAAAAGCCAGATGGTAGAAACTAAGAGCTGAGCTTATTCTGAGCAGATTTGGATCTCACATTAGTTGAGGGCCCCACCCTGAATCCTGATCTCTGATAAATTAACTTTTTAATGTTTCATTACTGCTAGGGTACAAGCCAAATGTCTACGCAGATATTTATGTTCCAAGAGACAAATGCAAGCTCATTTTTTTCTTCTGATTTATAAGTATGTTATGTTTTACAGACATGAGTAACTCATGTGGGATCTTTCCCACAGAGTAAAACCAATGTAAATTCACATGACTCAGGGATTTGTTTCAATGCTCATGTATAAGCTCTCATTAGAAATGATTATGCTTGAAGATCAAAAGAAAGTACACTCACTTGTATTAATGTTTAATGCATAATTCACATTGTTAGAACAAAAAACAAAACAGTCGGTGGTTGTTACGACAAATATCAAACATTGGCACTACTAACCAACTCCCACAGAGGATCCTTCATTGCCTGGCATTGGCTGCGCGCTGAGATTTCCTCTTTCATGTGCCATTGTCTCGGAGATTTAAAGACACCTTCCCCACTGGATGAGTAATGGCCCTGCAATGACAGGAGTGGGGGAGAGCCAGGATACCCCACCACTGCAGGTGGATCCAATGCTCAGAAACCTCTCAGCAGAAGCAGAGTGTACAATAATCCAATCCAATTTTTTTATTCAAGTGGGATTTCAGATCAGGCACGCTCCTATAAAACTCTAACTGCCTTCAATCTGAGTGTAATATCAGGCTTAATATTTGAGCCTTAATATCAAGACCCATGGTCAAAGTCATCCAGCACCACTGAATCTAAGTACTTGATTTCTCATTTACGTTTGTTCACGTTTACCTTCTTCACTCAATGCTTATTTTGTTACCAGAATTATTCTTACTTAAATAAGCAGATTTGGCGTGAGGGAGTTGTAGGTGAAATCCATTCCCTATATCCTTAACCAAGACAAGCACAGTAGCGCAAAGCCATGCTTGTAATCACAAAATGAGAATCCTGTAGGCATCACTGCCTGTTACACTGAGTACCTGGGGCTGCTTCATTTGTGTAAAGGAAGACCCCGGCTAATGTGTGACACGTTTTTGTTCGGTTTTTCTCCCCCCAAAAAAGAAAACCAACAAACAATCTTAAGTTTAAAGGTTAGGAGGCTTCATTCACATCAGAGAATCACCTCAGTTCCATGGGTATCCATGGCATGGAATGACACTGAATGATGTTTGACAAACTTTGTGCTTGGCACAAGGTAACAAAGCATATTGTATGTTCTCATTATCAGTTCAGTCACTTTCCCATATGCAAGTGATGCGATACACCTGATTCAGAGCAGAGGCAGGGTGGCTGCCTGGGTTTCAGGTAGGTTCTCCCTGATTCAGACCTCTGTAAGCAAACTATAAATTAGCTCTCTATTCTTAAGGTGCCTCCCCTGAAGGCCTTGCTGTACTGCAAACTCTTCTGTGAGAGTCTGTGAGGTTCCTCATTCAGGAACTAAAATTGCTGAATCAGACTGGGTGCTATTGCTATGAATGGAATGCAGTCGAATGGATCATGGGTGTCTCAGAGAGCAGAGCAGAGCTTTGGGGTGCGTTTTCCTTTTGTTTGGAACAACCCGCTCAAAATATTTATGATTGAGAAGCCAGTGTTTCTTTCAGTAAAGAACCTTTTGTCCTCTTTAGGGCAGCTGAGAAGGTATTTAGAGTATATACTGGTTGAACTGTTTTAGTGGAATACACATGGCATTGCTATCTTGAAACTGATCACAAATACATTTCTGTTGTGGGGTTTTTGTTGAGAAAGAAAAACCTGTAATGAATTAAATATGCTTCATGAGGAAAGAAGTAGGTCAAATGTTGGGCTAAATTAACCTCATGTTATACAAAATGACTAAATTCTGTTGTTTTCACCTGTGGGACTCTGGACTTGTCTACACACCAAATTATTTCAAGGCACTTATTAGGTACCGCAGTAATTACGTTCAACTAAACCCATGTGTAGACAACTCTTACACCAGTGTAACAATTCAGTTTCTTGAATTACCTTAATCCACTTTGAAAGTGGATTAAGTGAAACCAGGAAACAACTCGGTTATTCCAGAATGAATAAACTATCTGAATACAGTTCGGCTTTACATTCACATCCGACCTTATTCCAGCATAATTTTCCTGGGCTGAGAGGTTCTTAGGATATATCTGCATAGCAAATGAATGTATGATTACAGACACACCAACCCTTCCTCTACTCTCACTGGCATGAGTAACAGCAGTAATGAAAGATGGTAGCACAGACTCCAGTAGAGCCTATTAACTGGAGCATATATATGCAGTTGGTTGTGAACAGCCTCTGCTAAAATCCACCTCATCACACCCTCACTTCAGACACAACTCACGTCGGATACAGGGGCTGGGAATGCCTCTCTGCATCTCCAGTGTGTACACACCAAAAACTGCATGTGTGATAGGACTGCATAGCAGAGCTAAATGGGAACCAGGTGAATTTAACTTCAGAGGTTAATCACACAGGAGAAGAAGCAGGGCTCGCACATTTTTAATATACACACCTCTGACAACCAAATAAAGCGTCAGCTGTGTGACTGCAGAAGCCAAATTAAATGTGCTGTAGACAAGCACAACTCAGATGACTTCACCAGGGCTGGATGTGACTCCATAGTTGAGATCTTGCTTATTTGGCTGGCACTTGTTTTGTTACCTATCTGCTCATTTATTTTAATGAAATTAATGCATTTTAATGTTCCTTTAAGCACACTCCAAAAATAGCAATTTGATTAACTAATTCACTTTTAAGAGTGTAACAATCACAATGAAAAATCTCTCTGTTAGCTGAGGTATGGTGTAATTGTAACTAGCATCTTGGGTAGCTATGCCATACCCTTTTACACAAATTCCCCACGTCAATCAAAAGAGCCTCACTTAAAAATGAGTGGTGAAATACAGACAACAATCAAGCTCTACACACTGCTTCTCAAATCTATGAAAAATATGTGTCAGTAATGTACTCTGTTGAGACAGTAGAGTTAAAATGGGTAAGAATTTAGCATAAAAGCAGTTAAAAATTATTTCAGAACAGAAACATGTAGCAAACTTGTCTTTCTAGCCAAGCCAGAAAGCATCCTGAGTAGTTTACACTTAAAAACAAAACCAAAAAAAACACCCCAGTGCTTTCAATTTCAGGCTTCTTAAAATGATGCTTGGACTGTACAATGTTCCAAGAATGATTTCTTTTTCCCGAACTCTTTTTCCAGTTGCAATAGGTGCTCCCAGCATTTAAAATAAGCTGCTGCTAAGGGCACTGAGCCCAGCAACAGAGAAGGTGTACACTGACTTTTCCCTGACTTTATCGCCTTATAAAAACTGGAATTGCAAAACCTAATTAGTAACAATATTAAGCAAAGGCAATCTTCCCTTTTATTGTATTTAAATGAGGAAAATGAAAGTATTAATGCTAATATTAAGGCAGAACAGAGGCAGTTGCAAAAAATAATTTAGTTTCAGCCCTGCTACATGCATCACTTCACGAACTCCGCTGCGCTAGTTACCTGTGCACTGGCGATGTTGTAACTTGTTATTGTAATAGGTGGTGTGAAAAGCAACACACAAGAGGGACACTTGTCTCAGGGCTCTGCTGGGACGCTCTGCGGTCACAGAGTAGGTGGTGTGGTGCTGCAGCAATGTGTGGTAACAACTGGTTTTTAGATGAAGACGCACTTAAACTCAGGTTGCCATGGGTAGTTTAAGCGAGGCCTAGTTCTGGGAATACTTTTGCATGCGAGTTAAGTCTCACGTGTGAAAATGTCCTCGGAATTTAGGGGGAGCGTTCATGGAGATTTGCAGGATCTGGCTTTGCGAAGCGCATGAAGCCAGGGCAGCGGATGCGTGTGGCTG
>NW_008237239.1:15695749-15696061 GCF_000691975.1 Corvus brachyrhynchos | reverse complement strand
TCCACCTTCAGCTCTTGCCAATTGCACTTGCTCAGAGTCATTCCCCCCAAAAAAACCAGCTTTGGAAAAAGCCGCACGACAGCACCGGCCACCCGGGGTTCAGTGGCTCTCGCCTCTCGGACAATCATTTAGAATTACTGGCCCGGGTGTGTGTGGGGGGGGTGGGGGGAAGAAGGGAAGGAGAATGATTTTTTGGCTGCTGACAGATGCTACCCCGCAGGTTTTGTGTGTGTGTGTCCCCCTCCCGCCCAGGGTCAGGAGTGCTGGGAAAGTGACGAGGCTTTAGCCAGCAAGAGTTTAGGGCCGGGGGCC
>NW_008237239.1:15683186-15695238 GCF_000691975.1 Corvus brachyrhynchos | reverse complement strand
TTTATTTTCCCCTGGTCGTTAATGCGATGAAGGCGTGACTGGTCTGGAGGTACATTTTGAAGTGCTGCAGGGGATGCACTCCGTGTACTGGTTCTAGTTAATATGTTTTTCGTGATCCCAGAGAAGAGAAGACTGCATTTAAGAGATGACTAAATAATGGGGGAGGGAAGTAAAAATGAGTAGAATATAAAGGAGACGAAAATGAAGGTGAATGGTAGTGTGGGAAGGCAGGCACTGAGCAGCTTGGGTTTCTCTCCTGTAATTCTTCCCCTCCTCTATAGTGTACCCCCATCCCACTCCACCCCCGCCCCCTGGAATCCTGTCTTTTCATACTATTAAGGAGATTCTAATAGTAAACATAACACAACAGAAAAACAGATGACCCCCCCTACCTCTGCTTGAACCTATCACTGTGACTGGGAGGGAAATCTAAGTGCCCTTTGTATAAACCCACCAAAGTTCTAGGCATTTATTAGCTACTCTGTTTAAAATACAACGTATAAAACTTGCTTGATACATTTCACTGTTACTTCCCTGTTTTATTTCAGAGGACAAAATGTTCTGGTGTGGCATGCCTACCCTCACTTTCAGAATGAGAGTAGTTTACAATATAACCTACATTAGATTATACATGGTGTGTGCATTGCATTTCCACTGAAAATAGCCAAAGACTTAGAATGATGAAGCGACTCATGTGGTTATGATCTTCCTTGTCTTGGGAGCATCAAGGTAGCTGTGGTTCATTGTGCTGGGGAGGGGGACTCCGTGGTCTGGGGTGTTTCATGTCTCTACAGGAATCTGGCAGGTCTCCTTTTAGAGGACTTTAAAAATGTGCCAGGGGCAGGAGAAGGTAAACACGACATTCAGCATGCTCCTTATCAAAATAAGGAAAACAAATCGATTGTATTAACTGTCTGTGCAGCATCACAGTTATTCCACAGTATTTTGTCAGAAATTAAAAGGTTACCACTAAAGTACTATATCCATATCTCCAGCCTGGCACCACTTATTACTGCAATGGTATTTCAATATTAAGTGATCTTAGAGATATTTCGTCTTTCATTTTGAATCCTGAATTTGAATCAGCATTAGGATGTCAGGGCTGTGAGATAAGGTATAACAAACTAAGTAGACAGCTGAAGGGCTCCTGGTGAAGGTGTTGCTGAGAAGGATATCTTGGGCCGTTCGCAGTAACCTTGTTTACAGGGACATTTCAATTGCAACCTGAATTTCAGCGAGAGGCTGCCTGGACTAATGCCTGCTTGTCTGAAACCCATCACAAGTGTCTTTCGCACTCTAAACCTTCTCTCTGCCTTGCTTGCATACTCGTATAAACTTTTCTGTAAGGTTAGGATGATTTTCTGATATGAAAATTAAGATGTTTTCCTAAGAGGAACACTGCTCTTTGAACTCGTGTACATTAGCAACAAAGTATTCATGAGGTTTGATTTTTTTTTGCTTCTCTGATGTATCAGGATCAGTAGTTGCACCAGTCTTTTTAACTTCACGTGTATGGCTTTGATTTATTATATTTTAGCTTCGGCAGTTTCGAGCGTATTTTGCAGCACATGAAGTCGGTTCAAGTCAGAATGTGGAAAAGAGGCATATAGTAACAAGGAACAGTTTTGTAGTGATCTGCTAATTTTTTGTTTTCTTTTCTTAAAGCTGTTCCAGGAAAATCACGTGAATTTAGCGAGTGGGTGCTAAACACCAGCAGCAGCATTGATGAAGAAAAATGCTGTTGAAATACTTTGGAATAATAAATAGGATATGTAATGGTCAACCACAAGATAAACATTTTACACGGTGTTTTTATGGCTCTAAATTGGCTGCATTGTAAACCAAGCTCACTACTCTATTAAGTCATCAGAGTTTTCAATTATTTAAGATTTTTAGTCAGGCCATCTAATACAGTCTTCATCATCCCCCATCAGAGAATTATGCATAAGGTTGTAATTCCTTGTTGTTGCTATGTGAAGGCTTTGTTGTAGATGGGGGTTTAATTTTGACTTATCATGACAAATATTGCTAAGCATGCACCCAGGAAAAAAATGATATGGAAATAGCCCCAGTCCTATGAAATGGGGATAGTTACGGCACTGAAATGTACCTAATACAATTTGAGATCCACTCACTAAGAAACCTTGACAGTATCTGCCTTGCAGGTACTGTGCATTTGGAAATACTATATCTCCATTTAAATGCAGATCTTCAGTTTTCTCCAGGGGGCAGTTGGCGAATCTTTCGATTGAACCACCGGTACTAGAAAAACTAACTGAGGATTTACCCATGAACAAGAGACCCTTTCAAGTCTGCCTTTTTGAAATAATGATTATAAAATTTCCTAATATTGCAATTTTATATTGATTTTGAATGCCTTTTCAGAAGTCACAGGAAAGGAATAGTGCCTTTTACTCAAGGTAGGCCAATGTCTGCACGCTTGTTTAGCAATCCTAACAGAGAGAACTGCTACAAATAACTTCTTTGTTTTTACATGGGTATTGTGTTTGCATGTGAGTTTTGTCAAATGGACAGAGCAGTCTTGCTTTGATTTTGACCTAGATTCCTCCTGATTATTCCAATACAGCTAGTACCTGCTTATTTCCCACTGTGAAAATAGGAGAACAACTGTTGATGCTATCTAGCTGGGGCTGCATGGGCAGTAGGCACGCATGTCCAGTCCTCTCCCCTCCTCCTCCTTGGCTTCCTTAATAAAATAGCACTGGGGGCTAAAGAGGGAGCAAGCCAGTATTTCCCCTCCTGTGGATTTTCATTCTTTGAGGGTTTGATTCAGAGAAAATGGGGTGGGGGGGAAGAGTAGAATGAGTGAATTTATTCCATCTCCCTATTTGGTGTGTGAATTTTGCACACACAGACATGAACAGGGCCACGAAACAAGTCACATACCCACCTTACTCCATATTTGCTGGAAACTCAGTATCAGTAGGTGCCAGTCCTCCTTAGAGGGGCTTGTTCCATCCAGTCCAGTTTCCTGTATTGTTTTTCAGCTGTTTAGTTTGCAGTGTAACCCAAGGATTGAATGAAATGCCCAGGACACAGGGAAGCTCCCTGCCCAGGAACGGGAGCTCCCTGTTTGGGGTGGAGACAGCACAAACTACCTGAAAGCAGGGCAGACTGATCTTTTCTGTGCTGGGGGGCAGGGGTCCATGCACTCACTCTATGTGTTCCTGGCCGCTCCTGTCTTCCCATCGTGGGCAAGGGTGCTGCCTGGGGATGCTGCCCTTGTCCCTGTGCCAGAGCCATGAGACTGTGGAAATACCATCCATATTATGCTTACCTGTTAATGGCATATAACCCACTGGCCTCAGTGCCCCAGAGAAAACGTGCACTTTGGCCTCTGCGTGGAGTTCAGGCAGATCTGCAAAGTCCAATCTTACATGCACCAGCGTTAATGGCAGAGCTCCCATTCAGCGTAATTGATATTCCTATAAACATCTGCAGGTTTCTGTTGCTAGTGGAGGCTACAGCTGGGTGGACTTCTTAAAGGGATGTTTTGCATATTGAGGTTGAAAGGGAAGTCGAGCCTGATACATTAACTTATCATCTGTGTCATTCTCTTGACATCATTTGGATTACTACAAGCATATATGACAAGGAGATTAGGTGCAAGATCTTCACACACACATCCTTTTCTTAGCATGTTGATCACTGGAGATGTTACTTCTCTGAAAACCTTGTTCTAAGTCAAGTCCAGGCAAGCATAAACCTGTGCATGCATATACAAGTGGAGCAAGGCCTATCCTTTATAGTACGGTTTTTTTTCCTTTAATATCTAGGCAAGATCTCTTATTATAACTCAACCATTAGGTGGAAGAAAATGGAACTTTTCTCAAACAGCTTTTCTGTTGGGGAATCTACTGGCAGTTGCTTTGAAGCATGTGTAATTGATTATCATACATTTATTTTAAAAAGGAGACATAACAAGGAATCTAACATGATGTTTTGGAATATATCTTCTCCCCACAATGTTCTTGAGGGAAATGTAAGGTTGCAGGCATCATTTCATGCCCTGTATGTTTTTGAACATAAATCAAAGAAATTGTTGGAGAGTTATAGATGTTCATAGCAACTGTAGCTATAATAAACACATGCAGTATATATTTTCCAAGCTATTTTGTATGGGTGAAAAGCTGAAGCTGGCGTTTTGTACGAACAATTCAACTTAATCACTGAAAATTTATTTCCTAGTTAGGGTGGTTTACCAGCATAGCATGAAGTTGTACACCTTCATTTAAGTTCATCTGGTTATGAAGGCTCAGTTAAAATTGGAAAAGAATTTAAATTGGCTCTAGATACCCTGAATGAATTATTCCCAACATCAGATTTATCGTGATGCCTCCATGGTGATATTTACATCTATATTATCACCTATATTGGTTTCAATGTGTGCTGAATATTTTAGAGACCAAATTAAAGATAAGAAAACCCAAACAATTTTAATTGTACCCATAGCACGAAATATGAGCATATTTAATACAATGGGACAGAGAATCTTGAATGATTGAGTAGTGCAGAGCTTCTAATGGGAACAGCAAGTAGCTTAGGCATACACAATTCCCAATGATTGTATTAGTTTTGGTTTGAAGTCTTGATAGATGAAAAGCAAAAAGCAACTTTTACGGACCAGTTTCAATGAGAGCCACTCATTCTGTGATGATGAAGAAGGTGTTTCATATTTTGATTAGGATCCATGTGCATTAAAAAGTTAAGAAGAAAATCCAGTAGTCACAGTTATTATGCATATGGATAGACTGAGGAAAGGACACATTCAGGATCTGTGCAGGAATCAGCCAGGTCTAGATGAACAGAGTTTCAGACTTAATATTTAAGCAAAGTCCTAAGTGTCTGAATAAAACAGGTGGGATATGTTTCTTGGAGTCTCTGTGTGCTATTGGATTCTGAGATTGATAATTAAAACTGATACTGCTTATTGAAAATTTTGAGACTAGCTGAAAGGTGGGACTTTTAAAAAAGTGTCACTGTGCATCTGCTGGACTTCTGGTTTACTGCAGTTACCTTCAATTGTTCCTCTTTAATTACAAGAGCCTGAAATCTCTTTTTAAATGAGAGAGTGTGTCACTTATTATTTGACTGCTGGAAACAAGGTTTTAAAATATAAAACAAATGTTTACGTAAAAACTGAGAATTTGCTCTGGTTTAGTTGTTTGTAGTATTAGCTATACGTGACTTCTTGATGATATGTTTGAATTTTAAGGCTGTCATGAATGAAACAAGCTTTCTAAATTGTTACAACTGGCAGATGTCAGGAAGACAGGGCATGGCCTATCTTGGACACTTGCACGGGTTTAGACTTTAGAAGAGCAGGCAGTGGGGTTGGCTTCCAAGGGCCACCCTTTCCACTGGGGATAGGAGGGATGGAGCCCTACAGCTTCTGACATCATGTAAGCTCGGGGTCAGCCTCCCCTTCATTTCTCTCCTAGCTCTTGCTCCCCATCCTCTCTGAACATGTTTTTGCGGTCCTGCCTTAATAGCCAGGCTACTTTACCCCACCTTCTGAAGGTTGGAAAACAGGCTTTGAATTGTTACTATTCTCCTTGCTGGATACAATGCTGTGAAAACAAAATTCAATGAGCAAATCAGAAAGGAGTGAAAAGGGAAGTCAGAGTCCTGCAGGTTGAGGTGTATCTGGGAAGACTGGGAGGAGAAAGATTTTGCAATTCCCATTTGTCCCATGTTCAGAACCTCTGTATACTTTTACAAAAGAAGGTAACTGAAAGAGCTGTGTCCCTGGATCTGTATTGAGCCAGCTGTGACAAGGGGGCATGGTTATATAACAGAGGTAAGGAGAAGTGGAGTCAAATTCAGAGTGGATGTCCTCCAGCCTTGACATGTGCCAGTGGGTCTGTGCGGGGTAGGACTGCTGGATACAGTCGTGCTGCGTTCAGAACTCTCAGCTTTTCTGTGCTGACAGTTGGGTATTTAGAGGCTCTTGAGGAGAAAACTTCATTCACTGAAATTCCTGCTTCCACTGGGATTTTTTTTTTTAACTTGTCTTAAATTAGTGCACTGGGTTTCACCTGGCAAAAAGAACTTGTTTTACTCTGTGCTGAATTTCTAACAGAAAAAAAACCCTCTTCTGCCATACTACAGCCAAAAGGGACCAGGTGGGCAAGTGCTGTGAGTGAGTTATGTGCAGTCTGGGCAGCAGGCTGGGCACTGGAGCACAGAGAGCAGGCGGTTCAAGGTCACTCATGGCCCTTCATATGGCACATCTGGGAGCAGGATGCACAGCCATGAGCTTTAGTCCTTGACTTTTCTCCAGCATGCAATCCCTTTCTCACAGCTTGAGCAACAGAGGGACAGAAGCTGTGCTTTTGCAACATGCTCTAAATGTGATGGTGTCAGTTTAGGTGATGTGTCAGAGGTGACACGGGCAGACAGTGAGCCCTGCCTTGTAGCCAGGATTTTGAGTCGCTGCCTTGCAGTGTCCCTTGAGGGAGAAGAGCAAGATTAAACCTGCTGATGCTACCACACACTTCCATTTCTCTGGTGTGACACAGTCCAGGAGTGAACAGGATCCTTCTCCCAAAGGAGAGAGGCAAATTTGGGTGGAAGCACATGTTGAATCAATGTGCTTACCCTGCTATAAATGGTGCCTACTTTTTACAAAAATTGTTTTTGATGTTTCATTGATCAGATTTTGCTTGTTCTTAATTTTTTGTATTTGAAGGGAGGTGAGGACATGAACTATGGGTGTCTGAAAATTGGGCCACAGGCCCTTACACTTGTTTGTGCTTGTGAATGAGTGTGTGCACACGTGTGCAACGTGTGTACACAGACTTGGATGTTGTGTGTGCACAGGATCTCAATTATTTTGCTATTTGAATCACAGAGCATGTTGTCTTGATGTACTGTCAGTTTTGGTTTCTGCCCTTTGGAATAAAGTTCAAAATATTAAAGAAATAACACGCAATATACTAGTAGCTAGAATAGTCATAGTGCCCGAGGGGAAAAAAGGGTGGTGATTAATCTGTTTCACAAAAGCCCAGGAAAAAACCCTCAACTCCTCCTAACCAAACCCTGCAATGGTGCACTTTTAAAAGGGATTCTTCTAAGTTTTGTTTCTGAGGTTTTCTGGCTATCCTGGAGAGAGAAGTAGGTCTTGTTTGGGAAGCAGCGTGCAAGCTCTACGGTCATGCTCTGACTGAGTGCCAGGGGAATGTGTGGTCCCAGTTGCTCTTTGGAGAATCACCCTGGGCTAAATGGTGAAACAACTACATCTGAATTAATTATTGATAATTCTTTAACATCAAATGTGAGGATGTGTTTGGAGTATTGCTTCCCAGTTAAGAGCTGAAATAGTGCTAGCAGATGTATTCTTTTCAAATGTTGCTTTTCTGGTCTTACTAGTTTGCTTGGACAGCAGTAAGAGCTGCAGAAGCTGGTGCAGGTTCTGCCCATCCCTGGTTTGGTTCTGGACGGCTGAGGCAGGAGCTAAGGGAGCACTAACAGATATTTGGAGTCACACTGAAACTTTGGTCAGAATACCAAATTTGGCAGAATTTGGGATTTTGTGCTCCATGTTTTTAGTCCAACGGGGACCAGGCTAGATCTGGCTGTAGATAAAATACTTAGTGAAAGAACTAGCCCCCTCCCACTTCCCAAATCTTTTGATTTGTACTCTGTATCAGGAAAAAAAAAGCTCTGAGCAGTGCGTGACTGATGCAGGGCAGGCTCAGGATTAATTTAGGATAAACAGGATGCCTGTTGCACTTAATATAGCAATTCTAAGACAGAAAATGCTTTTGAGTGCAACTAACAGCTTCTCATCTGCAAATGTCACAATCAAGACAAAGCAAAAGATATTGTGGTGAATTCTGCAGTTCACAGTCCTGACACAGTCAGAACCTCCTATTACAGTGAGGGAGACTTCTGCTCGTATCACAGCTGCCTGGGATGCAGGATTTCCTAGTGGCATTAATAAAAATAATACAGTAAATATACCATCTCAAAAGTCCTGCAGGACATGCGGCAAACGCCGGTGGTTTGAACTGGGTGAAGTTGTCAAAGGTTGCTTTGCTCTCCAGAGCCTGGCAGTAGCTCCACTGAAATGTGATGCCATTGGTTTTCAGCAAAGGTTTCTTTCTGCAGGGCTGCAAACAGAGATCAGCTGCTACTGTGTATACACAACTAGGGAGCAAATCAAGCAGCACATTTAAGCAGCCTTTTTAACCCTGAGACTTTCCAAGATTTCTTCTTCACGCAGGAAGTTTCCTTTATATTGTCAGCTGTAGCACTTTGCTCATGTAATGAGATCAGAGCTAGGATCACTGCTGCACAGTAGAAAGACTTCCTTAAGACATTTGTCCTTGAAACTGCACCAAACTCTTGGAAGAACCCAGAACCTGTAAGTATGTATGATATAGGCAACAATAGCACGGTGCAAAGCTGCAATCAACCATTATACAATATCCGATTAGCAGGGCAGGAGGGATTTTTTTTTTCGGATGTTATGTTACATTCATTTTCAATTTGTTCTAAGGAAACAAATCAATTCGGGCTTCTGATACAGTGACTTTGCAGTAGATGAGCTAGTAGTAATATGTTTGATTTAACTATTTGTTGCTGTCATGTAGCTTGTGGGACAAATGTTGTAGCCATCAAATTGTAAAGAACTTTTCTTATGTTTTTAGGCATTTTAAAAGGATTTGGGGGTCCATCTTGCAAATAAGTTTCTGCTTTGCTCTTTGCTTTTGGCAACCCCACCCTACGCCAAACTATAAATAACAAAGCAAACGGAATTAGTCCGTATTGTTCGTAGGTGGCAATAAAATATATTTGTTTACAGGCTTAAATTTAGTCGTTAACAATGTTGCTCTGTTCGGGGTGTTTTTTGTCTTAATTGGATTCTACTCAAGGCTGTCTATTTTGTGTTTTACTATCTTGTCTGTGTCTGTTTAAGTTACTTTGCCGGGACTGCAGTCTGGTTAAACCTGTATTTAAGCACTATTTGTATTCCGAGCACATTTCTGGTAAAATAAGTGTTTGAGATTTTTATTTTTTTTAAAGCCTCGAACAGTATAGTTGTATTAGCAGTGAGCGCCAGAGGAGGCACAACATGGATGAATGTCAGGCACAGACTTCATAACCCAAGTCTGCCCTGTACTAAGTCTGACCCAAACGTGTCCACTTTTGCAACTGCAACTAATAAAAGCCTTGAGCTCCCTTTCAATAAATTTTTCATACACAGTGATACTTCTGTTTATCAGATTAATTTCTCCCAGGTTAGCCTGATTGATAGCTGGATTGTGGTTTCTTAAGAGCTTTCTCCATGAAACCCCACTGAAGAGCTGCATTCCATTTAACCAGTGAATGTAAAAACTGGTAACCATGGATTCAGCCACCACTAACTGTCGAGAGCAATGACTTGTTGTAAACAATACAAATGAGCCAGGATAGCAGAAGCAACCAGACATGAAATGATTTTAATAGAAATTACGGTAAAGGTCATGTGATACTGTATTGGCTTGAATTCAGCGTTAAAGGGAAAGTATTTTGGTTTTTCAGGTTTGATTTAAATGCACATCTCCACTGGCTTCACATCCGTGTAAGACCTCCAGAAGGGCAAATGAAACAGTTCTTTGGGAAAGCCTGTGCTTAATTGCACATTGCGACTTAGGCCCTGATCCTGAAATGTAGGAATAGCTACAGTATGTGAATAATCAGTGGGATTATTCCATACTAAAAATTAAGTATGTTTGTAGCATTCAGACCTTTTATAAAATATATATTCTAAGGAAATAATGACCTGTCACTAAAGGTAAATAATGGAAATGCAGGTTTTACTGGTGGTGTGTGGTTTGACTGGAGATTTTTGTTTGCTTCTTTCAATAACGTGCAAAGAAGTTACATTTATCCCTTTGTTTTTAAATGTTATGAGTTTAATTTCTCATCCACTGTGCCTCAAATCCTTTTCCTAATTTATAGCCTCTCTTTTGGAAAACTGGTAAACCATGGTGTCAGCTATTATAATATAGCATGATGATAGGCACATGCAGATCGCATGAGCAGTCGTGTGTCTTGTCTCAGGAATTTCCATCCCTACAAAATCTTTGCTGACTCCCAGCTGTCACATGGCTGTCACTCACAAATTCTAACCATAACCAAATCCTCCTTGCCCGGGCATGCGCTCACCAAACCTCTCTATGTACCCGTAGACACAGGCACCAGTGTCCGTGCTTAAGCACTTTCTCTGCATAAATTGGTCTCTGCCCCAAGCCTGCTGCATTCCATTAATGTTTTTCCCTTAATTTTTTTCCTGGGTGCTACTTCCTTGATGTGCCTGCCCTTTGTAAGGAGGAACCTGGAATAGGAATAGTAGTCAGTATGAAATGCAAGCAAAATTAACTTTATGCGTTATTTAATATAACATTTCAAATTGGTGTGAATTTAAATTCACAACTTTCGTGGCCCCCTAAACTTCTTCAAGAAAATTAACCCCTACTGTTCTGTAGACAGCATATTGTCACCTTGCAGTGTGACTGACTTACTGTTTTGTGTATTTATATTTTGTGACATTAATATAATTTGGAAAACTTGGATTGTAAGAGTTCTAGGCTGACATCTGTTATTTTTATTTTTCTCGGTTATTTCTATATTTCATACGTGTCACATACATCTATGGTGTTTTACCAGTAATTTTGATTTATATATTTTTCAACCAGAAGTATTTTGAACAATTGTCGTCAGTCTCTTACAGCTGACCAGACTCAGCCAAGCACAGGTTGCCACTAAAATGGATAGACAGATACAGGACAAATCCTAGTTTCCCTGTTCTTCTGAGCTGCCTTGCCAGACCAAGGGGGCAATTGCTTGTGTGAGTTGGGAAGGTGAGATTTAGTTTCTACATAGATTTACAGCAGGCAAAAATAGACTGAATTCTATTGAAAAGAAATATTTATGAGAATTAAAGGGAAAGCATTTAAACAGGAATATTTGGGGGGAAAAAATGCCAAATTGCAAAATATTTTCTGTTGTTTGACTTTGTCAGTGTTGAGAGTGTATTGGCGTCCTCCTGTATATCAGACCTGTAAGTCTATTAACATTTTACCAAAAGGGAGGAGGTGGCTGGACAGGAAAGATACCACCTTGACTTTGCGTCTTTATCCTGGAAAGAATCCAGAACTGAAAGTAAAATGCAGGTGAAAGCACAGTGAAACACCAGACCAATATCCAAGTAAATCAGGGAAACCACACTGGCCTCCTTACCATGAGCTGATTACAAAGCATTAGTAATTCCTTCACCCCTTGAAAACCAGGTGGGGGCTTTATCAATTGTTGAGCCTGCCAGAGGAAACCACGTTTCAGACTGGAGGGGATAATGCAGTGTTCAGGAAGGAAGGAGTGCACCGTGACTCCATGGACTTCAGTGGCATGGGCAGTTTTCCTTTGTTTAAAGTAGCTTTGGCATCTTTACGATCTGTGACATGTGCTTATTCTACTCTCCTGTATTTTGCATCGAATACTCATTTTGTAATGCAAAATTTGTAGGAGTTAGTGAATGAGTCGCCAGAACTCTTTGCCCATCTGCAGATAGGAAGTACTGGGAAGCCGGTCTCTTTGTTTCCCTCATGGTTTATAAAATTCAGATGCTGGTTGATGGGCAGCTGCAGGAGAATTTTCATTTGGAGCAGAGATCTGGGAAGATGTATTTGAATCCCCAAAATGGAGACCTCAGTGTTTTAAGCATAGAGGAATCTCAGTGACTGCAGTCAGTTAAAAGTTACAGTGCATACCTGGGATCTGGCAGAAATATTTACCATTAAAATAATTGGTAATAATTAATAGTATCTGTCTTGTAATAACAGTAATATAGAATGGTAACATAAGTTGTATTTTATTGTTGTAATTCTATTCTACTTTTATGCCAAGATCACTTTTGTCAATAAGATAATTTGTATGTGAAAATATCATATTTGCAGTCCTTTCAACTAAATTCAAGGGGGGGTAAGTACAGGCACCTTAAAAAATTAAAAATGCATTTGTGATATAGAGATACAAGGTGTAGGGA
>NW_008237239.1:15595329-15682664 GCF_000691975.1 Corvus brachyrhynchos | reverse complement strand
AATAGAGGGTAAACTGTTATCCACATCCACTCACACTTTACTTCATGGTTGAGACAGCCAACAGCACTGCAGGTAAGTGAGAAATAAATCGGTAACTTTTGCCAGGTGGATTCCTGGCTATTAGAAACTGGACTGAAACTACTTAATTCCATGGAGCATGGCAAACTAGTTGGTCACTGAATAACAGAATATCATTCTTTGAATTATTAACCCTTTGTAATCATTACAGTGTTTTTTAAATTTCTGTTCCCTTCTAGTTTTACCTCTTAGCTGCTGTGGGTAATTGAAGTGGTTTTTTGAGGACTTCTGTAGTCATTTTGTCTTTTGAACATTTCCAAATGTACTTCTTCCCATGAGCTATTGGAGACCCATGATTTATGGGTTATAATGTTCTCCAGGTCAGCATAACTGTCACAGGGCCTAAAGACAGGACTGTGATCTGTATCAGCTGCATTAACTTTCCATTAACTTTCCGTGACTAGAACGCGTCTTTGATTATTCTGCATTATTCCTTTGTACAAAATAAGGTCGTTCTCTGTGTAGTTTAGTTTTAACAGAACCAGACTGTCACTGACCATCAGCTTTTGCATGCATAGACTCTCTCCTTCCTGGCAAGGCTTTAGGCCCAGATCCACAAAAGGATTAGATGCCTTAAGCGGGACTTAAGTGGGATTTAGGCATTGAAAGCCCAAACTGAGATCCTCAATATCCCCACTGAACTGCCACCTAACCTTAGAAGTTGCCTAACCTGTGTGAGTGCCTACATTTTCAATATCCAGCTTTCCCAGGTGGCCAGAGATCTGCTTTGGATGTTCTCAAGCACTTCCATCCTGACAAGGTTGAGCCTCTCTGCTCCCATCTTTCCCTCACATCCCAGCAGACTTCAGAAAGTGCAAACTCTTCTTGCAAAATGGTGGATTTCTGTGTGTGATGTCTCTCTCCAGCTGTGTCCTTGAAGGAAAGGACCCTCCAGTAGGTTTCTTTCAGGAGCAGCCTGGGAACCTTGAAAAAGGTATTGAAACTAAAAAAATTGAGTATCACTGCTTAAAAATACAGGTCCTAGAGAAGAAGTGGGGCTACAGATGAATGTGGCCTTGTCCTTCTCCTACTGGTAGCACTGGATCGTTCTTGCTCGGCGATGGCTGCTCCTGAGTTGGGTGGCACTGTACGAGGCACAGGAGTGACTAGCAGGGCTGAGGGCTCCATGGCACAGGCACAGCACCTGAAAGTTCGGTACTGGGCTGTGAAATCAGCATTGCTCCCAGAGGTTTTCTTGGAGAATCCAGGCCCTGGTGTTTCATAACAGCAGTATTTGAAGGAAGAGCTCTTTTCTGCAAGAAGTCACTTAGGGTTTCACCTGACTGTGATATATGGTGGATGTTTTGTTTTTTGAAAGCCAGACTTATTGGGGTGTTCCATGTGCACACCCAGAAATAATAACCACGTTTTTTAGGGCTTCAGTCTCAAGCATTTCTGGAGCGGTGGCAGGATTGATAGCTGTCTCGCCCTGCGGAGGCCAAAGCAAATGTCTTGTTAGTAGCAGAGTAAGTGGTCCTGTGCCATCACTTATTTCTCAGCTGTACTTGTGACATTTCATGTGTTCTCAGCCATGTCTGTTGTTTGTTTAAATCCTGCTCAGTTCCTTGATTTATCAGTTTCCTGTAGACTTTTGTTCGAGTAGTCCCAAATGCTATCCTATTTCAAATAAATGCATCCTTATCAGCAAATAGTCTTTCATCAATAGCTTTAACTCTTTCACATAACTCTGCATATGTCCACTTTGACCTTCTCTTTCTCAAAATACTGATTTTTTTTTTTTTTTTTTAAACAGGGACAGTATTTAGGAAATCTCTTAGAATTTCTCCTGATCGTTCTGTCTTTTTGTGCCAAAGTACCTTTTATCCACATTATTAGATAAGAATATTTTTCTTTTTCTCTCTCTTTTTCTTTTTCCTGAGAGAGAGAACTCTTCTCAGGGAATCCCTAGTTTTTTTAGTTTGTCAAAGATAGCCAGACTGCATGCAATCTTAATATTATTTCTTGCTTGATTTATGGACCTGTGTACAATCCTGAAAACAGAAATACAGAATGTAGAACATATTTGTATAGAGATATAGCCTAGAAATTATAAAAGCACAAAAAAGATATATTTGTATATTTAGAAACTGCAATCATGAAAAGCTTGTATACAATGAATAAACTTAACGTGTAATGTCAAGTGCGCACTGTGTGTTCCTTAAAAAGCCTAGAAGTGTTTATATAGAGGTAGGTAAAATTTGTAGGACTGTCTATGATAATGACACCTTAATAGCTGAGGATATTATTCATGTATTTTTAAAACTGATACAGGGAGATCTGTTATTTTAATGGAGAGTATATGTTGTAAATTAACCTGCAACATTCAATCCTCTCACTTTGTGTTTTCAGAATAGCATGCTTGAATTATTATACATTTACTTTGGCATTTTAGCACACACAAACATTGTGAGCATTAGTTCATCATACATCACGAATGTATGACTATTGTATGGAACCAATTTTAGGTATAGGAAGTTCAGCAAGTATTGTGCCTCGGTGGTTGCCAGATCACTTGCATGCTTGCTAAATCCTATGCACAGTGCTTCCGTTTGCTGGGTTACTCATTGAGCTTTTAATAGTCAACTTAATTTTAGTTAAGGTTCAGTTTAGTAACTCTTGCAATTAGTGGAAAATATTGCCAGCATTCATCTGGTAAACCATATTACTTATGAAAGGCACTCACAGGGTATGTGTGGAGATAAAAGGTAACAGATTCTGGTGGATCCCATCATGACTGGCTTTTAAGGGTAAATTACAGAACATTTTAAGAATTGGGGGTAACCTTGCAGAAAATGGCATCTTGAGCTTGTTCATAGGAGGAAGTTTGGTCTCCCTTGCTCACCATTGCTTCCCAATACCGACAGCAGCTCTGCACGTGGGGTCCCCGGCTGCCTGTCAGGCCGTGGGCTTCACGTCAGCGCCAGTGAGGTGTGCTGCTCCTGAGATGGGCTTGGAGCCCTCAGAAAAGCAAGGATTCCTATTTTCAGGGCAAGCTTTTGAGCCCCATCTTGCTTATTTGCTTTGCCTCTCTGAAAACAACTGAGTATGGGAGGTAAGTCTGCTGCTCGACTCAGAATTCTAAGGCAGTTTTATGGGTTGTTTTATGAGTACAGGTAAAGGACTCCAGGTGAGATTTTTTTGCCCTCATATAAAATGAAGATATGATTTCAGCCAGCGTGTTAGTGTCCTGAGAAATAAAATACTGGGGACAATAATCCTAAGTAAGGAATAACTTGGAAATAAAGGCAAAGGTGCAACAACCCAATGCAGCAAGAGAGGGTTTTTTCTTTTTTTGCCAAATGAATAGGTTAAAATGGATCTGTCTGATGTTATTGGAAAATGAAAGCCATATGTTCCCACAGGATGGACACTACAAGGACAGTTAGAGAAGTGTTTTGCCCTGTCAACGATGCTCATGTCTGATCTGGGATTTCTCAGGTCCATAAATACCCAAAATGCATATATCTGACAAAATAAGTAGAAACTGTATAACAGAGGAGGCACAAGGGCATATGCTGTCTTTATCATAATTGTGTCTCTTGCTCAGAAGTAAATGCCAGTTACTTCTGAGAGAGTGAAATTCAGGAGTGCATGTCCCGATCCAGTCTGTTGGGCTACAAGCCACTGTCTTGGACCTGTCTTGTGTGAGCAGGGTAATAATATTTTTTTGCCTTAGAAACCTAGTGTAGAAAAGTGGAGACTGTCGATAGGCCCCTATTGAGGTGGGTGAAGAACAGACATTGGAGAGCTCTGATTTGTAGAAGGATGTAGGTAAGTGAAGATCTTTGCATATGAAATCACTCCCAGGTGTATGGAAAAGCATACAGGATAATGTCTTGGCTTCACTGAGATCTCTGGGAATCAGTCTGGATATCATTGTAGGTTCTGCACGTTCGGGTGCTGCTGTTGCGAGTGACAGAAACCCCAGCAGAATCCTAACTGTTGCGTTAGTTTTGGTCTTTACAGGAGAGGTATCACTGCTGGTAATACTGTGGAATAAAAAATTACTGCCAAAGACAGGGGGTTTAAAGCTTTCTGTTTTATATTTTGACCCTGTTATTCTGAGTGATACCAGTATAGAAATTGAAACATCCATGGGGCTTTTTGCAAAAGAGGGCAAGAATGTTGTTGGTTCCCCATTTTTTTCTAGTTACAGGAAACTGAGTATCAAGGTTTTGGATGCTAATCATAAGAGGCCTTGAAAAAGGAAAAAATAGCAATACCTATCTTAGAAGAGTATTTGTTTGTTTGTAAAATTATGTGAACTCCTTGGCAGAAAGGAGCCATAAGAAATTCCAGGCAGTTATTCCTCGGTGATAGAAGTCTGTATTTAGGCTTCTGTTAGTCTCCTTTATTTATAACAAAACCTTTGAATATAATTTCCAAGATGTTCAGCTATCAGAAACGAAGTGATAATGAGGACAGAGGGTAGGTCATGAGTCTGCAAATAAGTGTGAGGAGATGGTGAGCTTAACCTACCAGGTGAAAGAAAAGTCAGTATAGCAACTGCATGAACACTTCAAAGCATGCACCTAGTTTGCTGCACTAACTTAATTATCCCTGCTATAGATATGTTTGACAAACATATCTATAGCCCAGATCCTGTTACTTCTCAGTGGGAAATATCAGAAGGCTTCTGTTTGGTTGCCAGTTGACTGAATCCTTCCTTCTACTTTCTTGCATTAGTCTTTTCAAGGACTTTGCCTACCTCTTTGCTCATCTGATGAGCAGAAACTTACCTCTTTCCACCTCTTTAATGGTGGAAAATATTGTGAGATGGAGAATGATGCAGACCGATGGGATTGGTGTAAAATGGTTTTTAAGCAAGTCTGACGAGGATTTAATCGTATTTTAATCAAATACTGCCTGAACCAACCAAAAATTAACTTTTGTTAATGCTGAATCAACCGTATTCTGGTGTCAGCACTATTTCTCAGCAAGCATCTTGCTTCCTCTGTGTAATAGTACAGGGTGTTTTTGAACATCCCAGTGTTGTCAACTTTCTCCACAAACAGTGTGATGTGAAATGTGAAGAGACGGGAGTACCCCAGCTCTTCCATCACACACAAGCGCAAGCCGGTGCCCTGTTCTGTGACACTAAAACGTGGCCTGCTGTTGGCAAGCTGTGGGATTTAATAGGCAAAGACCGTGGGGAACTTTTCAGCCTTTTAGTCTTTCTGCTTCTGTAAAGTCTGTTATATGGGGAGGTACAGTTTTTAAACGTGGTCATTTTTAATTCCTGTCCCTGGAGTCTGGCTGACAGATTGGGAGTGCGGAGGATGGGAGTGGGCTGAAAAGACAAGCTGAAAACACAGGATGTATACATACATTAAACTGGAGCAAAACAAAAATAAACTAACTTAGGTGAACACAGATGGGATCTGTTTCAGGGCCACTCCTAACACCTGTTTTAGATGGCCTGTGGTGAAAATCATTAGCTTAAAAAGATGCTATTTATGTCTTGCCTGAGCTGAGTTTACACAAACACCAACAGTTCTAACTGGAGGGAATGGAGATCAAATTTTGGTAGATTTTTGGTGCTTTTCTTTGGCTTTTTTTTTTTTTTTTTTTTTTTTTGGTCTGAACAATACTATTTTCATTGCAAACCTTAAAAAAACCCAACCAAATAAAAAAAAACTTCGAGAAGTGTTTGTTTTCATATGCTGTTTATATTAGTTACAGCCCTTGTTCAGAACCCCATAGGCATTGATGTATGCAAAATATAATTTGTTCAACAAATACTTAGAAATCATCAGTGTGGTTTCATAGGTGTAAATCTGAAATCTATCCTCAGCCTTTTGAGGTGTTACCATGGATTCCCACTTTTGTAGCAAAGACCAGAACTTGTTGACAGAAGCTTTCTGATTTGAGAGTGCAGGTGAACATGGGAATGTTTTATCGACTCCCTTTGCTCTCCATGCTGATTTTGACAGGTCATGCTGAAAGTAAGACTTTGAGCTTTCCAAGTATTTCTGCTCTGTGTTGCCATTTGAATTTTGTTACGAAACACTCCTTCTGTGATAATTTCTGCAAGCTTGTCTCTTTTGGAGTAAAGCATTGACTTTTCCCTATTTCTACCAAACTCTTCATCTCTTCATGGTTTTGTTTCCTCTATCATTTTTTTTTTTTTAATGATTGTTAAACCTACTTTTTCCTTGAATCAAGGTTTTGAGAGGAGGCATTTATAGCTTGATTATTGATTACATTCCTACTGTAACTGAAAGGAGGACTGCATCTTGCATGAAGTATTACTTGCACATGTAGTATCACAGTAACATAGGTGTGTGGTAAGCTGTTACTTTTATACACAGAATGTCTGAAACAATGTATTAAAAGCAATCAGTGCACAGGAAATTAAGTAAAAACTATTCCTTTAATGCACATACGCATCTTACCATATCAGCTGCAAGAAAACTGTGCTCATACTTGGAGGCAGTGATGCAGTCTAATGGAAAGAGCAAGTCCCTAGGAGTAGCTTGCATTCTGGAAAGTCTGCACACTCTTGTAAAGTATTTTGAGATTTCTGGATGATAGAAAGAGCTAAATATTATTTAAGCCTGCTCAGTTAGACAGTAGGCTTTGGTCTGTGTTATTTTTGGTTTGTGTATTGCATGAATAGAGTGTGAAAGTGCCAGGAGAGTCTTTTGTTCTTGCACACTGCACTTTCTTTTGGCCTCTTCTTTTCTGACTTAATCACATTTTGTTGGGTGGTAAAGAATAGAGTAGCTACGTGTGCAATGAGGAGGTGCATAAATAGCAAACATATTGAACTGTGAACAAGAACTGGTTTTTTGGATGCCTCTGGAAGAGTGATGACCCTCTTGGTGTGTTACTGTGAGGAAGTGACAGGTGCATGCTGTCCCGTGATTGTCCATGTAGCTGGTACTTCTTCAGTGTCCAGCAATGTGCTCCCTATCCTATTTTGCTAAAAGGCCACTTATCTAAACAGTGACAGGAGATCAAAGAGTAACCTCAGAGCTCCATTGATGACAGATCTGTATTTATGGCTTTAATAGTGTATGTGCAGCTCAAAATCATAACCTCTAGGACAGGAGTTCCAAACTTCCACCATCACACAGGGACCTTTCCTGCTGTGCAATGCCATGGCTGCAGCAGACCCCTTTTCCCTCTGGATCATGCACAGAAGACCTGTACAGCAGCTCAGGCAGCACGGGCTGCCCAAATACTCAGTTTGCCCTTCCCTCTGGGATGAGGGCAGCAGGCTGGATTTTTCCATATCAGTATGTAATAGCTCACTTAGTACAAGAAACATGCAATGTAGCTGGAGAACCTTGCTCTGAATAATCATCTGTAACAGCAAGTGAGGATTTCTAAAAGCAGATCACTAATCTGGAAAAATTGTATGTATTGTGTTAAAGGAAGTCTCTGAGCCGCAAATAGATGGATGTTGGGAAGAGTAGTCTGGGGAATTGTCACTATATGCCTGCTCCATGACCTTCACTAAGCATCTGCTGTTTGCCACTGGTCCAAACAAGCCTGTCAGCCTAAGTGGCCCTTTGGTTTCACCTGCTTGGGCCGTTCTAGGTGCAGCAGGGCACCGATGACCGTGAATGTATCTGCGTGTGTATGTGCAGGGATGGCTGAGTGGACATTCACTGGGCAGTACACAGCAGTGGGCACGTAACTGCATCACATCATAATCCCTTTCCTGGTACTTCATCTTATGTTCATTTCTGACTGTGTATGAAAATGCTCTTGACTACTTTGTGCTTTAAAGACCAGCATATTCAACAAGCTCATTTACCCTTTGTCCTTTGTGTGTCTTCTGTAGTGAGAACCTAAACTCCTGCAATTCTAGCCCTGTGTTTGCAATTCAGTGTGTATGGTTACCAGAATGCCATGGATTTATTACATTATTCTTATTATTGTTATTATTTTGTTTAATTTGCTTCTTGGTTAAGAAGCTGTAAAAATAAGGCCAATCTGTGAAAAAAAGAGATGGTCTAAAACTGATGTTAAATAAATAATCTCTTACCACACCAGAAATGGAGATGGGACTCTTGCAGCAGTTTTTAATACCATACAGAGGGGGGGATGACACTTCCCTTCAGTGTGGAATGTGAGTGCTGCCTTTGTGAATAGCAGAATATGATGTTATCCTGTGGCATAGTGATTTCACCTGCTCATTTTTAAGGGACTGTCCTGCCTGTGAAGCCTAGGAGCTTCTGTAAAATATTATTTAGTTAATTCAAA
This sequence comes from Corvus brachyrhynchos, assembly GCF_000691975.1. Taxonomy (NCBI): domain Eukaryota; kingdom Metazoa; phylum Chordata; class Aves; order Passeriformes; family Corvidae; genus Corvus; species Corvus brachyrhynchos. Next base: position 15,674,372 of record NW_008237239.1, on the reverse strand, counting down.
CTCATAATTGTCTCCAAAATATCCTTGTCTAGAGTTGCTATAAAGTCCATAGAAGCTTGATGCATGATGAATTTTTTTTATCAAGCACCTGCTTTCTTTGCCTAGCTCAGATATGCAGCAAGGTTGTTTTTACAGTATTAAGAAGTGAGCAATATATTCCATATGCCACCAAGCTTTGTAAAGAATCCTGCTGATGACAATTTCACAGCTGCTGAGAAATAGGCCAAGCCTTTCCTATAAAGTGACAGTAAGGAAAAGCATTTGTACTGGCCATGCATTCTCTCCAACTTTTTCCCTCTTGAAGGAAAATGTTAGCCCTTCTGAACTATGGAACAGCAGATGGTGGCAGAAACCGATTTCTACTGCAAAGCCATTTGGTCAGGAAGTATCAAAAAATGTTTTGGAATTGTGAAAATGAATTCTTGGCTGCAGGGCTACCAGCAGCCTACTAGAAATGAGACATGAAGCAACTGCTTAACAAACCCAAGAGCCTGCTTGGCCTTGAGAGAAATGGCTTTGGTCAAACATTTTGGAAATTAAGAACTTTATACACATAGGGTCTGGACTTCAGAAGTGTTCTGTGGATTATGGATGTTATACAGATTAGGTTCTTAATTTCTGGTCACTGGTTGCTTGACCAACTACCAAGAAAGTAGCCTTCAAAATATGCAGATTGACCTCCAGCTGAGACAAGCTTAATATAGCTCCTCCTGGCCTAGTCAGGTGGAACCTTCCCTTTTGGCTCAGCCGATTTGCTGCCCACAGACCATGAAAGTCCCAGGGATCTGGTAACCTACAGGGACACAAAATTAATGCAGAAACAGCACAGGCCACTCTGCTCATGGGTTGTGTTTAGTAGATTGTGTGTGTCTGCAAGTTGCTGGATGCAGCAGCTTCCTTTGGTGATTCCTGTACCTGACCAAATGCATCTCCTTGGAGAGCAGTTTGAGAAAGAGAATTTGTTTCTTTTTTGGAAGTGCACCGTAGTTGTCTGTCTGTGCCATTCACTCTGAAAGAAACAACAGCATGTTTTTTCCCTCAGAATTTCCATTGTGAGTCTTAGCCACTCCTATAGAAAATGGCTTGAGAGAACTCCCCATGCATGTGGAACAAAACCGATAGTAGCTGAGCCATCTTGTTTTATCTGTTCTGTTATAAACGTATACCAAATTGTACGGTAATGTCATGTCACCAGAAACACAGAGCAGATGGAAGTATCTTTCCACATACTGACTCATGTTACTCTGATAAAAGGAATTTGTTTCTCTCCTTCTGTCAAGCCTGCTAGCCTCTGGCAAGGGATGCAAGCCTCAGTGAGGAGAACTTTGTCAATAATGTTCAAGTGACCATCTGATTTAAATATACTATCATTGGCCAATATAATTAGCCTGCACCAACAACTGCTTGGAGTAGCCAGTTCTATTTCTTATGTCTGTGTAAGGTAAATTAAGCCAGGTAGTGTTGTTCCAGGTTGAGGAGACCTTGGGGAATTAACCCTTGAAGAAGTAGATATTCAGCTTTTATAAGGATCCTTTCAAGGCCCCAATATTGGACCCTTTGGAGACTATATAATCCTAACAAAGCAAGTGCCAGGTCTCTGAACTGGATGTTGTTACAGAAAAGTGACACCCCCTGAACATGGGTTGCAAACTCTATGTATTAGCTACCAAAAATGTGGTTTGCAAAGCGCCAGAAAAATCCTGACAAATAAAATAACTACAGTGTGCCGTGAGCATCTGAAAAGCAGATACCCTCCATATTTCTTTTTGTGGTGAGTGGTATTTGACTTGATGAGAGCACAGTTCTCAGATTGAAAACACGTGAAGCTGAAGTCAAAAGGGAGTCAGTGTAATCATTAACTGACTCACCTTCTAGATGTGACAAGTAATGAACCATTCTAAACTTGCCTGGAGCTTTCTTTGGGACAATACCCACAGGGGAAACCCTCTTACGCTCAAGTGAAGTGTTATCAAATGGGCCCTCTATTTTCCCCAAATGCCAGCTCTTTTCTGTCTTGTCTCTAACCACCTGAGGACATATAACTGCTGATCTCAGCATCCCAGCCAACATTTGCATCTCGGGGCTTGAGTACAGGATAGTAAAATCCCCAACACAGCCGTTTTTATAAAAATTGCATATGCTTTTTGTTTCTTTTTTTCTTACTAGCCTGCTCCCACAATGGGGAAACGTTTTATCTGCCCGTGTTGGGATTTTCACGTTAGCAAACCTCTTTAACCAGCATTTGGCTCTTTCCACTTTCTTACTTTGATTTGGATGACTGCCTGAAGCACCTGCTAATGGCCTGAAGCGTTGGAGCCGAAATTTGCAGTTTGTGTCCCACGCTCACTCTGTTTTGTTACCTGCCTTCTGGAGCACCTGCTCCGTGGTCTGGGCTCAAGAGCCTGGCTTCTACCTGCTGACAGCAGCACTCCTCACAACTCTGCCTCTTCTCAGCTTTGTCCTGCACTTTGTCCTGCTCTCCATAGCCCCTGCTTTGGCTTTGCCCGGGTCTTCAAGGTAACATCAGCGCGTCCTGCATGTTCTAGTGCATGAGAAAAGAATGGTGTTCCTCCTGGTATTTAGGAACAAAGGTGATGCCAAAGTAAATTGCTGATTGTGGTCATCCTAAAACCTTTGCCATGGCATTCACCAGCAGAATTTTTTAGTTTTTAGAAATAGATTTTATAGGGAAGTTGTGAGCTAGGCCAGCTGGCTGAAATCAGCTTGTAGGTCAGCAGAGGTCAGAAGCCACATGGTAATTCAGTGTTCAGGAAACATAGGAAATAGCATGGCCACTTAACAGAGAGGGACCAAAAGAAACTCAAAAGACCTGAGGAACACTCCTCCCTTTCTCCCGCTCCCGCTGCCTTTTGAGGATCTGCACACTTTTCCGTGAGGTTGCTTCTTATGCCTAAACATAGGGAAGGCTGTTAGAAGTAGCTCTTTAGACTGTTTCATGAGAAAAACCTCCTCCTTGTCAAGGGGCAATCCTAATGGAGGATTTCAGCGGTAACAACTTCCAACAGGTTATTTTCTTTCCATTCTGCCTTGGGAAGCATTAGTTTTTTCCCAGAGTCTTGGTTTGTGCCAAGGGTATTGTTTATATGGACCTTCCCTTTCCAAAAAGGTTGTTTTGGTTCTGTGTTAGAAGGATGCTGTTAACAGCAAGAGAAGAACCCAAGTACTGGCTTCCTGCTGGTCCCCTTGCTGACAGGGTCATCCTCCTCCCCAGTGAGCTGTATTCCTTAATACAGCCACACTGTGCTCCCCACCCACCTTCCACACTGGTGCCATGTGGGGTTCTCCACTGGAACCATCTCCCTGAGTGCCTAGGCTGCAAACTGGGTCTTGTCCATACCAGGGACATCTGCTCTTGCAGAACTGGGCAGGGCAATGATTGATTTCCTCCCCCCCCTTGCTTTCCTTTGGTTGCCTCAAAATAACCCTAATTAATTTTGTGGAGAGTTTAGTGTGCTCCCATCATGGGATTGCTCTTTGTGCGGATCTCTTGCATGCTATATTTAGGTATGGTTTTTGGAACACCATGTGACCCGAATCAGATAACTTCTGAACTACTAATCATGTCTTTGACAGTGACTCCCTCCATGGCTTTGGGGCATTTTACAGTTGTTTTCTTACATTCAGAACGAAAACAGATATACTCATCTGCCTGGTAAGAGCTTCTACCAGGTTTAACAAATATTTATGACATTGGTTTAAACTAAATTTGATTTTATTGTTTCTACTGTAATCTCAGTTTTATTGTTTCTTAGATGTTTAACAATCAAAAATGATTCATTACCGTATTAATTTTTCTTAATGGATGCCCCTATTTCACCACTTTAAAAGAAAAAACAAGTTTCTTCTGTGTTGAAGATGAAAATAGGGCAGAAAGAAAAAAGCTAAATGCCCTCATTTCCTGCCCCACACAAATTTTCTTCCTATGTTTACTTGCTGATCGATCCATGGAGATAAAAAGCCCAAAACATTGAACTGAACTATTTCCCTTTGTGCTAGCTACGTCCCTTTTTTAACATGGGAAGTTAGTTATCTGCTTGGTTTTTTCCTGATTTTTTGAGTTGTGCAGCCTGACTTGTATGCTGTCCTCTTGCACTGCTCGAGGCCACTCCAGCCCTGGAGGAAGCTGAGCTCCCTTTGGCTCCACATGCAGCATGGCTGGGGTTTGGAGCCTGTGGTCCATTTCAAGGCGTCATGTCTTTGTTATTCATGTCCATAATTGCTGCTTTCTGTGTCTTGGATACTTCTGCAGGGAGCTGGAGTACTGGGAGTTCTTCTGGCTTTGCCTTTTTCTGTCCTGACCCCTTAAGACCTTTTCATAGGCAAATGGATCAAAAGACCTGTTTGGCCTTTGAGTGATAGGAAAGGAGCTCAGTTTGACCAGGTAGCTAGTCAGATAAAGAAGAGGAGAAATTATGGCAGTACTTCCCATCCTTTAGGAAGTAGTGAAAGAGAGGAAGAGAATCCTTCCTTGTTTAAGTCAATTTTATTGTCTAATTATAAATAGTAGCTCTCTCCCTTTTTTAATTCCTTCAGAATTAAATCCTTTGCCCAAGTGCTTATTCTTTCCCTCCTATAACAGCAGTAAAAAGCAAAATAATACATAAACCAAAAAATCAGCTTTGAGAAAAAGGCCAATAATGAAATATCTGCCAAAGACTCTGCAATATGTGTCTGTCAGAGAAAAAAAGCAAACATTCTTACATTTGAATCTGTGAAATGTAACTGCACCAGACTAGTTGGGGAAAATTTGTTTGAAGATGTATTACGTTCCACGATCAAATGGAAAAAATGGCACCTGTCATCATATTTAGAAAACAGCTGGGTAACATGGCCAAGTGCCATAGTCTCTTTTCACATGGCCTTTATGCTGAAACCATCCAAGCTCCATTCTCAGCAACTGGAGAAACCCTGTGCCTTTAAATGGTTACAGAAACATCTACTTAGGGGCCAGCTCTTATTGCAGCAAAGCCTGCTTCTGATGCTTCTAATTAGCAGTTAATGGATTATACTTTACTTTTATAACCAACCCAGCAGGCACTCTTCTTTAGTATTTTCCAGCTATTTTTGGTAGAAGATATATGCAATTGCACTGCTCTTCATGCTTTCATTTTGAGCATGCAGAAAATATTAGAAATAAAGCGCTATCTGAGATTATTTTACCACTCAAATGCTTAATTTAAGTCTGATTATGCGTTTCCTAAATGTATTTTCTTTCATCTAATATATTAGAAAAACTGCAATGGGTTAATTGCCCTATCTGATCTAGACTTTGATGCAGAATCTCCTAAATACATACTTATTGTTAACTAAAATATTTATATACCCGGTGAAAAGCCTGGGTTTTTTAGACTTGCAAACACAGGTCCAATATATACTCATTTAGGAAAAAACGTTTTTCTAGGTTAACCCAGTACAGGTACATTCAGAAGTTTAGATGGGCTTGTAGAAACTAATGTTTTTTATCCTTGCTTTGAATTAAAATAGCAATGAGGTTAGTAGCACTAAAGATTTGCAATGCTACGTGTGTGTGTGCACATAGATGTGTGGGTATATATGTGTATATATCGTGCATACACAATATCCATAGCATGTATACAAATTTGGGCATGTGAATACATATCTGTGTTCAATAAAGAAGTAAATTTTCATAGGTTTTAGTTGGAAGTTTATAGTTATACCCCCTCAGGGAATTAATTTTGGTGCCAGTTTCTGGCAGGAAACCTAGTTCACTGAGACTCTTTTAGAACCTGCTCTGTTCACTCAGGCCATGCTTCCAGTACAACAGGGTCTAACATTGGTTAAACTGGAACAGGAGAGGGAGCTCTCACAGCACCAGCCGGGAAAGGGGAGGATGAGGTACCCAAGCCTAGGAAATGAGGGGGAAAAGAGGGGTAGAAGCCACCAGCTGCAGATGAGATGCACCATCACTCTTTACTGTGGTCCCTTCACCAAAGTGGCTTCTCCATCCCTTACTTATGTCCCCCCCCCAAAAAAAGGAATTGGCTTAAAATGGCTTAAAAAGGCAGGGAATGGCTTAAGAGATAAGCAGTTCCAGGTTAGTTGATGAGAAGCTCAATAAAACCCATCAATGTGCTCTTGCGTCCCAGAAAGCCGACCATATCCTGGGCTACAACAGAAGCTGAGTGGCCAGCAGGTTGAGGGAGGGGATTCTCCCCCTCTCCTGTGCCCTGGTGAGACCCCACCTGGAGTGTTGTGTCCAGCTATGGAGTCCCCAGCATGGCAGAATGTAGACCCAGTGGACTGAGTCTGGAGGAGGCCACAAAGATGCTCAGAGGGCTGGAGTCCTTCTCCTATGCAAACAGGCTGAGAGAGTTGGGGTTGTTCAGCCTGGAGAAAAGAAGGCCCTGAGGAGATTTTATAGTCACCTGTAAGAAGGAGGGGAGACACTTTTTAGCAGGGTATAATGATAGGACAAGGGAAAATGGCTTTGAACGGACAGAGAGCAGGTTTAGATGAGATATTAGGGAGAAATTCTTTACTGTGAGGGTCGTGAGACACTGGAACAGGTTGCCAAGAGAAACTAGATGCTTCAGCCCTGGCAGTTTTCAAGGCTGGGTTGGATGGTGCTTAGAGCAACCTGGTCTAGTAGAAGCTGTCCCTGCCCATTGGAGTGGGGTTGGAACTAGATGATCATTAGGGTCCCTTCCAACCCAAGCAGTTCCATTATTTTATGACTTGCAGCAAAGGAAGTGCCACCTACAAGACTCATGCTTTGAAAGCACTACACTTGCCAGGTACAGCACTAAACTGGTATGGTCATGTTGGTTGAAGGCAGTGAATTTCAAAAGGATCTCCAGAAAAAAAATATTTTTACACTATTATTTTTACAGAGCAAATGCTAAAAAGGAAAGGAAAGGAAGGAAAAGGAAAGGTTGGATAATGGTTATTATGTGAAATAGCTCCCTGACTGTGATGAGACATGGGCAACTTACTTTCTGTCCTGGTTCTTGAGGAGGATGGGTTTGAGCTTTTCCTCTGTCATGTAACATCCCAGTGGAGTAGGAGGAGGAGAATGGCTGTGCAGGAGACGAAGAGCTGTTGTTTCACTGCCACTCACAGCCCCTGCCTGTGCTGTAGGCTGGGAACAGAGGGATATCTGCTGGGCAGGGCCAGTCCCACCTTGTTCCTGGAGCAGGTTCTCACTGTTTAATCCATGTCCCTTTCCATTTTTTTCAGGACAGTGCAGCAGGAGACTACCCCTTTCTTGAATTAAGGCCATAGTTGAGCCTCTCTGCAATTGTTTCATGTTCGCTCCCTTGTAATCAGCTGAAGCTATTCTGACATGCTCAAATGTGCTGTTATGTTTCCTTTAAGAAATAATGAGATTAATTAATCTTTTTTTTTCTTTTCCCCTTAAAAGATCTCCCTCTCCTTTAGCTCGGTTTTCTCCCTAAACTTCTGCAAAGTTAAAGTCCATCTGTGTGTCTGCACTATCTCATCATACTGCATTGTAAATGGTGTATGAGGGCTGCAGGATCTGCCTTTTCTCAGCCTCTGTCTGAAGTGTTGGTCGAAGCATGTGGCTCCTTAGAGCTGCATTTCTGACCTCCACATCAGAGTAGTGAAGGCAAGTCTGAGACATCTCAAGTTCAGTGACAGAATCCCGAGATCTCCATCAGCCAGAGCTCTGGGATTGCCCTTCCGAGTTTTGTCTCTCAGCAGTTTGGTGCCAGGCAAGCCAAGCTTTGCAGTAGTTGAGGTTATTGAGGAGAACTTCATCCAGAAGAGTAAGGCTCCCTCAAGCAGAGTTTGGTTTGAGTTCTCAGAAGGTCAGCGTGGGAAGCTCCGCAGAAAAGCTGAACTTTGATGTTGTCAGCCAAGACAGATTCAGAAGATTTGGGAACATTTTTTTTCCTTCTTTATAATTATATGAAACACGGGAGACCTGTGAATAGGGTATTTTTAGATTGTACTTTCAAATACACAGTAACATAGTATGACAGCAAATTAAAATTCTTATCAAATCTTTTTTTTTTTTTTTTTTAAGAAATGTACTGTAGCTCATAGTGGAAAGTTCGGTGAAGAGCAGTGTGCTGCTTGGCACAGGAACTCTGCTCTTGTTATAAATGAAACATCACTAGTTGCTGTCATTTAGATGAACACTTTTGGAAGTTCTTTTATTTAAGGCTAGCGGATTGGACTTCTAATTTTAACTCATATGGTTTATAATTAGAAACATTTCCAAACTTGTTTACAAACACCTGCACTTGACAGTATGTGTCTGCAATTTTAGAAGGACTCACTTGTCACTTCCAGTGGGGGTTGAGAGGGCATCTGAGTTCTTTGTGTTTGTACAGTTAGTTTCAGGACACTGGAACAAAAGTGCATTTTTTAAAATAAGTATATGAGAATGTGATGTTTTGTGAGGGGGTTGCATGCACCTAGTCAGCAAACAGATCATATTGAGTAGTTGTGGATTATTTCAAAGTCCGGAGGATTGTTAGTTAGTGGTCATTTGGAGCAAGGTTTGAACTGGCACCCAAAGGAGAAATTCCAAGAACTAATTTTAGCAGTTGAGCCTCTCAATTGGAAAAGATGCTTTACAGGTTTTCTGTTTTTATCTGTACTTAAGACATATTACTTTCCTGCCAGCTGTCCTTAAGAAGTTATTCAGAAAGAGTTTTAAATGACTTTTGAATAAATTACTGCATTGTTATTTCATATGAATTTGGAAGTGAGTTTGAGTTGCTGAGCGTACAGTGACTGGTGGAGCATGGTTCCCCTTGCTCCTGAGTGGGATGTGTGTGTTAAGTCTGTATGCAACTTGTTTGCAGTGTGGTAAATATCATACTATGTTACTCATTGGTCAAGTGTACAATCACATTAGAAGTAATCAAAATACTTTACCAAAATAAAATAAAAAATCCTTTGGCTCCTCGATATGAACTTTACATCTGACTTTCAGCTGCATCACATAGGTTAACAATGTTGCTTATCAATTTCCAGTGTAATGGGAAAGATTATTGTTGCTAAAAATTGATGCTGCGTAGGAGGATGTCAGGAAGAACCCTCCAAATATGCTTCAAGGGTACATCTGAACCAGAAGTATTCAAAGCAGACTTAAGCAGTAGTGGCATAAGGTGTCCTATTGATTGCTTAATGCTCATGTTGTTCCTAATTAGTGTGAAAAACTCTGGTTAATTAGACCAGCCTGTTTGGCTGTTATGTCTTCTACCAGGGACTATGGTCTTAGAGAAACTCCAATATAGAAGAGGATAAGGAGGCCAACAAAGCAGAATGTTTTTATTTTCTGCTGTTTTGGTGTCCGTAAAAGCACGGACCTGGATCCATTTGGGGAATCCACGTTGATGTCAAAAGATCACGTCCTCAGAGGCACTTACTCTCTATCAATTTCACTGAGAGTGGGTATAAGTGGAATTAGGCACCTAAATACCTTTGTGTGTGTGAAGGCAAACCTGCAGAGCACAGTCTGTATGTTGTGCTTGACCCCTCTGCAGAGCACAGAGCAAACACTCACTGGGGGGCTCCTCCGAAGCAATTGCTCATAAGTAAACAAACAGATAATTACATAAAGCTTTTGGAGTATGATGCACAGGTCTGAAGAATGAGGTTTTTCCTTCTGTAAACCAGCTGTGCCTCATATCAGTTATACATACATACATATACAGTTTTAACAAGCATTCACTTTCTGTAGCAAATAGGCTTTTAAAAACAATTTTACTTTTGAAACAAGTAGGCTTACCAAAATTATGATGTTACTTAGATACTGCACAGCATAATTTCTTAGCAAGTATAGCTGCAATTAATAAATTGTGTTGTAACCATATTAGGCTGTTACCATGTTTGAAAATAGCTTCAAGCACAGCTTAGAAGTGCCGGTGTTGTCAGGGTCCCAGTTCACCAGAGTTAGAAATACACGACATTTTAGAAATGGCTCATGATTCAAATATGACCATAGAAATTAGACTTAAGTGGAATTTAATACCACTTCTTGCTTAACTAGAAACTTCTCTTTTTATGGTGAATTCTATCTGGAAATAGCACTTTCACAACTGATGAACTGAGAGAAATGCCAGTGTTTTCAGTTTCCCTCTATTTCTGTTTGCTCGTGTCTGCTCTGTGCCCACTTTCTTAAGTGTTAATATGTAGAAATGTTTCCAAAAAGTTAGAGGAGGCTCAAAAGCAAGATCTGTGCAAGTGTAGAAAGATCCAACTACCCAGCAATGCCTTGAAAATGGGCAAAAACCTCTTTAATATCAGAAGTCTTGACTGACCATGAAGTTAGTGACAAGATTTCTCAGCTGCACCTGATAAGAAAGGAAGACCTTTATGGAATATTTTTAGAGTTATCTAACCTGCATGGGCCTGACCAGTTCTTCAGTGTGAATCTTTAGGTGAAGTAGAGTATATGGTGTATGCATGAAGTGATCCATTTTCAGGATAACCTGCCTGGCTCCTATAGGGAAACTGCATGGAAAAATTGTTTCTTTGGGTGCATTTAAAGTGACACTGTCTTCCTCAGGAAGTGGTAATTAAAGTAAATACAGGACACATGAAAAGAAGGAAAATGGGCTTCAGAGTTCTGCTTTGGTTCTTCTCGTAAAAAATAACTCTTACTTCAGGTAAAATTGTTATTCCTCACAAAGAATCCCATGGTAAGATTGAATATTTTGAGCCACAGCATTCACGGTATACCAGAATGATTTCAGAATTGAATTCATATCCAGGTAACTGGGCATATGAAGGTATATCATATACCATCACATACCACAACGGAGGACTCTCGGGGAGGCAATATTTGGTTGTGGTTAGAAATCAGCTGTGGATATAAGGGAACAGCTTGTATATTGCCAGAGGGAGTTAATGGAGGTTCCCAGCCCATGAAGTCCCAGCATTGGAGTTATGGTTGCATCCCCAGGGCTGGAACACTTTGCAAATCCCTGAGATGCAAATCCTTTGCCTGTGTCTCCCATGGTACATAGCTGTAAACCAGTCTTTGAAAGTCCATAAATAGGTGTAAAACATGCATTTTCCATAGAACTAATGATGTTAAAGAAGGACTGTGCCTATTACAATGGCCTATTGAAAATTGTCTGTAACTTAAATTTTTGCTTTTATTTTTTATTCCTGATACATATGTTTTATGTGAGCAGCTCTTTCATATTTCTGCAGTAATTCCATGCCATAAAAATATGTGTGTTTTCTTCTTAAAGAAACTGTTATATGCCAGTTGTACCTGAGCTGAAGGGTTACCCAGAGCAAATGTGTACGAAGTAAAACTGCTTCAGGATAACCTGCCTTGGTTTAGGGGAGAGTTAATGATAAATTTATTTTCGTGACCTGTCTGCCAAATATTTGTACACTAATTAGGTCCTATTTTGAGGGCAGAGCATGTGAGCTTGCAAGGAACCCCTTGTACAGGATAGGAAGGGCAAGAGGATTTTTGTCCCTAGTGAGTGCAAGCCCCATCTTTTTCATGTAGCATCACCCAAATATGTGCATTATTTCTAAGTAGCATATGAATCACTGGGCTCATATGGAGGCACTTTTTTAATTGGCTCATGGGAATGGCTGTAGCCAGCTGAGGTGTTCAAGTGTAGAGCATTGGGGAAGAAACTGAACTGAGTCAAGGCATAATCATGGTTTTTACTTTATAGAATGTCTTTTGCTATATAGTAGAAAACTACCCTTATGACTAGTGGCAGGACCTGTTGTATAAGTAATCCAGCCATGGTGCTGGTTGGTATCTTGCTTTTCACTTGAACCTCTCTGCGATACAGGTCTTGGAGGAGTGAGTGCCTGGTGCAGTCTCTGCCTGACTCCTTGGTAAGTCATTCAAGTCTATCTTTCTCTACAGCCACTTTCCAAACTGCTGAGCAAAAATAAGGAAATTTTTCATAGAGTGCTATAAAAGAGAGCTGCTAATCGATTTTTCTTATTATTTTATGCCCTGTGATTTTTACACCACCCCCACCAGCTGGTTAATCATGCAAAAGCTGAACACTTCATTAGCCAGAACATGTTTGCCCATGGGCATTTCTGTAGTAAATTAGTTCTTTCTATTTATACAGGTAAGTCATGGCCAAAAGTCTTTAAGGTGCCAAAGGTAAGGGTTCGAATTAATTCTTTTTCTGAGTTTTCAAAAGAACTAGGTTTAACTTTGTGTGCTGTTGATTTGAAATTACTTCTGAATTAAAGATAGCTTGGGTAAAAGAGCATTGTCAGGCTGTTTGGAAATGCATTGTGCCTTTCTGGATCTCAAATTTGGCCTTTGTAGTACAGGCTGCCTTAAAAAATACCCCCAAAAAGCCCAGAACACACACATGCACTCACATATATATACATATATATGATGTACATGCACAGTATCTTCATGCAGAGACTCTGCTTCTGTGAGTGGCATGTAGCATATTGACCTGTGTTTTTCCTTTCTTACTCTGTGCCTTTTACACTATTAATTGAAAATATGTGGTTTGCAGATGCTTTTTTGCCTCAAATCAAATGGTGCCCTCTGAAAGCCTAGTTTAGCTTGACAATGAATTTAGCTTTCAGGCTTTGGCCATTGCAATATTGTTTGAATGCCACCATTTCCTGCAATCAATGTAATTTTATATCTACTTGGAATAGAAAGTCAAGATGGTGATTGCCTTAATTTAACTCAGTGTTGTATTCATTAAGGAGCTGATCCCAAATTCCTTTCAGATCAAAGTCTGTCTTGATTTCAGTGGAACCTTTCGGCGCACAAGGTGTGCAGTAGCCTTCTAAAATGTTGTCATTGTGACTAGTGAATAAAAACTAAATGTGTTGCTAAATTTAGGCTGTTGCTCATGTCAGCTTCCTTTTCTAAATGACGGTAAGTGCATTCCATAAATAGTATGCCTCTTATGTTGTCATATCTCTTTGGCTTGCTTTGCAGTATTTTACAGGATATTTGCAAATGAATTTTGTGTTCAGTAGGCAGGGGATGAAAATAACACTACTCATTGGGACTCCATTAACCCGCAGCTAATGAGGAACCATTTCGAGGGCTGGATGAGTGTAATTCAGATTAGCCTGCGTGCCAGGCTGCTCTGCTCCCGCTCAGGCTCGCCCTGTGCCGCGCTCCGGAAGGACGGAGCCCGGAGCGGCGCAGCTCTGACACTGCCTTTGGCTGGTTAAGTTTTCTGTGCTTCGGTTCCCCTTTTGGAAGGTAGGAGAGGAGAGGGAGTGTGTGTGTGCGTGTGTGTGTGTGTGCGTGTGTGTGCATAGATAGGTGACCGTGATCTTGACCTCCATGGTCAGGTGTTCTGGGATGTAATGAAATACTGCTCAAACACTCTACTTGTGCTCGCTGGTTGATAGCATTGTTACTTGTAGAAAAGGGTACTACATGGTGACAGTAAAGGTGGTCCAGACTGGCCCTTAATTAATTTTATTTTCAAAATCTATATTAGTGACTGTCGGGAGGGCACCTGGGCACTTTACATCAATAAAATAATCAATTTAAAAAATGTGTAGACCAGAACTCTGTGTTCACTAACAAAACTCCTGTTCCCTGTTACGACTAAAGGTCAGTCCAAGGCTGGCCAAGCAAGCAGGACTCGCATTCCTGTGCCTTGGCACTTGCCAGGCGTGGCTCTGGCGGAACACCACCGGCAGCAGCTTCCAGATGCCCGTGGCCTCTGCAGAGAAGGGCTCGCTGGTGACCGGTGACTTGTTAACCCCCTGCATGTCTCAAGTTGGTTTCAGGACTGAAGGAAAAGGTGGGGAAAATCTTAATTTGGAGGCCAGTCCCAATTAAAAATGTGACTTTGCCAGTTGCCAGTACTCCACTGGAGTGCAGGCAGCAGGGACTTGGTGGAGCTGTGCTGCTGGAATAGAGAGAGAGGAAAAGAGACTTTCTTCTGGAAAACAGGCTAGAGATCTCATAACTGAGGAAACTTTATTGACGACAAATGTTACATTATGCAAGCTTAGCAAATTCTCTAGGAATATAATGCTTCCCAGCTTTTTCTTAACATGTGTTAATATTTTATGATACCTGTGCATTAAGGGCCAGTTCCTACAATGTTTAAGTGAGTTTGGGCTGCTAAATTGCCTTTGTGGACTTTTAAAAAAATACTGCTGGTCACTGCAAATTAGCTAAATTCCCAATGTCAGTTAACATGCTGATGATATAAAATCAGCTTCTCTCTGTTTTTCATGTATTAAGTGAGCATGTGTAATTAAATGAAATGTTGATGCAAAGCTGCATTTTATTTATTTCTATTAGTACATTTGGGGCAATAATCCCACTTTAATACGTATCTAATTGTCCAAGCAGTACTGAAACTAGAAGTTCCTGGACACTGGTGTAATTTTTTGAATGTGAAATGATAATATATTTTCATGTCTTGAAATCCAATTGAACTCAAGCTGAGCTTAAAAGTCCAAGATCTGATTCAGGAGAATTCAGTCCCATCTGGCTGGTGGGTAGCAGGTGTGCAGTGTGTGTTTGAGGGAGGGAGGTGATTGCAGGGACTGAAACATATCTCTTTTCCTGTAAAGCTTTAATTCCAGTTTAATGTTGTGGTCTGAAGCTCTCTGCAGTTTAAGTTCTTGTGTAATTACCTACATCTATTGTTGGTCTCCATTTCTAGACAACATAATGGTGATGGTGAATGGCAGAAACAAGTAAATGTCCAGCATTATGAAGAAATATGGTTTCTAACTCTCAAAGTTTGGATTTATTTTCTGTAACACCCAAGTCCTTTGTATGGGAGAGTATGTTTTTGCAAATTGATAGAGACGTGATCCTTGAAGACCAAATGAGAAAGGCTTCATTGCAGCGTTCAGGATTAAGGTCTCTTGAGTGTTGTTACATGTTTCCACAGCAGCATAGAGAAGGTTTGTGTCATCTGGGTATTTTTATAAAAGCAAAAACCCCTGTATTATGCAATTTCTGTTTTCATCCCATAACAGACAGGCTCTACATTTTTTATTACTGCAATTATAATGAAGGAGGATTTTTTTAAATCTTTATAAGTATTTTAGCAATCTTTTGGATACTTTTTACCTCATAACCTTAAGAAACTTGTCCCAGCCTTTCTCATTTTCCTCTTTCTCTTGCCTTTCTTCATCTTTTGATCAGATACTGCCAGTCACCCCCTGCCTCTGCCTGGAAGCTTTTTGCTTGGGAGGTTCGAGAATCTGCTCTTACTTGACTTTTGTCACTAGCTATCAAGTCAGCTCCTTTTCACACTCCTATTAGCTCTTCCTCTTCCAACTTTTAAATATTTTCTCTTCTTTTTATTTGTCTTCACTGCTTTATAACTTTGTGCTGAAAAGTCTTCCAGCACGCGAGGTTTTTATGGGAGTTGGCACGCAAAGCGCTTCTTACTTAACAAAATAAGTAAGCAAACATAGTTCTTTTATAGTTTTTGAGTTCACATTACTACAGTAGATGACACTTTTGCTGCTGTGTTTCACAGGTTTTTTTCATGGTGAACTGACTTAATTTCTAACGTAGAGTGGAGCTGGTGCTGTGTTGCTGTTGCCAAGGGAAGTCCGTCTGGTTTGACAGATGAAATGATAAACATTTCTCTGGACATCCCTGTAAAGTTCTCCCTTTTGTTTGTTTGCTTTATGAAGTAAATGGAAGAGGTCACCCCCTTTGACAGAGCAAATTCTTTTTTCTAGCAATCGGGCTTTGCAAGAAAACATTTTTTATTAAGCAAGTCATCCATACCACACCGTAGGCTGTTTGAGTGTAACAGTATGTTACAGTCTGCAAAGTTAATGCAGTTAATATTCAACTGAACTTTTGGGGGGTTGCTAATCCCTTAGGCGGGCTTAGCAGAAAGGGCAAACATATTTATAGCACTTTGAATCAGACTGCAGTGAACAAGTAAGAGTATGTGTTATACCATGCAAATGTTACACAATTTCAGGAAAGCTCAGTGCATAATCATCTTTTAATAGTATTTAAGTTGATGAAATATCTTGTCTGTAAGCAACAGAGTTGTTGGTTCAGTGGACAACAGGTCTGTTAAAATGAAACTCAGTGAAAGGTCTTGAGATCCTGTTCTGGTGGTAAATTCTGAAGGTTCTGAACAGATTTATGGGCTGTCTAATTAGGAGCTAACTGTATTCTTTAAGCTCTGTCATTTGTATTATTCCCTAATAGGATTTAATTGGACTTTGTCACATATCTATGACTGAGTAAGTGCGGGGTTGTCAACAGCCTGTTCCATGTAGACCTTGGTCTATTACTGTCTTTGTAGAAGTAAAAAGATCATTCCTGAGTGGTCTTTGCTCCAGAGTGGAAGTGTGACATTGGACAGGTTTGCTTTGGTTGGAGCCATTGGCACCACAGGCAAAAGGGACAAGAGTTAAGTCACGGGTTGCAGGAAGTTCATGGAGAAACTCAAGTTCTTAGGCTGAGAATGTCCAGCAGTGAGGGTCTCATCTCTGTGAGACAGAAAATCTCCACATTTATGCCATGGACAAAACTTGCACTGAGTGCAAAGCTATATAGAAAAGGGCTCTGTAATGCTACTATCCCATCAGGAGCCAGAAAAAAAATAATTACGATCTTGGATTTTACACACAATTTGACTGTGTAGAGTTTTTAGGCAAATGAAAAAGAGATCTGTCATCTGGCAGTCAACAAAAAGTCATTTGTACTTTTTAAAAAGTTTTATTTTATTTTGAAAGAGATTAATGCAGTTGATAACAGCTGTAATCTGTATGATAGATTTTTAAGGTCAGTTTCTGGTGCCGTATCAATGCAGAATACAGGCCTGACAAAGTGGCCATTCTATTGTAATTAAGGTTTTTAATATGTTTTACATTTTGGCTATATCTTCTATTTTTCTAGATATTAACTATTGGAAAGAGTCACTACAACATGGAACCTGACTTTAAAGGGGGCTCAAGTGCCTGAATTTGCACTCAAGTTACTTATTGATTTGCCACCTTACCTGTACCCACTCCCTTCCTTTTTCTTTTGCTCTTTGTGAAGCATATTGGCCATTCATAGTCCTCCAGGAAAAAGTCCTCAACAAAATAATTAATGTGTCAGAATTGTTGGAAAAATGGAAATATGTTGCCAAAGATTTTCAAATCTATTTGTTATATTTTCAGTTAAAAATAGCATGACTGAGTACCAGAGCAAGTTAAAAATTTGTATTGGAGCTATTTATATCTGAAGTACCTGAAAATAACTAGTTTATTTTGTACAAAATTTGAAATTCCAGAATATACTAAAATATTAGCTCAAAGGTCAAAAGCCTCTCCCAAGGAAGGAAGGAAATCAGAAGGGAATTTGGGCTAATCAGGTCTGTAATGGTTGCACACAGGTGATGTGGCTGACCCTGTTGTGGCTTCCTTCGTTTACTCATCCTGAATGTCCCCAGCCCGTCATTGGATCAGCTTCCATGCAAATCCTAAGCAAGATTCAACCTAAGCCTTGACCTCTACAACGTGATCTGGTAGCATTTCTGTCGTTGTACTAAGCAGCAAGTGCAGGGGTCCATTGCAAAGGCCTGACTTCACAGAGTGTGCTGGTGGAGGTGTGCTGGATCTTAGCTACACATCCTGCAACCATCTTGGAGCGTAGAAATGGATTAAACTATCTGCAGTTTTATTATGAAAACAGAGTTAACAGTCTGGTGATGCTAACTGTGTTAAAAGGTGGAGGGGGGGGGAGGGGTGCGTGTGTTACTGTGCTGAACTCTATACATTTATGAGCTCTTTTTATAGTACTGTTCCCAGCAGCATTCCCAGGAGCAGTCCAGGTCCAATCAGGACTGGTATGCCGTTGTGTGAGATGTTGTTCTAATTCGTGTGTAAATGTGGAGTGGTTGCTGCCCTGAGGATATTACAGTGAAATTACAAACAGGATGAAGAATAGGAGGAGGTGTGGAGGAGGAGGAGGGTGGCTGCAGTAAGGTGCACTTGTCTGGTCAGGGTTGTGGTACATACAGCCTGATACCAAGTGATGGGCATTTCATTATTTATAAGTCTGCTGCCTTCAGAACAATTAGGCTCTTTGTCTTTTGTTTGTGTCTTAGTTGTTTAAGCATAAATGTAGAGAGCACAAAACTAATCGTTCCCAAGATCCTCCTGCTCTGTCTCTAGCAATGACCAACCCCAGGCACCTCAAGTAAAGTTGTAAGAGCCTCACAATGGGCAGACTTGGGATAATCTTCTCTCTACACATTCTCATCCTAATCTTTCATTATTAGGGATTAATTTAAGCTTTGAAGCATGAGGTTTAAAAAAATATATTTGTTGTTCCCCCTCCTCCACTGTCAACCTTGTTTAAAATATGAAATATCCTCCCAAGCTTGTCGTCTGAGCTGTTCTCAGGGTAATCCTACCTGCTCCTTGGTATGTTGGCCAAATCTGCAGCTTGAGAGCTACCGTGGTGGTTTTGCTTCCTCTGGTGCCAGAAGGCACTGGTAGATCCTTTTCCCCAAGGAGGTGGGTGAAGGCAGAAGCATGTTGAGCATTATGGCCTGGGTGTTTCCATGTCACCATATGTCAAAGCTGTGATGCTGCAGCTGGATCTCTCCCCTTTCTTTTAATATTTTAGTGGCTAATTTGCAGTAAAGCAGAATAGGAAATAACCATAAATAAATCTGGGAACCTTTGTATTAATTTCTTTTGCTAGCTGTGTACATACGAGCAGCTTGCCATTTGCATATGTGAATCTTGTCATAACAATTTTGGGAAGTGATTTGTTAATAATCAAGTTCTCAGAACAGCTCTAAATCAGTAATTGATGTAGGTCTGGATAAAGCAAGCCTTCCGCCTGCCTGTTTTGTGGAGCATTTTTGGCAAGTTTCAAGCTAGTGTGAAAACTAGCCATCAGAATAAAATTTAGGACAGCTGGGATGCTTTGCAGTGAAGACTTTTGGCTCCACAGTTCAAATAATCACAATAGCAGCTCAATTTAGCCTTTGGCTGGGTAGGTTTGGCAGGGCACAATGAAAAATAATTATTTCATGGCCTGCTTATTTGTCCCTTAACAAATAAACTCTCTGACCTATGCAGGCTTATGTAAATATGCTGCCGTATGTGGGGTTGTAGAACACTGTCATGTCCCCATTTGGAAATATGTTTTATTTTGCCCTCACGTTACAAACTTTTTTTTGGAGTTCTGTTTTGGAAGCAAAGAAAGGCATAGGATGTATCAGATACTGAAGCCCAGACAGCCAGGCACAGAGTCTAAAAAGCCATCTAACAGTCTTTTTTTCTGAAAACACATCCATTAGTATGCAGTGTTTTCACTGCTGTAATAATAAGAGCAATCATGATACGAGCAAGTCCGTCTCTTCGCAGCCTTCCCACGCGGGATGGAGAATGACAGCTCCTAAAGCATTTGGATATTTGCCTGAATGTGTGCTGCTTAGCTAACAGCAGTTCAACTTGCTCTCCATCTTATGGCTTCCTGGATATCCTTCTCAATTTTTTCAGTGACAGCTTAAAATGTGAGATGTGGAGGGGGGAGATAAAAGCTTAGCAAAAGGCTTTTTGTGTGTGTATTTAAGGGGAAGTTTTATTACACTTGATGATGGAAGGATGTGCCACGCTATTTTCTGTTCCTACCATTTTAGTATTTGCACTTTCTGTTGCAGTGGCAGCAGCCAATCCATAACATTGTCTTTCTGCTTCCCCCTCTGGAAGGGGGGAAATACACAGAAGAATACGTATCGGTGGTTTTGTCTTCTGGTGCCACCATTTTGGTCGTGCAGCAGTAAAAGAAAGCCTTTTCCCCAAAGATCTGAAAGATCTCTCTAGAACATCTGCCGTTGCACACTCATGCACATACACACGCACACATGCACAGGCTCTCGCTGAGGTGGCTATGATCTGTTTTTAATAGTGGCACTTCTTCTCAAAGTGTCATTTAAAAAAACATCAGCAGTCATGTCATGCATCGGGATGAATTTCTAAATGTAAATGAGATTCTCTCAGTAATTTATTTACATTTGTTTTCAGCACAACAAATGAGACATCACGTAGCTTCATAATTTCCCATGACCGAGTCACCAGCATGAGGTGTGTAATTTACCCTGATTTAAGATGCTTATCTAGAGGTTCTTGCAACAATACCTGGTGGGCTTTTTAATGCTACTTTTTGCTGGCTTTTAACCCATCTACTTCACCTCCTTCTCTGTATTTTCAGTTAAAAAGAAATATAAATGTGTCTGCTTCTTGAGGCCTTTTTTCAGTAGAGCTGAGAGGGATGGCTTTGTTGCCTTTGTTTAGTATGCTATTTTCCCTGCCATTCCCTTCTCATTTGGTAAAAATCATCAAGGGTTTCCAGAATGTATCTCCATTTACATTATGATGATGCAGGAAAGCAATGCTGATTGTGGACATTTCTGATGGAAAAATGTTTGTCCAGAAGTGAAGCAGTGCAGTGGGAAGCATCCTGCAGTCGTTTGTTCTCTCTTCTCAGCTGAAATACTAAATCTTAGTCCTGTTCTTGTCTCTGCTACTGACTTTAAGTTTCTGATCTGCCTGTAGCTGAAATGATGCTTTGCTTGAGGTGGAATGTGAAAGCCAGTTTTCAAATTACGTGGACACAGTCATGTACTACAAAACTCATTTATTTTAAGCCTGTAGTTGGACCATTTAGATGTCTAACTACTTGCTTAAGTATTTCAGGTAGGTAGATGATTAAAGGTGCAATGTACCATGCATACAATTTTGTACCTCTTATCTTGCAGACCTGGTTACATCTTGAGTAAAAATCAGGGCAATGGCTTTTGCTATTTTACAGGTTATCAGCACAGGAGAACTGAGATACTTTGATGAAAGTTTCTGGTAAGTCCAAAAGTGGTACAAAATGCTGTAGTTTGGGATGCTATGGTGCAAAAATATTGTACATCTTCATGGAGATCTGCAGGTTTAACCCTGTGTGGGTGATCTTTCCCTCACAGGGAGGAAGCATGACATTCCTTTGTGTTAATTCCCAAAGCAAAAATCAGTGTCTTCCTTTAAAGTGGATAAGCATATTCCAAAAAATAATAGATTTGGACTGGTTTTTAATGTGCATTGTACATGCTAGGTCCCAGTTGATTTAATTTTGGCCTGCTGGCCATTTCCTTAACATTGCATGGGTCTAGCACCAAATTATGCTGATGGCCTGTCTATCACCAAATTATTTACAGAACTGTGGTTAAATTATAGAAATCTTCCAGACAAGCAGTGCTCTGGGCAAATTATTTCATCAAAGTTATTTTCCATGGTATACTTAAGCAAAAGCTTACAGGAACAACATTAATCTTTTTTTGGTATGTGATTATGCAGACGTGGTAACAGCCCCCTTTTTAGAAATAGCTTCCTACCTGGGAAACCAGAAGGAAACCATGATATGAAAATTAGTTCTCTCTGTGCTGTCCTCGGTTTGAAGCAAAGGTTTTATGTCAGGGAAACACAGGACTGGGGCCAGCAGTAGGATGGCCATTTCTGCACACTGTCAGCTCCATCCAGGTCTTGGGAAATTTTTTTTCTGAAGACTTTTAACTGCGTGCTTCTCTGAATTTGTAAAATCAGGTACTGCAGAAGAAGGTCGGCTTACTTTACTAGTTCTTCATCACATCCAGGCCCAGTGGTCACTGCCCACTTCTCCAGAGAAGAACATTTGTGTGTCTGAAGGCAGTGTAGGCATTTTCTGCATTACCCCCATCTAAGATTTGAGCTGCTGTATAATCATGAAACATACAGAGAGAATATAAATCCTAAAAGCAGCCCTAACTCCCTTTTGTAATTGGCATCCTTTCAGACTCTGTTCCAGAGTTTAGAAATACAGTCCGAGTAGAACATCTATACTTGGGTTTATATGTAATGGTCATACCTACTGGTTCACTTGGAAAAATGTTAGCATAGATCACTATTTCAGGACCCTGGGTGCAGTGTTTATGTTTAGCTCGGTGGATTTTATCACTGTGTACTTTTTTTAGTATTCCATGTTGCCTTGTTTGCACTGGGAGACAAGAATGCCTCCCCAGCCTCTGTGCGGTTGTGCGTTTTTTGTTGAACGAATATAGAAATTCAGGTTTTAAACTGACTCCCATGAATAAATTCTTCTGAGAAAACAGGTTATAAAAATCTGTGTTTTTCAGACCTCTCTCTGCCCACATACTTAGGGTAAAACTCAGTCGTGTGTAGATGGCCCAAAGTCCATCTA
This sequence comes from Corvus brachyrhynchos, assembly GCF_000691975.1. Lineage (NCBI taxonomy): Eukaryota > Metazoa > Chordata > Aves > Passeriformes > Corvidae > Corvus > Corvus brachyrhynchos. The sequence continues at coordinate 15,652,207 of NW_008237239.1, read as the reverse complement.
CATGGGACCTCTGTGCTCAGGGCCCAGATGTGGAAAACCTTACGTGTGTGAGGAAGGACGGCAGACTCCGGAACTCTAGCACGAGAGCTAAAGATTTTTGCAAGCTGAATATCTGATTTAACTTGATTTCTCTCTGGTGTTGGGTGGTGGTTGCTGTTATGTGGGGCCAGACCTGGGGAACCCCCCTTGGCAGCTCACCTGGGGGGACTCAGAGGCACCTGAGGGGTGACACTCTAATAACTGGGGTTTCATGGTGGTGTTAGAGGATTTTTTGGGGTTTTTTTTGATCAGCAGGATGTGAATATATGTGAAAGCTGGATCTCCTTTACTTGTGATCCTCAGCAGATGCGAGTCTGATTAAGAGTCCCCTTAATTTAGAAATGCTCATAAAGACAGGAAGATACTTAAAGCTGGCTTTGTCAACAAAATGGAGGAGCTGTGCTCTCGGGGCCCATTAACAGCAGTGCCAAGATGGCCACTGCTGCACTAATACTGGGAATTAAGTTTCTACAAAACCCTAGAAGCTCCAAATTGTATATTTCACCAGTTCTTTACTCCCCCAGTTATAATCCATATCTCACTTATTGCTAGAGTCAACAGTCTAATGGTAACAAAAAATACAACCTTTCATCATCCATTGATTTTCAGTCTTTAAAAACTGACAATAAGCTATTTTTTGTCCAATTTCTCAATAAATAGGAACATTTATTGGTTTTTCAGTTTTATTGTATTACATTAGAATATATTTTACGGCATATAGTGGGTAATGTAGTATCAGGAGATACGTTTACGTTCAGCAAGTAACTTTTGAAACTGCATAGCTCAACTGAGATATGTAAACAAATTTGTAATACTAGTTTAATTTAGATTACAATGCAGAATACTCAGCCTGGAGCTCATTTTTCTATTTATTCCATTATGATCCTCTAACTAATGGAAGAGAATTGCCATAAAAAATAATTACGGTAAAGGTGAACATCTACTTTCTTCTCTATCTGAGGGAGAGGGAGGAATTTTGAGGTACAGTAAGCACCATGATATTGGGGTTTATTTCCTAGAAATGCACCACTTACGGTGTTGTATAGGTTGGGCATGTCATAAATTCTGTCTGTGTGATACTGTGTCAAACAACGTGGCACAAACATCATCTTTCTCAGTGACCTCAGTTACATTCTCTCCTCTCAAAAAAGGAGACAAATTTAAATTGTGATTTAGCTGTGGCAGAACCTTGGATGTAGATCCTGAGTTGCCTCCCCACTGCTGCCTGCCTTCACAGTGGAAGATCACCTGGTAGGTTTTGTTCCTTTCCAGAACCTCTCAGGAGACACTGAAGATCGACAGTTGCCTCTTGCTTATTCTTGTGGTGATAAATGGCAATTTGATTATATTTTTATCTCTGCTATAAAACCAGTTCGGGTTTGTTTTGTTGTTTTTTTTTAAATTAAGAAGCAGTTCATTTCTCTTCTGGTGACATTCTATCGTACACCCAAAGGCAGTAAGCTCAAAGATGTTTCCATTCTAGCACCAGAAAACTTGAGGTGGAGGTGCCTCTGCTGAGGTGAGGATGTACAAAACAATGTCTGCTTTAAACCAGCTGTGCCACTGTGCCACCAGTACTAGCCTTTGCTGACCTTCTCTGGCTTCAAGGCTATCACAGTGATCATCCTGGCAGGCTTCTCAGGTGAAAACATTCACTTAGATGATGAAACATTTTCCTGAACACTGAATGGGAGACAGTTCTGGCTTATGTTTCATAACTCTTTCACAGTAAGCAAAGAGGGAATCATTTGGGCAAAACACTTCCTTTTGGGTAGATTGGGTGTGATTCTCTGAGGCATGGGCCCTTTCTCATAAGCTGCTGTGGATCTTGTTGTCATCTCTGTCTCACATGATCTGATGTACAAGGAGTTAATAGATATCCAGTGACCAAAGCCATTTATATTTCTCTTTATATACAGAAGTGAAGTGGAGCATGTAAAATTGGAAAGCAGAACCAAACCTGGAATTCTCTAACTTTATGACTAGTGTGTGTGTTATTTTCCCATGATCTTTAATTACATTCTGTTCTGGAGGGGGGAGAAGGGGAATGCTAATCTGGTGCACCAACTGGGGGAAAAACAAACTGTTTTACAGCGGGAGTCTAGATGACAGCACACAGCAAATGCAAAATCTGACATTCATATGAAAGTGAGCTAAGCAAGACCAATAGAAGAGATCCAAAATGACTGCAGCAAGAGGAATGCAAGTGGTTTAAGGAAACCATGGTTTCTCTATTTATTGAAATAGCACAGCCGACCTTTAAGGTGGTGCTGATACAATGTAGATTTTGTCGAGCAGCTCCAAGAGAGATGGCTGTCATAAAGGGAATGTGTGATTGGATTCAGGTTCATGAGAAGCTAGGTTTAGAAGAATATTGCCCTTCCCTCTTTGAACATATAGTACAGTGAGGCATGTCTCATTGCACTGAATGGAAAGATGCTATTTTCAGGTCTGCTGTTTGCTGTGCTTGCTAATGAATTTCCAAGGGGTGTTTGAGCCTTGGATATTGACTGTAGAGATGGTTGCAGTCAGTTGGAAGAGATGTGACTGAACATGAAGCTTAGTTCTGTGTGCATACAATCCTGCTCTCTGTGATTTTCCCTCAAGTTGTGCATTCAATATCAGTCTGCAATCATAAATAATTTGTAGAAGTCCAGCTGTGACTTAAGGCTTCTCTACAAACAGCATCCAGGACGCAAAGTCACGTGATAGCCTTTTTCTTCTCTCGCTGACTAAAATAGCCTTTAAAAAACTATTCCCACTTCCAGTCCCAACATTAAAGCTAACTGGGTGGATGATTTTGCTGGGGTACAGCACAAATGGTCTCTGCCCTGTTTCTTGGCCCTGATGTCTTCTTCATCCCCTTGGCTGGGAGCTGGGTCACAGCACGCTGCTGTGCTCTCCTGCACCACGGGGGCTGAGTTTCTGTGCAGAAGTAAATGTCTTTGCTAAACAGCTTGACTTAGCAGCACTCTACACTTACTATTTATTTGAGTAGGGGATGAGCAGACTGTTTAAAAACAGCACTTCCAGGGTTATTCTAGTGTCATGTTTGAAAGGCAATGGAGAGTCTGGCTCAAAGGTATCCTTTGTAAATAAAGGTTTAGGAACAAGTCTTACCTTGAGTCTTTCCCCTTCATGTTCATTAGCCTCCTATTCAAATGTCAGTGGATGTTTTTTTTCTTGGGGGATAGCATGTTTGTTATTCTCTGTGAGAAGAACCCAGGGAAGCTATGATGTGTGTCAGTTTAACACCTTTGAGTGGCATGTGAGGGCATCTCTCCTGCTCCCCAGCACTGCTAACCCATGAATAATCATGGAGCCAATGGGGCAGTATGTCTTATACCTCTCAGCATCAGCTGTGACTGGCGTGGATCCCTGGGGTGAGATCAAGGATGAAATGAACTCTTGTGTGCTTGGATGTGTCGATTATGAGCAGATCATCACTCAACACCCATGTAGTTATCACATTCTGGGCAGTTTACCCCCAGGAACAGTTGTAGCAGTGAGCTTAAATCTGGAATCCAATTTTAATTTTAATTTCTATGTGAACCCCTAGAAAAAAAAAGTTAAGTTATGCTTTGAAAAAGAAAATAAGTGAAAGGTGGAATGAGAGGGTGTGGAATAATCAAGATGCCTTTTTTTCCTCTTTGGTAGATGCTAGGAAGGAACAGGAACATACTGTGACTCCTCTCCTCTTGCTCATTGTTTGTTGATCCAGCCCATTACATACACAGTGGTCTCAATACCTTCAACCACTTCCTGCCAGCTCTGTCACTCAGAGGCCAGACTTCACTCCCATACCTTTTAGCACTGCTGTGTCTTGGGGCATTCCCTTGGGACGTCCTCTGCACTTGCTACTTCTTACCACTCTTGGCTGGAGAAAGCACACTGCACTTGCCATCCAAGCCCAATGGCACACTTAAGCATATAAAGGCCACTTGACATCATTTACATCTTTCATTAACCTTCTAAAGTAGTTTCTCAAAAGGTGCAGTGGCTTTCCTAGCTTTTGTACTCCTTTGGAAGGCTGTAATTTTGGACCACTAGTCTACCAGTGGCCTATAATTGTTATGCAAAACATTGTCCAAACATAACATAACTAATTGCACAATTAAGACTGCTTTCTTCTCATCATCCCATTCATCATACTCCTCATTCACACCTATAGTCAGCATCTGGCATTAACAAAGGCTGTATTTGTCACATTAATACATACCTTTTGTATTGAAAATGCCTTTTGTGTACCTCTTTGCTCCTTAAGGGTCCTGTTAGCTTATTCAGTAAGCCTGAAAACAGTGTTTAGAAAGCCTTGTAGGGTACGTCCCTTTTTCAGCTGTTTAATAGGAATGTAATGCAGTGGTACTCCAGGATACAAACAGCAACTCTCAGAGCTCAGAAAAGGAACCTGATACAAATCAGCAAAAGACCCCCCCCTTTCCTTAACAACACTGAGGTAAGTAATACAGTGTTTTGCTGTTTTTAAAAATCTGAGGCAAATAATGCAGAGCAGCTTTTCTTAACAGCGGACATTTCAAGGTCATCAGTCCTGTTAGTCTGATGTAAGGCACATAATGAGTTCTTTCTGATAGTCCACACCAGAACCGAGCAAACCAAACCAACTTGGAAGGTAGTGCAGGAGGTAGCAGGGAAAAGTCCAAGAATATCTGTGAATCAAAATGCAAGAAATTGCCTGGTGCCTTTACCAGCCAGACCTACACAGAAGGTTTTGTTCTGGAAGGGGTTGAGGGTGCATTTGCCACTCACATAAGGACAGGGTGGGAGCGTCTTTGATTGGAAGCCTAGGAGGTCTGCAGCACCATAATTCTTCTTAGGAAAAGGAAATGATGTAAGTTTCTACTTCTGGAATCTTTCCCCACTACTCTATAAATTTAAAGAAATAAAACACAAACAGAAAATTGATTTTTGAATGACAGTGAATTATTGTCATTAGAGGAACTGTAGTTTTGTGTGAAGGGAAAAAAAGCTCTGTGTACTATATGCTACAGTGTACTATATGCTACTTTCTGAAGCATTACTTAATGTACCAGTCATTGCTGGGAACATGGAGTCCTTTTAATGCTAGTCAGGTAATATGTCATTCTCTCTGTAGAAACTCTGCAGCAGAGACATGAGTTATATACTGATGTAGTTATCAGAAGATCATGTGGTAGCACTAATGTGAGTCACTACAGTGGAGTTTGCCCCGTTTGAAATTTTTACATAATTAAAGTGAGTCATTGTCCAAATTCTGCCAAAGTGCAGATGTCTTTAATTTAATATATGCAGTTCAGCCTGCATATGCCTTCCATAGGTGAACATCTTTTCCTTTGTGCACTACCCTGGGTTAGCTCTGGTCAGGGAGACATTTCCCTTTGCCATTCAATGTGCAGTGCTCCCACTGAAATCCATGGCAGTTTCAGAAAAAATATCTGGAACATCCAGACCTCAAACAGACCTCTCAACTTCGTTTTATGTTCTGCTGGTAATTCTTTAAATACACATACATAGATCAAAACAAGCATTTTTTTGTTTCTGTAATAACGAAGGATATGGCCCACATTTCCTGGTGAAATACAGTCAGTTGCCTTCTGTGACTTCTGTCTCTGTAAGAAGGCAAAGACCAGAGAGAGGATTAAAAAGGTAAGGAAGGTTTCTTTAAGAGAAAGCAAGCTGGACATGCTTACATAAATATCGGACTTTTAAAATTATAAACTTCAAGATGATGGAGGGCTTAGTACTGATGGAGAGTTAAACCAGGTTGTTTTAGCTGAGAACAAGACCACCCTCCATGCAGCTGGCTGAATCACCAATGTTTCTGAGGATTTCACAAATCATTTGGTTTCTGTGCTCTGAAGATGACTACTCTGAGTCATTTGGCTGAAAGGACAGTACCTTTTCTTTCTTTCCCCCTTTCCCTCTTCTCTTTGTCTCTTTTTCTTTCTCCCCCTCACCCTTTTTCTCAGCTGCAAATCTAGTTGTTCTCCAGCTAATGCTGAAACATAACAAAAATGTGGTTAACTGTCACATCCAGACATAGCTTGTAGTTTTGCTTGGCAGAGAAGGAAAGAACAGGCATATATAGAAATTTTGGGAAATTTTCTGATTAATATTGAGAGATAAAGAAAATTACTAAGGCTGGTCGGCTAATTTCTGAGTCACTGGGTAGATGCTATTTTTTCTTATTTGCCAATCCCTCAATAGGGACATTAAATAATGTTTTCTACTATAAGTTCTTTCCCAGGGAGGGAAGGAGGTTGTGATACAGGGGAAACTTGTATATTTGATTTAAAAAGTCAGCTCTTCTCCTGCAGAAGGACTGCAGCCTTACGCAAGAGGGCATCATGCATGCTGGTCCATCCGGAGAGTAGCCAGCCAAAGGGCCATAGGTTTCAAGCACCTTCTGAGAGTCCTGAAGGCTACCTTAGTAATTTATTGATGCTGGAAATGAGAAATAAAATCTTCCTGTAGTCTCCCTCCCCATGCTGTCAGTTAACACTGCCAGGAAAGAAAGAAGTTCCCACACCTTCACCTTCACTTGCTGCAGAGAAAGGATTACGCAGGTAAGCAGTCCTGCGTGCCAGGTAAATAAACAGACCCAGAAACATGTGATTTTTGACACTGTCAGTGACTTCTCCCTATTCTGTTATATTTAAGTGTTCTGTCTTCTGTTGTTCGTGATCTCTAAGCTTGTTCCTCTTAACTTTTTTTTCCCCCAGAAAAAAATCTTTGTGGCAAAAAATAAAGCCGCATGGATGTGCCAGAATAGTGAAGCACAGTGTCCTAAATGATGTAACTCAGGTTTTGGGAGCAGGATAATTGCAGTAGTGTGATGCTTCTTTTAGAATAATTAGTCTTGCTGAGAACCAGGGTATAAAAGCCTGTGCAGAGCACAGTAATGAGGCAGTTACACCATTTCCAGTATTTGTGTGCCCCTGCATCGCACTGCAGATCAGAGCAGGCGTGCCCACAGTGATGGTCAAGGAATGATTTCATCTTTGTAGCCCTGTGCCAGGACTGTGATACAAAATACGTGGGATTCATTCTAAAGGAAAGCAGTACTCATCTTCCATACTAAACCAGGGGGCCTTTGAGATCATTAAGAATCATTTTTACAAAGGAGAGGTTTATGTTTCCGTTCATGGAGCCAAAATCTGTTCTCATGCCCTGTTACTGCCTGGCACTTGCCCATCCAGCAATGAACTCTACTTCAGCTGCGTGCACTTGCAGGTGTTGGGATTTCAATTTCAAAGTACAAACAATTCTAATATTAAAAAGACTGTTTCCCCAGTGGGAATACGGATTGCATGAGCTTTCTGACTTTTCTGTTTTGTCTTTTGATCACATATGATATCACCTTTAGATCTCTCTATCAGTTTGGGGTTTTTTTATCAGCACCACAGTGGACAAAATGTCAGTAGAAGTTAAAGTGGAAAGAGTCCCCAGAGAGATAAAGGTTGTCTTCCACTTCTCACTATATGGTTGACTCTGCTGCCCTTTTCTGCTGGGGTTTAGTCTGCTGGGGCGTTTCTTTGCTTCAGTTAAATTTACTTATCTGTTATATAAATAAGGGATAGCCTTGGCCATTAGGTAAATCTACTGATGGAGGGAAAAGGGATTTTCTAGAGTGCCTCTGTGCCTTTCTGAGACATGGAGTTCAAAAACATCTGATAAGGTAACCTTCAGCTGGTTTTCTGCAATGACTTTTGTCAATGAGCCTTAAAAGCATTGATATTTTCAGGCATTATAGCTGAAGAGTACTGCAATGTCCTTGAACTACCCACCAGCCAAAGAATGACATCTCCAAACTCAGCTGGTGAATTCCCATGTACTTAGTTTTTCCTTCCTCTCTGGGGCGTCCAACTAGAATTACCAGGACCTTGGCTCTACCCAGTATGCAACACTAGACTGGTACCACTCTCAGGTGCTGCCTGGATTTGCTGTTGCCCTCAGAATATTTGCTCCTATATTGTATAGTGAAGATAATCCTTTGTTTAATTTTTTTTTTTAACGTTTTGAAAGGAAAATAGGGGTCTCATTCAGGTCTTTACATTTTTGCATGATAGTACAGTTGAACAACGTGTACATGTGTTAATTAAACATCCTGTCTTATCACTGTTTTGGTAAGTGTCCTGTAAATTTAATCACTATGACACCTCTGTACACATTACAATCCTTTTAAAGATCTAGAGAAAAATCCTGGTGGATTATTCAAAGCACTAAATCACACAGAATTACAGTAGTTATTAGAGGCATTAAAACCTCTGATAAGAAGCTTTATCATGCATTTTTGGGGAAGCTTAATCTTTATCAGAGATGACTGTAAATAGAAGGGAACAGTAAAAAACTTGATAACAGTTTATTTTACAGTACATCAATAATCAGGTACTGTAATTACAGTATAGTTACATATTTATTGCATAGTAGGTAACTACAGTTTATTGGGTTTTTTGTCTTTCTATTATTGCAATTACCTGCAAGACCTGAGCCAACAAAGGGCTTTACTCTATTTCCACTTACCCTGGCTTTACACACACATGCACACACATATTTACATTACATATATGTTTTGACTACCTCAGAGAAGTTGAACCTGTTTACATGGAGGAGGAACAGGCAATGGACATGCTAAAGATCTCTCCCACGTGTGCATTTATCTAGATTCAGAACTATAAATGAAGGGAATCAGATTTTAGCTGTGGTTATATTTAGCTATCTAATTTTTTCTCCTCTTTCTGGCACTGGAAAAGTTGTGGTATTCTTAATCACTTAGATAAACCTCTCAGTTACAGACCTACTCAGTGTGTGGGTGTTTATATTTTATCTGTACATTATTTATCTCTGTACATCCACATCTGAGTATAGATTAGATTAAGTCTCTGTTAATTCTTCTTGGGCTGTGTGTGCATGCCTGTGTTTGTGTATTTCCAGGAGTAACCCTGAAATGTTCTGTCATTTTGGGGTGTAGGCTAAGTGAAGATAGCTGTTTAAGTGTGGCTTCTTCCAATTTAGTGCTGTTTACAATATTAAAGGTTCTAGTTAATTTAAGAGTTGTTGTGAAGCTGGCAGAAGAAATGTTCATGCTGGAATTCAGAGCTTTCCTTGATCACGGGTGATGAAGGTGTAATACAAAATGTAGCCCAGGAGTGGTTTGGAGTGACTTCTGCTCCTCATGCCTTTGGTAGGAGCCCAGCCATACCTCCAAGCACAGATTTGGGCAGCACAGCCTAAATAAGCTACAGAGAATTTGGTGAAAGTCCAAAGAAAAAGCAATGGGGGTGATAAGATAGCAAGGAAATGTGACCTGTCAGGAAATACGGAAGATATTGGGGGTGCTCGGCCAGAAAAAGAGATCTCTGAGGGACAACATGGCAAAGGGCAGTAAGAATACAAAAGGCTGTGGGAAAAGAAAGTCAGTAATTTATTCTCCTTGTTGAGAAATGGGAGGGAATGGGATGTAATTGGTTCAACAGGAGCAAACAAAATTCACATTAGGTATTAGCAATGACCTTCTAAAGCAGATAAAACACCCGAAAAAGGCAATTTGGGATGTTGTGGAATTTCGTCTGCTGGAAATTTTTCAGAAACAGGCATAGGTGGACCTGCCTGGAGGCACACAGGGGGATAAAAGGCATCAAGACATCTTAACAACACTCCTGGTCCAGTTTTCTGTGCATTGAACCATCTGTTTAAGAATCATGGTTGTGAGAAGGTGGCATGTTCCCAGTTTGCTTGCCAGTGGATCAGAAGAAAAAACAGGTGAATTGCTCATCTAAAATAAAACCTCTGTCCAGTAAAAACCTTGGAAAGAATCAGCACCCACATGTGTCTCTTAAACTACTGAAACTTCATTTCTATCAAGATTTGAGGGCAGATGCTACACTGGCTGAAGCCAGTGGCAAAAACTTCCCCTGGCAGTAGTGGAACCAATGTTAATTTATACCATAAAATCCCTGTGTTTTGCTGACTGTTTTCAGCTAGTGATTGCACATGACAGGCATGGTTTACACTGCTTAATAATAAACTAGACAGTAAGATGTATTTAAAGTCTAGTAGCAAGTGTCAATATATACTTAACATACTCTTATTTTCCTTTTCTCTTCCTTCTGATGGAGTAAAATGTCAGGTAATATATTTACTATCCAGGACTTGTTGGTTGGGGGACTCCAACATGTTTAATTTTCAGGTGAAATAACTCAGATTTTTCTCTTCTTATGTGAAACAACTCTAAGTGAGATAACAGTATAACTTTTATTGTTATTTTTTCTAGAAGAAGTTTTGGTTTTATTTCTATAGGAGCTGGCATTTGTAGTAAACAGGGAGAGGCAATGACGCAGTGTGAGAATGATTGCTTGATATACCAAAAATTCTTCCTGCAGAAGATGAGGGTACTGGTATGTTAGGCTGGGTTTGTACAGTTCAGTTCAGAGAGGTAATTGTTTGGGGTTTTTTCTCCTAATTTTTGGTCTTATGACTGATGAATAAGTACTGTATTTGCAACTTTTTACCTGTACTGCAAGAGGTCCATGCTCTAGGCCACATGGAAAGTAGGTTGCATTAAGCAATATACTTAAACCTCCAGATGCTTTCCCTGTGGGAAATGCTTCCAACTGAGACTTAAAAAAAAAAAAAAATTATAACATCCTTTTAATCACAGGTGATCCTCATGGACCCTTTTCCACTTAGCCCACCTTGCTTCAAATGGTGTGCAAAATGCCACACTCATGAGTAACATGGAAAATGCAGCACTATCAGGACAGAAAGGTTCAAGTCTTGACTGGGAGGACTAATTTGGGGGATGTTGGTTCCTTTGCAGGTATTTAACAGGAAACATGAATAGAAAGATGCTGAGGCTGCTGTTTATGGCTCAAGCCACTTTCATACAGTCCACTGAGTGTGTTTACAGTGTTCATAATACTGCTGTGTGGTTTCGCCTCCATTTCAGAGAGAAAGGGGTCTCCAGTGGTTTTCTGAACACAGTGTACAAAGGACTTTCTAAATGTTTTTATAGGCTTATGCTATCTCTAATGCTAAGGATTTTAAGGATATGGTTTTTGAAAAATCTGTTTTATTTTAGTAAACATTCTTTCTACAGAGGCACATTAGAGAGGAAAGAATAGGATTATTTAAGGGAGGGGAATTAATTGTGTCACTTCTATACGCATTAGGCAAATTGCCTCACTTATAGTTAAGAGGTAGCATGGGAGTATTTAAGTGTAGGGTACCTGCAATGCACTTTATGATAGTCTTAGCTTATGACCTTATATCATTTTATTTCTCTATTAAAGTAAGACATTCCTCATGGAGTCTGCAATTGTGCACAGTGCTGTAGTTAGCATCTCATGTCCTGATGACTGCATGGTGCACTGTGATAAAACAGGGAAGGAAGTGTTGAGTACTCCAGAAGTTTGTATGGGAATCCAAGAAGTAAAAAGTGATATCTGATATGTAGTAGGAGGGAAGATATGTAAATGAGATGTGAAAATGTCTAACTCATAATTACATTCTATGTGTTTTACCCATAAACCCGTTTTAAATGGGTACAGCAGATGCCACAGTAAAGAGAGTAACCTAAGAAGTAATTATGGGCCACCCAGAAATAATAGACCGAGTCCCTGACTCCAGAGGTAGTAAAGACCTCACAGGTCAGTCCGGTGACGATGCTCAGCATTTATGTGTGATTTTGGCATTCCACAGAGGAGTGCTCAGATCTTGAGGAACAGACTGTGCTGACTTGGAGCACCCTCCTGCCTTGGGGAGAAGGAAGAGTGACTGATGAAAGATACTGTTTCTGGGCTTTATTTTACATGGAACAAGTTGTCACAGGAGGAGCAAGAGAATGCCTTTGGACACAAGCAGTAGTGAGTTGTTTTCTGCATGAGAACAAATGCTGACCCTGGTGGTGAGTGCTCCCTGTAGCCTGACGCTGTCGGTATTGCTGCTTAAGGGACTTAGGCAGAGGTAGTTTATGGCTCCTGGTAGGTTTTGGGGCACATTGCATGTTACATTGTCCAGTCCTTTGCAGAGGGATAAATTGGGTTGTGAAGAGAGATGCAGCTCTAAGGTTATGCGGACTTTCAAGTCAGAGTTGAAAAACAGACTGTGTTTGGACATTTTCAGGGTTGGGGAACAGTCAGATTCTCAAGCTTACTGCACAGGGCTCTGAGTTCAATAATTAAATTACTGCTGAAAACTTAGATACTATAATGCTTACAATCCACATGTCTCACTCTTAAATACTGAAATGATAGTTCTGATCTTTTTTTCCAGTTACTTCAATGGGAAATATTGTAAATTTGGCGTAGTTACCGTAGAAGGTATTAAGTTTAGTTATGACCCCTGGAACATCATTTAACCTCTTGACTGAGAAGTGGGTGATACTTTGTCCTCAATATCGAATCTTAAAACATCAGACAAACTTGTAAAATGCTTCCTACCACTGTCTGTATGCCAAACATATTGCAGTTGCACTTTGAGTTGAGTGTACAATGTAGCTGGAAGAACAACAGAAAGGGTCTTAGCAAAGCCTGTAATGTTTGCAAAAAAATAGAAAAAAAAAAAGGAACACAGCTGAAATGTTCCTGTGTGTGATTAAAAATGTATACCTTCATTTGTTTTTCCTCATGCAGCCAAGTCATAGTAAAAGGAATATACCTGCTCAGGCACCCAGAGTTTCTTCCAGGAAGGTCAGCTCCCAGAAGTGAAATGGAAAAATAAATTAGGTAAGAGTAACGGCTGAGAAAAAAAGTGAACTTTAAAGCAAAAAGACAGAAGTAAGATCTCAACATAGGAGATTGGTTTTTTTTGCAGTGCAGGAGTGAATGAGCAGTAAGTTCTTAAGTTATCACAGAAGAGGAAATCATCTAAATACATAGATGAAGAAAGGTTTCGTTTTCTCCTCTCACCAGTAGCTGTTCTGTGGTTTGCGTTGTTATGACTTTTTACAAGCACTGTTTACACAAAAATCACATTATTCTCCCACTACTGACGTAGCTGGTGATGTAAATGCGCCTGCTCAGGGCCTGTTCCTCAGGGAGGCAGAGCACGCAGGGCTCTCTGAGCACCTCGTGTTGGTCGGCAGCTCCTGATGCCAGGATTTTGGGACCGGCTGCCTTCGTGTTGAGCTCTCTGAGCTCCTTCACGGAAAACGAGATTTGGTACTCAAGGAGAAAGGACCTTGTTTGAGAGCTGCGGTGCAGGGTAAATCTCCCTTTTCCTTCAGCAAAGCATTGCATCCTCTCTCTTCTGAAAAGAGGTACACTCCTGTGAGTCGTAGTCAGGAGGCTGTGGCTGGCAGGATGCAGGATATGGGAACAAATTAACCCAATCTCTGCATTTAGCAGCAATATTAATATTTTCCCAGGAGCACTTACAACGTGTATCTGTTTGTTTGGGGTTTTTAAAGTGACATTAAACTACCTTCAAGGTAGCTCTCTTCCTAAATCCACTGCAGACAGAGAGGAGGGATGGTCTGACAGGAGCTGGTGGCAGCAGGATGGGCTGACTGCATGCTCCCCACCAGCAATGAGTGCTGCTCTGAGTTAAGACATCAGGGGAGGACTTTCGCAGGAAAATAATGAAAACACTGACAGGGTGAGACCACATGCTGAAAGGGAAAACTTATTTCCTTAAGAGGCACAATCATGCTTCATTAAAGGAGCATTGTAAGGAAACAAATAGGATTTTTAAAAAATTGCTTCTCACAGAAACAATAGAAAAGGAATTTCTCGTAGGAAAGGAATGCTAACTGAATTATTTTTGTGATATAAAAGCATTCCAGTGTTGTGCTTGCAGCCTGTGAGGAAGAGGGAAAGAAAGAAAGTGAAACTAACTGGAAACAGCTGAAACCAGCTTCAGTGTATAGGCTGAGAGCAATGAGAGATTAAAAAAATAATTAAATCAGTTAACAGTGTATTAGATAACTTTGTAAGTGTTTACTTTAACAAGGGAAATATTTGTTCTTGTGTGTGTGAATGCAGCCTTTATTTTCATCAGTTTTAGTCTGTCTTGCTTCTAATGGCAGCGAGTTTTCAGCAGAAGAGACAGGCCACCAAGACCCCTGGTTGTTACATGCATAGCTGGAGATTTTAGCAGGTCCAGGTGTAAAGACATTGGAGCAGAATGTATCCTGTAGCTCTGCATTTAATTTCTAACTTTTAATTATTTTCTGTTTCTGAGCAAAGGTTCTGTATTCAGTCTTCTGCCAAACATGATTAGCATTAAACCCAGACCATGCATTATGCCTCTGGACTAGGGGATGCAGGTTTGCTACTTAAATGTTTGGTTTTTTTCTGTCTGCCAACTGCTTTGTTCTGACTATCTACTGTGGAGCTGTTGTCCCAATGATCTGAGTAATCTTCTTCCTTCAAGCAGCTCTTAAGCATCCGTGTTTTCATGAGGAAATATGTAATTCATTCCATCCCATAGGCCAGTAGTGGAAAAGAGCATGGGGAATGGGAGGTGAACTGGGATGGTGTGCTGGGGAAGACAAGATAAATAGCATAGTACTTATGCAAGAGGGAGAGGGAAAGTCCTGATTCAGGGTTGAGTTTGGCCCATGTGTTGTCTTCTGAGAGACAGTGGGGTCTGGGGAGAGAACGTGCCCAGCAGCACATGCCACAGAGGCACGTGCATGTCCCCGGCATGTCCTTCTATGTCACATGTAGGCACAGGGAACAGAAGTCACCAGCAGCTTCCCACAGCTGTGGCCATCCCCTCAGTAACCTTTGGTGACTGTCACAGTTTACCGTGGCACAGGTATAGATCAAATGGCCCTGGGTTTTGATTTGTGTGGTTGTGATTCATTGGACTGTAGGAGATGTAATTTTGACATGGAATGGCAGAAGTGGAGGTATGTGAGAGCCATCATATAAAATGGTATAAATTGGATCTCATTTGGGACTCTTGCATTGTCTCAGTACCCAGGGATGGCTTAGGCCATAACACCCCTTAGCAGCATAGGAAGAGAGGTGTGTGATTCTCACCTTGGAGGCAAATACTTTCTTCAGTGTCCATGTGCCAGCTGCATCAACTCAGAACACTGTAAGGAGCTCCATTAAGTTCTATTGGGTCCATAATCTGCACATTAAGAAAAATTTACATGATAGATGGAGCTGTTAAAGTCTAATTGGGTAATCAAAAATTAGTTAATGTGCCAAAATATGTATTTAGCTGATAAACTCTAATGGTTCCAAAGGGTTCTAGTATTAATAGAAGGCATGCTTGCACGCTAAGGAGTTGAGAGTAAGATATTGCTCTTGTAACACGCATTTCAAATAAAGATCCCAAAGCACTTGACAGATATTAAATCACTTATTGATTTGATTTTTCCAAAATATGTCCATCCAAGGCTCTGGGGGAATATATGTTAACAATAATGTCAAATTTGCACGTAAGTAATAAATTATAATTTCCCCCACTTCCCAAGTCTATCAAGTGCAATAATCACTCCTGCCCTTAAACCCAGTTAAAACCTCTTTAGGCTGGGTCTTCCTTAATTGAACTGTATTAGGTTCCCAAGATATACTGTATCCACTTGAGTGACAAATAAGTTGAATCCCAGTGAAAGTAACTGGTTTGAAAAGGGTTAGAGGTAGAGTAAGTGGCACAGTCAGTAGAAGAACATGTCATTGCTGGTTACTTCTCCTTTACTCTGCAGAGTAACCAGCACAGCATTTGTGTATTCTCGGAGCCAGAAGGATGTTTCAGCATTCTGCAAATAGCTTCCTTACCTATTTGTTCAAATTTCATTATATTTTACATGGAGGACATGAATAAGAATTTTAAAATAACTCTTCTGCTTAATCTTTCCAAAGTGTCCTAATGTATTATTAATAGCATGCCACTCCCACATTATAATGGCATGTGGTTCTGTGTTTGTACAGCATCTAGTGCAATAAGAACCTCATCCAAGAGACTTTTGTAGGCTCTTCTACAGTTCAAACAGATAATGATAGCTTTATTTTAATATAGGAAAAGGTTATCCTTGTTTTATGAAGGAAATGGAGGCAGAAAGGTAACACCTTTCATAGAAGTAGAACTAGACTGCAGGCTCAGATGTTTCTTTTCTGCTCTGGCTGCCAGACCACAGCACAGAGGCATTGCTAAAACTTGCAGCTGTTAAACACAATTTATGGTTTGGTTCATATATAATGTGCCTTTATTTCTCTATGGGATTTTTAACAGTAACTATCTTGAGTGTATCAGACCTATTGTGCTCTAAAAAAGCCTCCAGACACTTAGAAGTGCCAGACAGCCAAAGTCCCTTCTGTTCAACTAGGCACACCTTTGAGGAGGGAAAAAGAACATGTCCAAGAAAACTCAAGCTTAGGGTAACCTAATCCTATCTCCATACCATGTAAATATTTAAAGAGAAAATGCAACAACCACATTGTTGAATTTCCTACTTCGGATGACTGTCACATTTTTAATGATAGTTGAATAGTTTTGTATTTTATTTATGTGGTATCATTTGTTTGCTGGGGAATATGAATTGAATGGTTTCCTTGCCTCTGAATTTGAAAATGTATTTTCCCCGATATCATTAGTTGAAGGATGTTACCACATAAATAAATAAATAAGCCAAGTGTTGTGATTGTTTGCTGTCTAATATACATAGATCCAAAAGTATACTGAAATGCTGTTTGAAACAGATGAGTCAATGCCACATTTTCTGACATCTGCCTAGAAAGGGAGAGAAAAAAAAAAATCCTTACAGAGAGGGAAAAACCAGAAACAGTCACTTGGCTTTTTGGGAAAGCTCTGGCCTGAGAAAGGAGCTAGAAGAAAAAAAAAGAGAAGGTGGGGAATAATGAATTCATCAAGCTGAAAATGCACAGGCCAATGGACCGCTTAGATTTCAATAGAAGGCAAATGGAAAGAGAGCCCCCATTACTGCTGAGATGCAGCGACACGGCTGCACTAATCGCTTGGTCATGCTTGGGAGACACTAAGCCATCATGGGCCACGACATGGGCAGAACAGGCACCAGGGTTTGTTGTAAGAAAAAATTGTTTATTTAACATCCACAACCAGCATCATCCCTCTCCTTTACCTTGCACCCCCGTGCCCAGACCCATCCCTCTCTGCCGGGGGAGTGCGTGCCAGGCAGCATGGCCGGGCTCCTGCTGCGGAGCAGGCCTGAGCAGCTGATAGCAAGAAGGGAATGGTTTTGGTAGGGTGCAACCAAGGTGGTGACAGGCAGAACTGTCCTGCAGTGGGAATCAATGTCTCACCAAATTGGTCACCCCTTTAAACAGAATTTAGAGCACTTACTAGCTTCAAAATTCATGTAAGTGTTGAGATTACTTTTATGTGAGATACGGCCTCTCTCCTGAAAGAAATAATTCTCTTTGGCTGTTATTTGGACAACTGGCCATTTCTGTTTGAACAAAAGGGAAGGTGCTGAACCAGGTGATGTTGGGCTGAGAAAATCATACTGTCTGGGACCTTGTTATGGTAACATTGACGAGAGTCTTCTCCGAGGCTGGTTTTCCAAGGCCAGCTAAGCTTTGGCACAGTTGTGCTGCTTGAATAACGCAGTGCTTGAAAGGAGTGCAGCGTTGGTGCAGGAGCTTGCAAATGCTGGGCTCTATTCTTGGCTCCTGCCACAGACTTCCTATGTGCTGAGGAACAAATCTTTTAGATCAACGTGCTTTTTTTTGGGGAGGGGTTCTTTTTTTGGTTAGTATTTCCTTGCATTTTAGATCTGTGGGGAATTAAATGGAACGGACATTTAGATTCACTTCCTCCCCCCTTCCTTTAGTAATAGACAAAATGGAGAGGATATAGAAACATGTTTAAAAGATCAAATCAATGCACTTATTTTGTAAGCAGAAACTAAAGCAAACAAGCTGTTGGTTTCTTTAAAAAATACACAACTGCTTTTTTTTTCCCTAGCCTCCCTCTGAGATAAATCAAAATCAGTCTTTGAAAGATTAATTGAGGAGTCCATATCTCACAAAAATGTAGGCGATGACTGAAAAAAAAGGGCATAGTGTTGACTAATAAAACTGTCTAGCTATACAAACCTTTAAAATGAAGAAATTTCCCATCCACATATTTTTTCTGACACATATCTTAATTAGCTCCACAAAAACCACTGCCTACTTCCACTTTCTCATTAATTAGTCCCATGCTACTGTGAAGTGAGCACTGAAAAAATAGCCATTCTTAATTCCTTGTGTAACAATACAGGACATTACCTTCATTCTGACCAGAGGAGAAGGGAAGACACTCTATGAGAGCACAGCTGTCTTGTAAGACTCCTGAATTCATTTACAGATTTGCATTATATCTGTGTAAGAGAGAATTTTATGTCCTGAACTCACACACACACACACATATATTTTCATGCAAAATTAGTAAATCTACAGTTCTGAACTGTGATCTGCTCTGGGGTGTTCCTCTATGATAAAACTAATATTAGGGAAAGAAAGAGACTAGGAGACCAGAAGTTAATTAAAAATAAAAAATCAAAAATCACATGTGTTTAAGGCAGAAATAAAGAACTGAGAATTCTTTGTTTTCTTCCTCTTTCTGTGGTCCAAAAGGAGAAATAATAATGAAGAAAGAAACCCTAAATTGAGCTCAGCTTACTCTTTAAGAAAAGCCCCCAAAATTCCTTGAATCTGGATAGCTATAGCAGATTCATTTACAAAATTACCATTGCTCCTCCAGTCCTTATTCAGATAAGTTCTATTTTTGATAACGCATGTGTGTGAGCTTGTTAACCGAACCCATACTTAATGGACTTCTAAGATCTACAGGCCCAAATAGCTTAAAAATGTAATATCTTGAGGATGCTGACCTGTGAAAGCATGCTCCTGAGCTTTCTGAGGGGCCAGGTAACAAATGTAGTTTAGATATTTTCTAGTCAGGTGAAAACTGTCTACTGTGGTGTCACAATTTCTGTTATTAGTGGCTTTAGTTTTATTCTTTGCAAACCATGAAGTTGGGGGATTGAGCTGAAACTGATGGACTCACCTAGGAGTTTTCCACCACCAGGAGACCACAGGCCACCTTGTGAGGCAGTCTGCAGTCAGAACAGAGCAGTTTGGAGGGGCTGGAAATGTAGGGATTTATGGCACAGCATCAAAGTGCAGGTAGGTAACCCTGGCAGTACCCACCCTCCAGAAAAATGTGATCCTGAATTGTCCTGAGTTTCCACAAGTTTAACATTATGATATTGGTTATTCAACATCTCTCTAGTGAATTAAAGTTCAGCCTGAGGATTTATCTGCTGTTGCATCTTGATGAGACAGAAATGATTGAGTTTAGGCCAGGCATAGCTAATTTATCTTAATACAGATGAAGCCTGTATACCTATCTTCAAGTAAAGATCATGTTTCTCATCATGATATCTGAGAGTCTTTAACTCTCTATCATGAGAACTTCCAGTTCCTCACTTAAAAAAGAATAATTAGAGAATTCAGTATGCCAATTTTATCTGATTAAAAAAAGCATGTAAGCTCTTCACCCATAGTTTGTTGAGCTTATTTTATGTAAGACCAAAGTTGAGTAAAGAGATAGGTCATTGAAAGAAGACTATGTGGCATAGTATGAAGGTTGTTTTTCAGGTTCATAAAGTGATCTGATTTCATTTTGAGTTCCCAATGTTTGTTTTTATTTAAAATGTCTGTAAGGGTGACTGTTCAGAATGTACTATCCAAGATAATAGCATTAACTGGCATGGCTGCAAAATCAATAATAGTAACAAAAATATACCTCTACTGATTAAGAGTGACATAAAATAAATTTGTTAACTGAAATGGATGTAGTCAACAGTTTAAACACGTGTCTTAAATGCTGTAATGCAATTCAGAGTTCTTATTTTAACTTTTAGATAATTTTTAAAAAGAACCTTTGAAAATATGTATTACGTTTCTTTCCTTATGAAAAGACAAGCCAAACTGAGATAGAAAAGCATTTCATTTCCTCTAATAGAGCTCCCACCTGCAAAAATAAACTTGATAACAAAACTGTAGTGTACTAGAGAAAGTAACTGAAATTGGTAATTCATAAACTATAGACTAGCTTTGAAGGACAGGTCTTTGTCATCAGGCTTCATGAGAAACAGCAGAGCAGAAATAAAAATAGATCATTGACCAAAAATATCCTTTTCCAGCTGGGTCATTTAAAGAACTGTCCTTTTTTTTTAGTCATAAATACATACAGCTGATTCCAAAACTACCCCAAAAAGGGGTCTAACTCTAGAGGTCACATCCTCTGGAGGGTTTTGTTGTTGCTTGCTTGCTTGCTTGCTTGCTTTGGATTTTTTTTTTTTGAGCAGGAAGGGTCAGGAATGGTTATGGGGAGAAAGAAGTGTGATTTGCAAAAATATAAAACCTGCAATAGGATCTTTGAGTCAGGTATGCAAGCATACATTCACCAAGCTGTGACCACCAGGGCATGTGCATCCCAGTCATGTCACTTCCAAGCCCAGCAGATGCAGCTACTTGAAGTCTTCTCTGCACTGACTCATGGGTTTTGGATTTGGCACATAAATGCAGATGTGTGGGCCACATATGCATTAACTTACTAAAGCTAATTATTTATATCTGTCACATAAGGAACCTAAAGGCTTTTGGGAACTCAATGGGAGCACCTTGGGCACTCAACATAGCATCATCATCAAGACACAGGTCAGCAATATGGCAAGCTGATTTTTACCTCATTTTGAAGGGAAAATGAAGAGACTTAGCCATTCTTTTAGATGTCTTCAAGCTGTTTGCAGACACCGTAGTTGAGATTAGCTTCTTATAAATCAGGGGGTTTTATATCTATATATGCAGTTGAAAGTCATGGAAGTGCTCTGTTTTTGTAGATTTATTTTCTTTTTTATTTTCCATTTAGCTGTGAGGATAAGACAAGTAAGAAGTACAATGACCCCATGTGGGTAGAGAGGGCACTGAGGGAAGTGATTTTCACTGTGCAAGGACAGGAGGTCAGCTGGAGTTTAGCTACAAGGATGCTGTGCAGGTACACACCACACAATGTCCTTGTGTCTCAGCATGCCAGAAAAAGGCTGAGGAGCAGAAGGATGAGCAGCATTTTCAGTGGCAGACCTGCAACAGGACCAGCCACCCCTTGACTGTGAGTGGTGAAAAGCAGGAGGCTGTAGGAGAGGATCCCCATGGATGTGCACACTGCACATGCTGAGGTGCCTGAGCAAGGCACCTGTGCTTGCCACAGCTCCGCGCAGCTTTGCTCCATCCCAGGGAAGCCCAACAAGAGCTAACTAAGTCATGCACTGCAGACAAACACTCTGACATTGACACTCTGACAATCTTCAGCTTCTGTAAACAGCTTTTGCTCCAGTGGGGGCTATTTGTTCATGCCAGCTACTTGTTCTGGCTTCCAGCTTAAATGAAAGTTTGGCAAAACTCTGCTTGTGTCCCCTTCACACAGTGGCATTTCACAGGAAAGACACATCTGGGAGACTACTACAGATGCTTCAGACGTGTAAAATGTTTATTCACTCTATCTCTTAAAATTATTTTAACACTTAGGCACAGCTTGGAGAATAGATATAAAACTAAGTATTGACAAAACAAAAAAGTATGAAGATTCTAGTTCAGGACTATCAGAGATAATGATATCTAAACACCTTAACCTCAAACTCATTAGTCTCACATATCTCAATCAATATGGATTCTCTCAGAAATCAATTTTCAGCAGCAAATATGATTGTTAAATAATTCACAAGTTACAGGCCTTCAGGCAAGAAGAGGTTAGAGAAGCAGAAGGAAGTGGTGATCTTGACCTGAGATGTGATTTCAATTAAACGAGGAGAGCATCTGTAAAACACAGTTTTGTGTTCAAGGTGTCAAACTGTTTAAAGAAAAGAGGATTACAGATGTAAATTGCAGTCTAAAGTATTTAAAACACATTCTTATTTTTCATACATTAGCAGAAAGAATTGATCAGCAAGGAATGTGCCATTTTTAGACATCCCAGCCAGTACTACTGGCATAATTTCTTTTGTTTATTTGCTTTTGCTTTTCACCAGTCTTTATTTCACTGCTAATTTATTATGCAGTCTCAGTGAAAGGTAGACCTGGTAAAAAACTTCCGGAAATTCTCTCAGATCTTTGGACATTTCTGGCCAAAGGCATAGGAATTTGTGCTTATTACAATTTTTATTTTCTCATGTCTACTTGGTTCATACCCATGTTTTCATGTTTACTATCAAGGGAATGACAATTCTGAGCAGAAACATTATTTTAGGGATGGAAAGGTTAGCTTGGTGGGATGGTAGTACCACTCCAGCACTTTTCTCAGGGCCTTATCATGCCTACTGCAGCCCATGGAAAGATTTGTATTGATCTGCTGAATCTTGAATCTGACTCTAATTATGCTTGTGTAAATTTGGAGTTGCATCACTGAAGTTAATGGTATAATAACTATATTAGATTAATTCAAATATTCATATTCAGGCGCTGAATTCTTCTGATTTGTAGTTTAGTTGTGATCTCCATAGATGCAAGTTGTAGTTTTAACACAATTTAGAAATCATAATTTAATTAAAAATATTTACTAACCTAATTATTTCTATACCAGACATCTCTTTGAAGTAATTATAATGATACATTTTAATCTGATGTTATCTGTATTCTGCCAGGGATTTTTCAATGGGCATAATTTGGATAAATATCAAGCACTCCAAATGCATTTGAATTCAGCCCAGGTCAATAATGGTATTACTGTCTGAAGGCCCTCGATGGTTTAGTCAGATGAGCTGGGGAGCTTATTCCAGTTTTGACAGCACTTAGATGCTCTGATGTCAGATACCAGCATAACAATTCAAGTAGGTGGAAGAATTGCAGTAAAAAGGTACCTTTAAGGAGGCACACCTGAGGCTTTTGTGCAAAAACCTAAATTCATTCCTAGTCTTTGAAGTGATCTGAGCTAAGGTTTGGGGTTACCATGCATGAGACAAAACTTGAGTCCCACACATGTTTTTAATTTCTTTCCAAAGCACCCCACCCTTTGTGGTTGGCTGTCAGCCTTTCACCTGCACAAAGTTTCAGTTACATCAAAACTAAAGAGGAGGAGAAAAAAAAAAAAAAGAAATCCCAACAATGAACCTTTCCCTCCTGATCTTAGAAATGCTGCATAAGTTCACCATCTCGAAGATTGTTCAAAACATGAAAAAAACCTACTTCTTAAAATTCTTTCAGTGTCTCTAAAATTACTTCAACCCTTTTCTCTGTTAGCAGATGCATGAAAGAGTAAAGGGCTCTGGTTTTCTCTGCTGTGGATAATGAGTGAATTGTGAGCAGAAGTGAAAGGCAGCACCTGGCTGCTCCTGAGAAGAGGGACAACACTAAGCAAGATCGTAGAGACAGTTTTGTTATAGACTCATGGGAGTGAAGGCTCGATCCCCTTTTCTGTGTCAGATTACTGTGAAAACAGAAAATTTGTATCCATGAATAGGGTCACGGTCTGAGCTCATGTCCAGGAAAGTGAAAGAAGGATCAGGAAGAGTGTTGGTGTTCACTGCTATGGAATTACAGCCAACCACCTAAAAGGGATTTCAGTCAAAAATGGGCTAAAGTGAAGTGGAAAAGGTATAACATATCCTTATGTTACTCTTTGTTTCTAGTCTGGTTTTGTGTTGAATGAACTTTGTTTTTAAAAATATATTTTGAAATGTGATTAGTGGTGAATGTCAGTGAAATTTATTGTACTGTTAAAATCCTATTGGGTCTTTGTTTATGAAATGTATTTTCCTGCATTTGAGGTTTAGGGAGGCTTGATAATGAGGCTGTGAAGATTCATGGCCCCTTTTCTGCAGCTTAATTTAGGCTCTATATCAAATATGTAAAAGAACATTATATCTTCCTGCAGCCTGTGTGTGTGATACATTTTGTATTATTTCCCTGCCAATGTTATTTTTTTTACAAATGCAGAGATGGAAAATGGTGACAAACTGACAAGCTTTGCTTTCTGTTGTTTTCTGGGCTAGGAAGAGTAAATCTGAAAGCTGCTGTGGATGTAAGTTTTATTAAGGTGAGACGTGCCCATGGTCACATGCTCACTGAAGATTGCATTATTCTTGGCTTAAAGTGTTAGTGGACAGCCAGCAGGGCAATTTGTGGGGAGCTGTTCCAGAGGCCCACTGTTTCTGCTGCCAGCTGAGACCTTCCCCTTCCAGGGTAGGACACCTGAAGATAAACGTCCCCGTCGGAAAGCGGCATGGTGCCCCCAGCCATATGGCAGTGACCTGGCAGTGAGCTTTATTTAGCTGTAGAGGTGTAGCTGAGGGATACTCTCGTCCTTGACTGTAATGAGCTTGGGAGGATGGTGATTACAGTGGAAAGGTGTGACTTAGATTTCCACAGAGTTGGTCTGATCTCCTCCTTGTTCTGCTGATTCTCCGTGCTGCCATCTGTCAGTGCAGAGAGGCTCGGGCATGGTAGGATTGGTCCCCAGGTGATTTTGGTCTGTTGCTCCAACGTAGCATATCTCTTCCAGGGAGGTGTTACTGTACCTGATTTAGAGAACCACCCTATATTGATCTGTTCCATAATTTAAGAGGATCTTTAATTCATGTTTTCCCTGTACAGAGGATTATTTTCCTCTCAATGCTCAAATCCTGTCCAAAACCCAGGTTCATTGAGAGTGGTACATAGGTGCCTCTGGACACAATGGCTCCCAGTTCTGCAAATACCCTTTTTACTAACTTGGTCAAATGACTGTTGCTGGCCATAAGCAGAAATTCTGAGGTATTTCTGGGGGATGGATATATAGGAAGAGTAGGGCAGGATGTTTCCATTTGTTACAGGTGCATCCTTAAGTACAAGAGAAGGGCATTGCTTCCTGCATGTCGGTGTAATTGAAATTAGAACCCTGCCCCAGCAGTCGGTAAAGAAACTGATAAAGATCAATTTTGTTGCCTCACCAAAAACTGAAATATCACAAATTGACCTCCTCTTGCTTACACAATAGAAACTCTGAGTAATCCCACTGAAGGCTGGGGAGTGACATATGTAAAACTCTTGTTCTCTGATCAAGCCCCGAAGTCTTTGCAAGGGAAAGCTTTCATTTGCTGACATCTTTTGGATTGATAGGAGCAGTTAGGGAATGAAACCATCAGCTCCATCTCAAAGATCTCTAGAAGCAGCACATCCCTGCTTTGAATTGTTCCAAGTTGTGTCTTTCAATCCTACCTCTGCTATGTTCGAGATGTTGTTTAGCCAGAAAAAACCCAAATCTTTAGGACCAAGCTTTCCTTTCAGCTGTGTCCTGGGATGTCAAGAGAACAAAGCTCGTTTAATTGTTCCTCATTCAGGATGTGTCACATGGCATTATAATAGTCAAACAATATTCATTAGGCAAAACAATTGCAATAATTATCTTATAAAAAGTCAGGCTGGGTAATTTCTTTTAAAATGAGGATAATCTCCAGAGGAGATTCTGCTCCAGTTTTGGTTTTGTTTGTTTATTTTTGGCTGAATGGTTTTAAATAGAAATTACTGAGGTGCCAATGACCTCTGGGTTCAATTGAATTAAGACATTTAAATGAAGTTTAAGCAATATTGGTATTTGCTGGGAGGTAGAAAATGTTGTGTAGGAAACATACTGCAAATTTTGTTTTGAAGCAATGGCAAAAAATCAGGTGGTAGAGTGGTTTTAAGCATTTCAGTAAGGGTCTTGAAATTTGGAAAATGAGATCTTATCCTTAGTCCTCCTTGAGATGTTCTGGTTTTTAATGCTTTGTAACATTACTGGGGGGTTTTTGTTCATCTGTGGGGACTCATACAGGGCATGAAAAACAGCAACAGCATTCCTCCTCCTTAATTTCTTTTGCTTCTCACTCTTAATGTCATTCCCAAGTATTAGGAAAATCCTGTACCTGGGTCTTATTATACATGATCAGCACAGAAGAAGGACATGCCAGGTGCTAAGTATTTAAAAAGTCAGTCATTTTTACTGGACACCATGATAACTACCCTTCAAAAATCAGGAGCATTTCTAGCAAGCCAAGGTTCTCCTTCTTTGGATTCAGTATAGTAGTTTCCAGAAGACACCAATAGTACTGTGAGATTAATACTAGGACGCAGCTGCATTGATCTTTCTGATGTCATTGCCTTGAATTATTATAGGATACAACTAAAAACCAGATCTGGAATATATATGAATAAGAGCAAGATCCAGGAGTATTTCTCCTCATTCTAATAATGACTTAGTAGACTGCATCTTTGCTTTGAGAAATCCAACTTTATTCTTTATTCCAGTTTTCAAAATATGGATTTTTTTTTTTTTGATTTTTTTTTTTTTTTTTTTTTTAATTTTAAATGTGAAGGGGGTGGGTTGTAGCAAGAAGATTGATCACTGACAGAGAAGGCTAGGAGCTGATCTGATCATATACTTTCTTATTCAAATTCATGAATAATTTTCACTTGTATGAATTGCCCATTGGAGTCCATAGCACGTCTTATGTGACACAGGATCACTCATGCAAATAAAGGTTTACAGGATGAGGATCTAGGTTGTGTTATTACAGGGTCATTTCCTGTTACATTTCCTTGCCTTTTTTACTTCTTACTCACTAATTTTATGGATTATATTTTTCTGGCAGAAGAGGTTGTTGCATCATTAGTAATGGAGCTTATTATTCTTTTTAATATTTGAATTATATCTGAAAAAGCATGAAAGTGTATTCATTTCTTCAGGAGCATTAATATTAAAAGATGCTACAGTCTTTGAGTTATACTATGGATAATTTAGAAATAATTTTGGCATTTTTCCCCTCTGGCAACTGAAGCCTTTAACCTTACAGGGCTCTGATTTACAGTGACACCACAGTCTTTTCAAAGGCAGCATTATTATGTGACTGGTACTGAAATGGTACGGTCAAAAATAAGCAGAAAGTAATTAAGGAACAAAATTGTTACAATAGGGCAGACCTGACTTGGAGACCTTCTGCTTGCTTTACTTTAACAAGTAGTCCCGTTGCATCTCATTCAGATGTGCAGCAGTAGCATAAACCCAGGAAAAAGCTCCCATGAAGTCATCATTGTAACCAAGGCTGGAATCTGAGACAGAATTATGCATGTGTATGTAGAGGGAGGAAGAGATTGTACAAAATATTCATTTAATTTGAATATGTATAGGACGTGAATGAAAGTGTTGGGCCAAATCCTGCTCTCATTTACATTTATGCAGCCCCACAACGTCTGTTGAAGGTAGAATTTGATCTGACATTAGCACAAACTAACTTTTACATTTGCCAGATTCTTATTTGCTCACAGCGTGTGGCCAGCCAGAAATATAAATAAATCAAATCTGTTTCTAGGAAGATTCCAGCAACCCTTTGAAACTTTCCTTCTTTGCATTACAAGAAAAGAAGGGGTAGAAAAAAAGGGGAGAGGATGGAGGGTTACATAAATGAGAGCAGGTGCGGTCGTGCAGAAGTAACTATTCAGCATATGTAAGTGCAGTTGGAAAATCATTGTCTTGCAGAGAATACTTGAAATTGGTCCCTAATGGCCTTGGTTTTTGTCATATGGTCTTGATTATCAGGCTAAAATTGCATTGCCGATGCCTTTAGTGTGAATGAGATGGATGAATAATTATTACGTGCGCTGAATACCTCTCTGCGAGGAGGAACCAGGACATCCCCTGGTCACCACAGCTACCATATCACCTTGCTGTCAAGAAAACTGCAAGTGGCCAATTCATCAGTTCCTTATTGTTCTTAAAATATATGTTTATAATAATAAGTGCTCATACCTGCGCTAAGAAAGAATGGGCAATGCAAAACCTCAGTGTTGCGAGAAATAGCTGCGAGAACGGTTATTTTTGGGACTCGGGGTGTGCAAGCCCTACGTGCCTTATCCCTTTTATAAAGACCTTGCTTTATCTTTGTATTCGTGCAGATCTCTGGGGTTATATTAAGGAGCAAAATTAATTCCTAGTAAATAAAACAAGCACGTATGAGATACCCCAAATTAGTTTTGGTGTCTGTTCAGAAATTAGTTGCCATCTTTTTCTTTTTTAGCTGTTAAAAAAGGGGCTCTTGTGCTGCCTTACTTCTCTCTGCCTACCTCGGTCTCCATTACCGGTTACTACCATAATAACAGAAGTAGTCATAATGAGATTAACAGGAATCTTATTGCTAGCACTGAGACTCTGTGGTATTGAAAAGATCACCCCCCACTGGCCCCTCCACAGGAAGGGAGATGTGATGATGGTGAGGTTCAGAACAACTCTGACATCCATGAGCATGGCCACACTGCTTGTTCATCGCCTGGATATTTACATTAAGTCATGGCTGGGTGTGACTGCTGCTCAGTCTATGTGCAATCCTTTGCAATACTGGCAATTAGCTATGGGATCCACCACCAGTTCCTAAATGATGCAGGTTGAGCCACAAATAGAGCTCAACAGCCTGCGTTTCCTCTTGGCAGCTGATCAGAAGGATTGCATGTGCACAGGGTACAAGTGTTTCAGGACAAGATTTCCAGTGTCTGCAGGTTTGTCTAATTAATTGTGTGTTGCCATTTGCCATTAAAACCCTAATGAAGTGCCTAAAAACAGTTTTGATTAAATAATCAGACAATCACCCCAACTATTCAAATCTACTGATTATCTCCCACCAGTTGTTTCAGCAGTGACTGCCTATTATGGACCTAAAAAAATATGCGTAGCTTACATTTGAAGACAAGAAAGAAAAAGGTAATAAAAAAATCACATTTAAGAGAATGGGTTTTAACCATGGTTTAGTATCTTCTATCAAATTCTCCAATTACTCTTCTTGCATGACTAAATTAATCATTGTGAAACATTTCCCTTGAACCTACATGTTCTTTTAGACCTGGATTACAGATCTCTACCCAAGGGTGCTGCATCCCTGCACTCACAACAAAATGTGTACTTAAGACAGGTTAAATATGATCCACTGGTCTGGATGATGACTGATCAAATTAACATCTGAATTAAACCTGAAGTCTGAAATAAAGCACAAGCTGCTAGTCTCAATTTTCAGTTTTCTCTTGTTAGCTATCCCAGGTTGTCTGGCCCAAGGTAAGGTGGATTTTTTTGTTCCCCAGAGTACCAAAAATACCTAAGGAAAAGCCAAGTGACATGCCTAAAGTAAGTGCCAGAACAGGGTTGAGGATTAGGACTTCAGCCAAGCTGCTGTGTAACCCGTCAGCACTTGCAGCAAACTTTGGGTAGCAGCCTGTCCCCCTTGTCTTTCTAAACCAAATGTGACAGGCATTGCTCAAGTGGAACTGAGCCATTGACTAATCAAATCACCTGAAGGAAGATCTGATGGTGAAAACCAGATGTTCTGATTGTTTTGGAGATGTAGTCTCTCCACTTAGGTAGGATTCAAGTGGTCTGAATCTCCCCCATAGCACCTCACTGATTTCTGTTGATATTGATTTGGATTGGAGCAGCCTTTGGCTTTTTGAAGTACCATTTTAAAAGCCTTACTCTGTTCAGATAGTGGACATCAGGCTTAGTCTGGGACTGTGATGGAATTTTTTTTGAGATTGGAGGTTTTGGCTCTCACAAAGGTCTCGGACTCCTTCTGTATCATGCAGTGTTGCAAAAGGTCATGCATTTCATAATGTTCTCCCCTGCAATCACTGAGCTGCTACAGGGCATTGCCAGAGGTCACAGCTATGAGGATGTCAGGAGTTTCTGGCTGTCCACACATGTGGCTTCCTGAACAGGCTGTGGTAAATTCAAGCTGTGCCTCTTGGTAAAAATTACTGGAGTCATCTTCCTATGAATTCCAACCATAGACATCAGGGATATTATTATGTAAGGGTATGCTATTGGTATTAAAAAAAAAAAAGGCATAACAAACAACATAAAAAACCTAGATGCTAAAATTTGGTTGTTTATCATGTCTCAGGGTTTTCTTTTAACTTTCTTCTCTAATTGAAAAAGCTAAATTGATTGAAGCATTTGAGCCCTGATTTAGCTTTTAAAAAAAGAAGCAGAAGCTAAAAATGGCTCAGTGAAGCAACTGAAATGCTATCACAAGCTCTTGAGATCGATAAGCTAGGGGGAAAAAAAGGAAGAAGAAAAGTTTTTGAATGACAGTGTAAAAATGGGAAATTTAAATATATCTATATCGTTGCATTTTGCTCCATTGTGGAGTGCATAAAATACACTTTGGCAGTGTGTTTTCATGCAATCTAAAAGGTGATCTGTTAGTAACACTGAATTTGTGTTTATGTTCCAAATTGTAAACTACATTTATAGCAATATTTCTATATTAAGTTATTAATGCCAGAAGTGCTACCTAAGCTTAACTTTACCAATATAACTCAAAATGTAGTTTATAGCACTATAAATAGTAACATTGATATTGACTCTTACAGCAGCATCTAACTCCCTGGAAAGCTGTTTCTGATGCTAAATGAAAATGCAGGAAGCTGACAGTGTATTTATACATACCAGGGAGTACAAATAGTATTTCATAGTTCCTGTTGTTGAAATTCCCTTGTGCTAAAGAGTATTTAAATATTTAGTGGCATTGCCAAATATTCCAATTTTAAAAACAATGTTTGCATGTATATTAAATACATGTTATTACTATCTGTAATAATGCTAACCTCATGAATAAAAATATTAAACAACAGGCATAATGGCTGTTACCTGTTGTTGGAGACTGATCATTCATGATGGTCTTTCACTTTGTTCCTTGCCTGTTTTTTTGGAGTCTTCTGGGTTTTCGCTAGAGGTCTTCTCACATCTCTGAAACGTCTGGAAATCACAACCGCAACTGCTGACTTCCCCAAACCCTCCTTTAATTGAAGGGTCTGTGATAGGGAGCCACTTAATGGCTTCACCTCTCCTCCTGAACCACACACAGCAAGCTGCTGCATGCAGAACTTTACCTTGTTTAAAGAAAGAAGGAGCAAGGGGGGTCATCAATTCACCAAACCCTGATTTTGACTATTCTGAAAGTAATAAAAAGTTAATCCATTTTTTCCCATACTTTTAATTTAGAATAACGTCTGACAGGTTAAATCATTTAAGAAGTTTGTAATTGGCTGTCGCCTCATTTTAGGCATTAGCTCAAAGTTCTCACTCAGGACCTCAGAAACACAAATCCAATTCCTTTTTCTTTCTCGGAGGTCTTGAGCTCTGTTCTCAAGAGAAGACCCTGTGCACTGCATGTCTGAAAAGGAAAATTTCTGAAGATTCCATATAACAATCTATACAACATGCAACTTCTAAAAAAAGTATCTGCTGAAATGCAAAATTCATTATTCTCTGTCTTTTGCGCTGACATTTTTACTTGCAGTTTGTGGCATAAAAGGGTTTATGTAATTTTTGGCTACATTACACATGCTGAGTAGGACAAGGATGATGTTTCGTGGTTTAGAGTTCTAGGTTTTAGTCTCAGCACTCCTAGAGAATCATTGCTCAAGTATGGACAAGTTTATTTACGGTCTTGTTTTCCTCATTTTTAAATTAGCTGTGATTGTTTCCTTTGATGATACCTTACGTAAGTATTATGTATTTTGGATTACTGTGGGCCTCATGAGAGGTGCTTCAAAGTATAAACTATTTTATCTAAGGTGGATATGTTTATTATGTGTGCATGATGTGAATGTGTACTTATGCATATGTTTTGTATCAGAAGCATTATATGTGTTACAAGTTTATCTAGGTTTGTGATGTATGTGTAAAAAGAACACCAAATGAAATTCCTTTACTTGAATGGTAAGTACCATGCCATAGTATTCCCTTTTAAAAGGGTATTCTGTCCACTTTGACAGAATTTTAAGCTACTCACTTATGTGAGCCAAGTTATGCCCTCATAGAATATTTAGTACTCGTGTCAAACTGACTTTAGGATTTTTGGTCCTTTGCATATTTATTCACTGGAGATGAGTAAGCACTGAAGGTTGTGAATGTCCCATGTTGACCTGAGAGGCATAGATCCCTCTGAGATTAAGAAATGTGAGAGGATCCACTCTCTGTAGACCTCCTTAAGTTCCTGCACTTGACTTTTAAGCTCTTCTGCTCCGGTTAGAGCATGTTTTTAGCTGGTGAACCACAGGGATAATTCAGAGGGATGCTGTATGTCAGTAGGATTGTGAAGGTGAACATAAGCAAACCGGCACAAAGATTTGGAAATATCTATGAGGTCAGGGCTGGTTGGTTGGTTTTTTTTTTCGATGCTGTGGTTGTGCCCAAATCCCCAAAATCTCACTGAATCTTAAACAGTTCACTGGGTCATTTTGAAGGAGTGGTAAATAACTCTTCAGTTTCATTAATCGTGATTAGTCATAATACATGTACTTAGATTGGCAGCTGCTGTTGTAAAGAGAGGTTAGAGCAAATGTTCCCTTTTTCAGTCCAGCTGAAAATGCCAGTGCAGAGCTCAGTTTTGTAATTTTTCATGTATTTTAGCTGTTGATATCTGGGATTCTAATTCAGATTTTTATATTCTGAAATGAAATTCTCACTTTGGTCCACCAGAGCCCATGTTTGATGTCTCTTTTCTGATGTGAGTTGTGGCCTTCTCAAGCTTTTCCCTGAGAAGGTGACTATAGGGTGGAAGATTTTTGTCTCTTTTGGACAGCAGTCAGTAAATTTTATGCCTTGTTGGAAGAATATGTTACAATAAATGGGAAGAGGGTTTGCAGTTTTGTAGCTCTGTGCCTTTATCTGCTCAGGAAATAACAGATTAGTGTATTAAACCACACTCTGAGAATGCACCTGATTTTAGAGTATTGCTCTTCTGCTTTGCATTTCATTTAAAATACCTTTTAAAACCATTCATACAGTATTCATGAAACATCCTAATAAATACTCTCACAATAACAACTTTTAGAAAAGTTAGGAATATGCTATTCAGATTATCTTGGGTTTAATTTTTTAATTTTTTTTTCTCTTTTGTTTTGTATTCCTCTGTTTAATTAGGTGCCTCATCCTCCTTTCCCTCAGAATCCTTTGATTTTATTCTGTCGCAATTTGTGACTTACTGGCTAATTTTAACTGTAGTTTTCTTTACAGTTAAAAAACCACCCCCATATATTCAGATTTGTGACTGTGATTAATGTATGGAAGATAAGATGGGGATATAAAACTAAGAAAGCAAGAGAAAAGGACTGGTACCTGTATATATGGCAACTGTGTCACAGCTCAGTTATTTATTCATCTGAATGATGGATAAATGGCAAAATTCCCATTGATTTCAGTGGCAGCAGAAGTTAACTCGAAATGAGCAGCTTTCCTACCCGTCTAATGTTCTGAGTACTCAGGTGCTAATTTGCGAAGAAAGATCAACACAGATGGGAAGAGTTATGGCGTGTGGAAGGATAGCTGGTTGAAATGCAGATCCACACAGTAAGGGCCTAATCTGCTTGGTGCCACATACCGACTTCAATAAAAGTCAGGGCCCTTGCAGGAATCCAAGTTAAATGCTAGCAAAAAATCTAGACAGAGGCGAGGGAAAACCCCTCACTGGTGTGAAATTGTGTGCACATACAACCTTCCACATACAGGTTTGTACATATGTTTCCTTAGAATAAAACGTTAATAAAAGGAACATGGCATCCAGGAAGACAAAGCATCCAAGGCAACCCATCTGCACTCTTGTCATATGATAGACTTGGACAAACCTAAAGCTGCCAATACAACTGCTCAAGAAGTATGCCAAGGGAGCAGATGCTACCTCTGCAAGGATATTTTCCAAAGTTTGGCATTCAGAATCTTGCAGTTGCCATCCAGAGAGGAAGAAGGTGAGGAAGAGAAGTAGAATGATGTTGCCTTGGCACCTCCTGGTGTCAGCTTTCTCATTCACTTGAGTGAGGTCTTAGCAGTTCTTTCTTTCTTCTTCTGCCTAAGAAAGGCATCTGATGTGGAAGTTAAAAAGGAAAGCAGCTATGTATGAAAGCAGAACACTGTGAAACCTGATACTACCCTTAAAATATTTATTCAAAGGCAAATTCATGAACGTATTTAGATTTATGACGCATAATCATGTTTGGGTTAGCAAAAGGCCCACAGAGGTACGGAATAAATCTGTGAGATCAGAAGCCAGTGGGGATTTTGTGAACTCATGTGGTTGGAATAGAAGATTGTATGGTTTTTTGAGAGAGCAGCCTGAGAGCAATGCCTTTGGAGAAGAGCAGGTCCTGCAGCACCTTTGTTCCCTCAGAAGGCGGGGGCATCCCTTCAGGGCACCGCATGGGTACTGGGTGAGCCAGCGGCGGTGCAGTTGGTTCCATGAATGGCTGAGGAACAAGGAACTGCTTTTGTGTAGACTCTTGCCCACCAGCAAGACCAGGCCATTCACAGTGAGCCATTGCAGCCTGTGCTGAGGCTGCTGTGGAACACAGTGTGGAAAATGGGGAGGAGCAGGGGCTGCTGTGATACCATTGCTAGCACCCAGCAAGGTCAGCTGGGCTTAGTGCTCTGCCCTGTGGTCAGCACCACCCACTGCCAATTATAGATATTTTCTTTAGAAAAAAATCCTCTACAGAATTGCTTAAATATTTCTCATTGTTTTCATTCCCTCTCATTACTAGTTGTAAAAGGGTAACATGACAGCCAGCAATCCTGTATTCAAGCACTCAGTGTCTTCGGTGCATTGCTTGCAGCCCAGAAAGCCAACTGTATCCTGGGCTGCATCCAAAGCAGTGTGGCCAGCAGGGTGAGGGAGGGGATTCTGCCCCATCTGCAGTACTGCATCCAGCTCTGGGGTCCTCAGCATAGGAAAGACATGGACCTGCTGGACTGAGTCCAGAGAAGGGCCACAAAAATGATCAGGAGTCTGGAGCACCTCTCCTATGAGGAAAAGATGAGAGAGTTGGGGCTGCTCAGCCTGGGCAGACCTTACAGCACCTTCCAGTATCTAAAGGGGGCTTTTAATAAAGATAGAGACAAACCTTTTAGGAGGGCACGGTGTGACAGAACAAGGAGTAATGGCTTTAAACTAAAAGAGGGTCTGTTCAGATACAAAGAATAAATTTTTTGCAATGCAGGTGGTAAAACGCTGGAACAAGTGTCCCAGAGAGGTGGTAGATGCCCCATCCCTGAAAACATTCAAGGTCAGATTGGATGGGGCTGTGAGCAACTTGATCTGGTTGAACATGTCCCTGCTCCTTGCAGAGGGGTTGGAGTAGATGACTTCTGAATGTCCCTTCCAACCCAAACTAATCTATGAGTCTGTGATTCGTAATCCATGTTATGCTGACATTAGGCCATAGCTGTGAAAAGGTCCCTCTCTGAGCTGATCTGAGGAAACACAAACATCTGGCTAGTAATGGTCCCTGCTTCCAAAGGTTTATAGTTTCTTTCAGACTCGTGCTGATAAATAATGCTCCAGTGATTTCTTCAACATGAGAAAATACTCCTTGAGGCCATGTTCACAGTTCTTATCAAACTTGGCTTTTGGACTAAGCACACTTTTAATCAAGGCCTGCCAGCAGAGGAACTAGTTAGTGATGACCTTTGTTTTGTTTTGGAGTTGGAGCAGGGGGAGAAGGAGGCAGCCTAAAACCCGATTCCCGAGGCTCATCCCTGCCGAGCCATGACAGCCCTGCACTCTCCCTGTGCTGGAGGGAGTGCCAGAACCTTGGTTCCAGCCCCTCCAAGGAGGAGAGGGGCGAGCAAAGGAGCCTTGGTCAAGGCTCCCAGCTGCTGGCGACCACCCGAGGCCGAGGGGAAGGAGCCCCAGAGGCAGGAGGAGGCTGAGCCTCTCCGCCCCGCTGTGATCACGCGCAAGAGAGCTCCGTGTTTTCGTAAAGCAGCATTTGCCCTTTGCAGCTGCTGGACGCCACAAAAGGTCACCCAAAATTATCTAAATGCATCGTTTCCCTGGTGTGAAGGATGAAGCAGGGAACCTTTGAATGAAGGCAGTGTTTTGGTTTTTTTTTGTCCTGCAAGTGTTCCCTTTGCTGTTACAGTTCCTGCAGTTGAGTGCTCATCACTGGTTGGAGCCAACCTCCACTCGTGGCCCTGGCGTGACTCTCTCAGGTGTGAACTCTATGTCTGACCAGGTGCAGACCCAGGGACTGAGACTTTGGTCTCATCGGCCCTACACGTCCCTGGAACATTGCAGAAACCCCAACCAACATCTGCCAAGGAGTAGGTTTTATACTGGTTTTCGCAGGGCTTGTTTGACTGGGGGTTAGCAGTGTCCTGAGCAGAAAACCACAGGAACCAAATCTCATTTCCTAGGATTGAAATATAGCAACCAAAGCAGATAATCCTGTCTCATTGTTTTTATGTGTCCCTGAGTCTAAAGTCATTTTTAAAATGTGAGTGATGCAATTTCTTGCATCTTTCATTTAATATGCTGCTTGGTAAACAGTGTTTTAGATTAGTATATTTGTAATTTAAATGAAGACAATACATCAAGTCAAGTCAGAAAAGAAGGAAGAAGTTTAAGCAATGATTGATGCCTCTTTCAGTGTTATACCCTCTTGAAAAAGAAAAAAGAAAGCATGAGGAGAGGTGAGGTTATTGAGGATCTAGTGGGGAAAGGGAGAAAGAGAGAAACTGTTGTTCATGGGCAGAAATACACTGTTTTTAAAAGCACAGTCAGCTCTGATAGCTGAATCTGTTTTCTTCAAGCGCACTAATAAATTCTGCCTAATTCATTTTTTATTCTCTCTTGGGGTCTGCTTGCAGATTTGCCTCAACAAAGGAAGCATCATGTTACTTCTTTTAAATAATTGATGGCTCTTGGTCCAAGCCAGCTTGAAGGAAATTCAAAAATAGGTACTGATTGAGTAAATACCCTGCCTCCCCCTCTGCTCCCCCCGCCCCCATCCCTTATTTATTTTTGCAGCCTGGGTGATTGGCAGTTGCTGATGATGTCATTTGGGTACACCCAGCACTTAGCAGCTCTGATTTCATTTATGTATTTATTTATATTTAAGAAAAGGAGAAGCTGTTAATTGTAAACTGTCTGATGGAGCTAAGAGCTCTTAATAAATCATCAGCAACCTTGTGCCATAACAACCAGGGATGGACCTTAACAGGGTGAGGTTGGAATTGGTACCAAGAGAGGCATTGGGGAGACTTATGTGTATTCCACTCCTCTTGGCTGTGGGATGTGCTCCTCTCAGGGCACCCCTGGGTCAGTGTTTCTCACCATATTGGTTGTTTGCAGGTTTTGGCATGCCACCTCTGAGAGTAGTGTTGTTTCCATGGAATAAGTCATTTCCCTGGCCAACATGGATTTGCTGAAGCTCTGTGATATCATCTATAAGAATACACCCTTTATAATTTACCTTTTAAATAATTCAAAAAACAGTGTGGTCTAAATTAACAACGAGAAAACCCAGCAATATTTTTCTCCTTTTTTTGTCTAGGCTTCAAGAAGCAGGATGTTCTTACAGCAAATATTGCTGCAGTAAAAACATTTTTGGTGTAAAATACTGCATGGGAGAAAACAGTGGTGAAGTTCACATCTAGCGAGTTTTGCAGTCATACTCTGCAGTCTGCACTCTTCATGCCTCCCCAGTTTTGATAGCAGTGAGCTAAAGGGCTGAAGAAAAGTTTCTGGAAGGTGACTTCTGCGTGAAATTGTTATCCCTCTTAGGGTTTCTTTGTAAGGTATGCCCATGTTTCATAATGTTAATTATGCAATGTTGAATAAGTGATGTTCAACTATAAAA
The DNA here is from genome assembly GCF_000691975.1 of Corvus brachyrhynchos. Lineage (NCBI taxonomy): Eukaryota > Metazoa > Chordata > Aves > Passeriformes > Corvidae > Corvus > Corvus brachyrhynchos. The sequence continues at coordinate 15,614,558 of NW_008237239.1, read as the reverse complement.
GGGGCTGATAGGAGAAAAATAGGGCACTTTAATTTTTTTCCAAACAGGCAAGTCCTCCTACAGGTCACATCTTGATACAATATTTTAGTGCATGAAACCAGCCCTCACCTAGTAAGTAACATAAGGTCTTCTTGACCTTGCAGCGTTACGTGGGCATGCATGCCATTCGGGTAAACTACTCTAGTGTCCAATACCTTGGAGAAATTGCCAAGTATTTCCTCTGATGCCATGCTTGTCGCCCACGCTTGCCCGCTAACGGCGCTCCGGCCACGGAGCAGTTTGAGCGCCGACAGCCATAGCAGGATCAGGCAGGGCCTTTCCAGCTAGAAGAGCAGAGCACCATCAGGGGCATGTCCACTTGAGTAGGTGCAGATGGACCGCAGCGGACTGGACGTGGCTTGGCTCTGGTCTGGAAGCCATGGCGCTGCTTAGTGCAATGCTGTCATCAGGCAAATACTCTTACTGTTTCTTATTAGTAGTGTTAGATCTAGAAGCTCCAGGACAAAGACTGATCTGTCAGGAATATGCCATATATTTTGCATATTTATTGTTCTTGTGTCCCTCCTGTAAAGTGAGTATCATCTTCAGTAAAGTAAGCATGGCAGTTAATCTGATTTACAAAGAAAGCTTTCTTTGAGAAATGGAGTGATGGAGAGCGGCTTGAGTGTTTCTCCTCTTCCCCTCCAGAAATGAACCTCTGGCGTGTGTGCTTAGGGGAACCAGAGCATATAAAAGGGCAACGTGGAGATGGGAGATCGGTATTTCTGTGGCATTACAATCAAGGCAGAAAGAAGTCAAGAATGAAACTTGAAATGATAACACCCAAAAATGCCTTCCAGAATGAGGCATACAATTGCATAGTTGTGTATCTACAAAGTGCCCCGTACTCTGAGTAGTTCCTCTGACCAGTGTGGTGCACAACAATGTGTAAGGTCTTTTTCAAGTGATTGTGAATGCTTATGCATTTTTATCCAAGTGCCTGCAGTATTTGGACTTCTGTGTGGTGCAAAGTTTGCAAACAGGATTTAGAAGTGTTCAAATTGTGTCTTTATCTGCCAAAAGAACAGGTTAAGAATTACTTTGGTGACGGGAAAAGCTTAAAACCAGCACACTAGCTCACTTTGGGTGTTAATACAGTCTTTAGCCATAGAGGGAAATCTAAGCCTTGCTGAAGGCACAGCATACCAAGGTATATCTAATAGCGTGTGCTTAACTCTGTTGCCTGGGAGCTTTTATTAAATGCAATGGCCAGGAAAATTGACCTCATGTTTTGGGGTTTTTTTTTTCTTTTCGGTTGGATCCTGACTCACATCACCTACATGTGTAAAGCCGACAATTTAATGATTTATCATTGAAAAAAACCACTTAGTTGGAAAAAAGAGGAAAAATTTGTGATAAAAACATTGAGCTTTGAAATACCAGCTGCATCAGAGGATATGAGTGGGTTATTGGGTGTAATAGGGACCATTCTATCTGTGAACATGATGCCACATAGCAAATACCAAGAGACAAAGTAGTAGCCAGTTTCTCCGATGGCTGGACTCTCCAGTTCTAAATGCTACTGCAAGCATTCTGTTTAGGAAGGGAGGCTAAAAGCCTCTCAAGGGTACATAGAAAATGCTGATTCTGAATGTATAAATGGACACATTTTAATCCTTAAGTTATTAATTATTTCTCATGATTAATTGTAATTATTTTATTACTACTCCAGACCCTTGGGTCAATAGGCACACTGAAGTCTGTAAGAAATTTGCTGAAGAATCTCTTGATTTGGTATGTTATCATTTTTATATTGAATATTGGACATTATCAGTTGCATTAAAGAGACCAACAGCTATCATGCCATCAAATTACAGGATGTATTTGGGTTGCAGGCGTAACTCCATTTCTTTCAGTGTCATCAGATATAACTGTAAATTTAATGCACAAAGGGAAGGGGAAATAATCCCTTCACCCACGAAGACATAAATTAAATGTTACCCCACGCTGAAAAATGTAACCTTAAATGAACCTTACGTTCAGGAAAATTCAGCGCATACATTCAGTGTATATGCTCTGTTCAGGGGGGTGGCAAGTACTTTCAGATTAGTCTGAATTATTGAGGATTTTCTAGTGGGAAAGCTGGGTACCCCCCTCCTTCTGGCTGGCTTTACCTTCCCACTGCCTCTCTCCCCTCAAGTAACCAGAAGAATCTTTTTCTTCTGAACATATAGCTTGTAATATACATAAAAGCAGAGTTTGCTTTGATCCTGACAGCAAAATGTTTATTTTTAAACTGGAACTGGGCTGTTGTCCAGCAATGCTCTTTCCTTTGCATCATGCCCTGCGTTTCAGCTCTGCAGCCTGCCTGGGTGCAGCTGGACCTGCTGCAAGAGGGACTGGGCTTGATGGGTCCTGCTGAGCTCGCTCCCTCCCTCTCCCCCCATTCCTCCTTCTCCCCTGGTTTTGAAATTCAAATTGAATGCAATTTTCAGCTCATTTAAGCCAGAATATACTCTTGCTGAGCTTCAGTGGCTCTTAAATTCAAACTCGAAGGAGAAAACAGATATCATCTGTCACCGAGGGTGGGAAAGGGTGTCCTCCCCACATTTTATTCATGGGAGACAGGGCTTCACTGACTAATTCCAGTCTTTCTGACTAATCACTCACTGGCAAACTAATCAGCTAATCGATGTGACTAGTTTCTTGTAGTTTGGTCTCTTTTTGTACGGGTTTTTTTTATTATTATTACTCCAGCCTATTTAGTATTTATATTTAAAGTCCTAGAAGTGCCCTAGCTGGAACGCCTGTGTCCGCATTTGACGGTACCTGCTCATTTCTAGTCTCATTGTCCCCATCACAGACTATTCCCTTTAAAGAACTACAGATGAAAATGCCCCAAATTGGACAGTTGGTGGAGAAGAGGCGAGGGATGAGAGATTTTTCAAAAGAAGCTTAAAAAATAGAAAGGACCAAAGGGAGAAAAAGTGTTAAATCATTAGGTGTTGTTCTGTCAGCAGGTGTAGGACCATGTACATCTACAGGGTACATACCACAGGTACTTATTCTATAAAATCTGTGTCCTATTAACACATGTGGCAATATCTCTTGAGTCATCTGGTGGGAGTCCTGCTTAAAAGTAGAGAAGAATTACAACTCACTGTTCTTTTCCTTACTGCTTTGGTTTTTGTTCTAGTATTATTTTTGAAATAGAAAAAGACTCTTGAAAAGAGGTCCAGCTCCTGCTTTTATTGTACTCCTTTACAAACTTCTTTTTCATTTGGTGAAAATAGCATTAGTTTGGAGAGTGGCAACTACCTTCAAAAGGAAATGTTGCAAGAAACAGCAATTTGGTAGGTGTAAGGGCAAAACTAAAGTACAATCTGTGCTAGCAGAGAAAATAGGTTGCTTAATCTAACAGCATGATAGCATTTTAATGCTGCTCTGAGCAACATCAACTTGTCACTGGCAAAAATCCACAACCTGAATTTTTGTTGTAACAAAATCTACATGCTGTAAAGGACGTCATAAATAGACGGGACATCTGCAAATGGTGAGAACATATTAAAGTCACACTGGAAAGAATATCAAACACCATGCTGGTCCCTTAATTGTTTTATATGTTCTAAAGCTTTGATATATTACTAAATCTGGCTTAAGGTTGGAAACTGCTGTTCTGGAGCTTTCTTGGTGCCTGTTCCCTGTTCCTCATGCTGGGCAAGGGTTGACATACAGTCAGGGCCCAATCCTGCAAACAGTTTTGTGTTTGGTATGCTAACATCACCCAAACTGAAATGAAACTCTGAGGTAATATTTAGTTATCGCTCTGGTCACCTTATGTACTTCAGTTTAGTGTGTGGTAATCCTGAAAAAAAAACCTTTTTGCTGTGGGCTGAACCAAAGCAGAGATTGTGCCTGTGCAGTTGGCTGGCTGGTTCCTGACAGATGCCTTGCACAGAAGCCAGTGTGCTGTTACAGCAGAACTTGGGTATTTCATATTGGAGAGTCTCTGGCAAAAAGCAGGGCTGAGGAAAGAGGGCACTGTTGGTGTGTGATCAGAGTAGCCCAAGCTCGCCTTTGGGACTGGGCCCCTTCACAACATGGGCAGTGTTGAGAGACCTGGATCTGGATCACAGTGGAGTGAGTTTAGAGAGGTGATAGGCACATGGCTGCCAGGGTAGCAGGAATTGATTTCCAGCGGTCTTTGTGGTCATAAATGTTAGCCCTAATGCATTTACAGTTACTGAAGCAGGGGATTTTGGAACCTCTTTTTTAATTAGGCAATTAAATTCAGGCTAAGCCCTGTTTCAGGCACCTCAGTGCCTCTCTGAATCTTCCCCTTTGTCTCCAGTGGCTCTGTTAGACATTGACACTGACCTGCAAAGCTGGTACTACAAGTCCTTATAAAGAAATCTGATATTCCTATGGAAGTTATGATGATGTATGTAAATCAGCTGCCATATCCACACTGTCACCTCTTCAGCTGAAAAAGAAGGGCAAATCATTTCGTTGGTAGCTGCTGAAACCGTCAGCTGCACTGTCATTAATACTCTCCCCTCTTTCCTGGAAACTCGATATGTCAGCTACCTGATGTACCCTTCCTCTTCTAAGAATACATCTCTCCATTCCTTCAAATTCTTCTTGAGCTGGGACCTCCCATCTGCCAGTTTATTGTTCTTCTTCTGGCCCATTAGTTTTTCATCCCATTCTTTTACCATAGCCTCATGTGTTTTTATAGAATTTTATCATGTGCTAATAACCAGAGTATCTGAGCTCTATCCAGGAGTGTATAAAGTGAAGTGTCCAGCTGCTGTGATGACATTTTTTTTTACCTCTCCTCTTTCTTGTGGGGAAAACGGTGTGGAGTAAGGCATTAGGTTTTGAATTTTTGTATTGCTGTGTAATGTACACTTACACCATCATGACCCTGGCCACCCTCTGCCTTTAAGGCATCCCTTGAACCACCCCATTCGGACTTCTGTGCTGGATCTGTTCCTCAGGAGTATGCCCAGATTTCTTTTGCTGCTCTGTGAGGAGAGTGTCCATGTAGTCTAAATTCTCTGAAGCAGGTGTTTCTGGACCCTCTCTGTAGATGCCATTGCTGAACTTCTTGTTCTACGCCCTGTACTCTGTCTTGCTGCTTAACCCTGATGGTTCCAGAGACCTTCCATGATCAATCCCCTCATCTATAATTGATCCTTCAGGGGCCACATGGCAGCTGAAGCATTTGCACACAAACTTTATACTGGGATTTGTATAATAGAAACTATTTTGCTTTGCAGAAATACAAGAGCTGTAGTAATCCAGGTGATGTAAGAAGTGCCTGCCTCCTTGCTTGGGTGGCTCTCCTGGATCTCACCCCTCCCTGGCCCACCTTCTAGCCCACAGCCATCTCTCTTGGTTTGTGCTTGGGCCATATATGAAGCTTTCCATTCCAGAAAGAAGCAAAACTCTGACAGTTGTCAATAGACATTGGCATTAATGGGATTTTTACTTAAGTCTCTGCGACTCACCTTTTTGTTTTAGGAGTTATTCCCATACAACTGCTTAAAAGTAGCAGTTGTGCCTGCAAGTTTTCCACATGAGTAAACTCTTGTGCACCTCAGGACTCCTGTTAGAGATTTCCACATAAGAAATGATTGGATTGCAAGTCACAAAACTAAAATTGTTGTCCCATCCTGTAAAAAACCTGTTGGTGTGTCTCTGTGGGATGCATATCTACAGAAAGAGTTGCGTCTGGTGATATTTCCTCAATAGCAGATTACGTGCTGCTGTTCAGAGGTCATTGGGTGACCTGTAAGTCCTGCTTGATTATAACATGCTCAGTGGAGATCACAGTTTCAAATGAACAAACAAGTGCTAACCAAACTGTGGGTGTTTGTGGTATAGAACCTGTAATCAGGTTTTTGCATTTTAATTTTGTATCTACTTTTAAGAATATGTATATTAAGTCTTCTGGTTGGTTCTTTATCATTCTCCATACTTTTTAAAAATAATTCTTTTCTTTATAGTGCTTTGAGAAATGTAGTAGTGTAGGATCAGAACTCTTCTCTTTGAAATTATCTTTAAAACTGCTATTGACTTTAACAGGATTAGTGTTCATGTTAGGGAGCCTGAGAAAGTGGTCTCGCAGCTCACACAGCATCTGATTCCAAATAACAAACGCCATCAAGTCAACTATTTCTGAGTCACATTTTGTTCCGTCCTGGCACAAGCCAGACTGGGACAACAAATTGTATCACCAAAGAGGCATGACATGAGCCATGCGTGTATTTTCTCCAGCCTTTGTATTGCCATGGCAACAATAGTTTTAATTATGGAGAGCCAAAACAGTAAGTTGTATGTCAGATGGGGCTCCATTTCCCTGTGGACAGAACTCTGATTAGCCACTGGAAAAAAGCTTTGTATCTCGGTTTTCCTACCAGTCTGGATTTTATTCTCTGCTTTAGCAGGCAGCTTTTTGTGTTCAGCATGTGAACTTGGAGGGGCTGCAGCCAGCTGGAGGACAGTGGCATGGAAGGAGTTGAAGTGACCCTCCTGTCTCAGGGGCAGCCTGGCACCGTGCTGGTTTGGGTGTTTAGGAATGGTTCTCTCACTAAAGGACTGCTCTTGGCTTCCCTCTAAACCACTGGAGATCTGCAGATTTGGAACGGGCTGGTGTGAAGTGATGTCTAATAATTGGCCTTGACAGTGTTCAAGATTGTGCTTAGGGGGACAAACAAGGAGCTCCACTTCAGCAGTGCACATGAAAATTTGCAAAGCAGATCCACATCTACATCCAGCTGTGGGAAATAAATGTGTCTGCATGGTAGGATGCAGGTCAGGAGTGGCTTTTATCACAGTGGCAAGGGTGTTGTTTAAGTCACTTGTCTGAAGGGGGGTGTAAGGGTAGTGACCAAAAGTGTGTATGCCACTCAGGAAATTCATAACAAGAGAGGAAAAAATTCATTGATGTAAATCAGTGTCTTCATATATATATATCTATAAATCAATTATGTGGCCTTCTAATGCACTAATTTCCTATTTTGTTTGAATGGTGGCCCTTGGTGGTTATGGTAAGGCTGCTTCTGGGTTTGTGAACTTCCTGGCAGTGTTTGAAGAGTAGTGAGGTTGGAGAAGAGATGGAGCCCTGTAATTTTTGTCTGGATCTTCTCTGATCATCTGTGATTTCGAGCATATGTTTTCATGATCACAGGTCTGAGGCAGTGTCATCAGGAGATCATGGCCGGAGATCATGATATCACAGAGAATGAAAGTTGCAAGATCACACTGTTAACTAGAAATTCAATTATTCAAATGTGGTTCCAGCATGCAGGGGGCTCAGCAAGCATGTAGTCTAATATTTAGACTTGCTGAATCTGTAATCTCACTCCTTACAGTGTTATGACAGTTTTTTTTTACAACATGCAACCCCAAGCAAGTAATTCACTGGTAATTTTACTGTTGATTCACTTACACTTCTTGAAATTTAAGAAGTCCTGCCTCTAAGATTTTCATTTTGGAATTTGAGATTGTAAATTAAGCCCTCTTATGAAAGAAAATAAGAAGTTTGCTGTTGTTTTTAATAAGATTTTATGGTAAGTATGGCAACGGCAAGTCTGCCAGTCCCAGCTTTACTGCACGTGTGTAGCTCCGTGCTTTGAGACCCTTGAAAATACCTGGTTTTAGGACATCAGCAGGGGGCTAATGAAAAGGCTTTGTTGATTTTAACGAATTGCAAGCCACTGTAGCCAAAATAAATATAATCTGCTTTTTGGATTAGTTGTCACACATGATTTTACCTACTAACAGTGATTAAAGAACCCTGGTGGACCAGAAGCATAGCTACTCTCTAGTGACTCTTGCTAAAATAGCAATAAACAGAAGTAAATAAAGTGTTAGGGCATTAGTTATCTTTAATAAACACTGACACTGCATATAATGTTTGGGAGGAAGCTTCAGAAACCTCCACTGAGTACAGCAGTGTCACTCTTTCTAGCACAGAGTGCATTGGTCATTTTGGATGTCTGGAAATTATGGCATTGCCAAGCCGTGTTCCTTGTTCCACTGGGCTGCGGTCCCTCCTTGAGAGGTGCCGACCCAACTGCACACCTCATGGAGGCCTTCATCACTCAACTATCTTCATCCAGCAGCAGACACCAGGACCAAAGTTGAAAATATCCCAAACTAGAGGGATTATGACAGGAAAATGAAGGGAGTGTTAATTCCTTGTGTAATTCTGCAACCTCCAAACCGCTGTAATTCCATCCAGTTAATGAATGGAGGGTTGGTGCTGGTCTCTCTTACCTTTGTCTGTGTAAGCTGATGAACAGAATTACTTGCCCCTGCTGACATCTTTTATCCCTGATATTTTCCCAGTAATCAAGGGTGGGTGTGTTTCCTGATCCCCTTCACATTTGTTGTGAGAGGCAACAATTACACTTGATGGTATTGTACTATTCCTTCGGACTCGTTGTTGCTTTTAATCAGTGGAGAGAAGAAGCAAAACAAACGAAAACATGTTCCTTCTTCCAAGAGGGAATTATTGCTGCAGTACTGAATGTTGGGAATGATTTTAGGTTCTTTTGTAGGGGGGGGATAACACCTTCCGGACAGGGGCAGGGAAGGGAGGAATTTCCTATAAGGAGCAAAGAAATTCAGGTATTTGGAAATTTAAAAAATTCAAGGGATAGCAAAACATTAGAAATACTACTTTAAGGAAAAATCCTACCAAAATAGGGAGGGGGCGTGAGTTTTCTAATGAGTCTTCAGCTTGTATTCATCTGTTCCTAATTGTTCATCCCTGGAAGGCACATGGCACTGTTCTATGAGGAGTTTATCTTTTATATGACAGCTACAAAACTTCAAACTCATCAAGTAAACATCCTCGGGCTTTTAAAGAATTGTATAACTCCTTTTTGATGTGTGGAGTTAGATTCTTGTGTGGTGTTTTTGGTAAAGTCATGCAGCAGTTACAACCCACTTCTGGCTTTACAGTCTGTGGAAAAAATACTTTGATACCATGCTTGGGAAGGGAGTAAGACCCACCAAGGACCCATCCTTCTCTTGGCTGGCAGTCATTAGGAATTTGGAGACTTGCCCGATGGTGTAATTCAAGTCTTGACTGCATATCTTATTGGTTAAAAATAAGAGCCAACTCCAGCTCATCAGTTTTTGCTAAGAAACTATTGATTGTGATTAGCAAGCTTAAAAATAATTACCTTGTGTGTTCATTGCTATCTTTGGACATACTCTCATATTCCTACTGTTATAGCAAGTATTGAGCAGCACAATAGGGTGATTTGATGACTAAGGTGTTACACCGAGTGGGCGGTAGAAAGGTATTGAGCACGTCTTAATTGTTCCATCTCCTGGGCATGGAGCAAATGCACAACACCTACACAGGGGAGAAAACCCACTGGCCTTGCTATGAGCTATCCCTCATGCCCTTGATCCCATGGGGGAAGGTATATCCAGTCCTTCCCAGTTCCAGTCATCACTTTCACCACGTCTTTGGCAGAAGCCACAAGCCCACCCAGCAGCACAGGGATAAAACCCTGGTTTGCTTAGCACCTGGGGAAGGGGGGGGATGAGTTTCACCTGGGTTTTAACACCTGCTTTAAAAGCCTCATGGTGCTAATTCATACCTGATTGCAGGTGACCCTGAATGGCTGACTCAGTTAATGATAACTGAAAGCCTGTCTGCCTCTGGAAGTTGTTGTTCCTGTAGCAGGGACAGTTTCAGCAAGCAGATGAATTTTTGTTCCTTACGGCCCTGTGTACTCAGGTGAACCAGCATCCACTTCAATCTGCTCAAGCCTGGGCCACCTGCTGAGAGTGTGAGAAGAGCTCCCTATACCTGTCAGACTCCTAATGCAGGTCAGTAGCCACTTCAGGGGGCCACCTTCCCCAGGCTTTAACTCTTGAGCACCCCTGGAAAAGCTGATTTTATACCACGTTGTTCCTCTCTGCTGAGAGAGCTAAGGAAGAATAGTTTCTGCGTTTAAGTTGGGTGTCAGAAGTTGGGTGGTGAGACTGCTGTATGGTATAACTGTGTGTATACATATATATATATATGTGTGTGTGTGTATCTTCTATGCCTATAGGATCTCTTTACCCTGTTCTTTAGGTTTCATATCCCCTATGAATGTGTCAGTAATTTCAAATCATACCAATCTGCGATGCCTAGTCTGAGTTTGCATTTTCAATTTACATTTCTCCTAAAGGTTTACTCTCCTACTGGTTTGGTGTGTACCAGGTTTACCCTTGGCAGGCACCTTGCAGGGGCATGCATGGTAATGTGGGTTAGAATGTCAATTATGGGGTGTTTTGCAACCTGGGCTGCTTGCTGTGGGGCTGTGCCTGTCAAACATAACCTCATTGCATAACCAGATAGTGATGTGTAGGGCAGGGTGCAAACTCTTCAGGCCAGCTGCAAGTCACGTGAAACTGAGCGTGTTTCCGTGTCCAGGAGAGGGATTTATTCCAGTTTTTTGTGTGTTAATGGCAGCTTTTGAAATTCAGAGCTAGAATTTACAGGAAGGAGGAAAAAAATCACTTGGTAAAGTATTTCCTGGTGCAATGGTCTTCAGATCAGCCCAGGTGGGAGAGGTGAGTGCTGGATCACACCAGAGTGACTCCCTTATGTGGATTTTGGATTTTGTGATTTGTGTTGCTTCAAACACATAAAAAGAATGAATCGCAAGGCTTTGGTACAATAGCAAGGGAAACTGTGGTCTGTGTCAGAGGAGGAGATGCAGATGGACTGCAGCTGCAGCTCTGGGAAAGCAGGGCTGGAGCAGGAGCCCTGAGGGCTGGCTGAGGAGCTGGGGAACCTGGTGGGGAAGGTGCAGCTCTTTTCCTCTCGCTGCCCTACAAGGGATATTACAACAGCCCCAAGGAAGGTCTGGGCTGCACGGACAGAGAGCAGGTGTTGGTTTGGGAAAAAACTTCACTGACAGGAGTTTCTGACAGCAGCTTTATGCACTAAAGGTATTGTCATATGCTTTTTAAGACCTTCTAAGTGACTCTAAATCTGTATACTGCAGTAATTTCTCTATAAATATCTGTGTAAACTCTCAATAGACTTGTACATGTAAGCTATGTATTCCAAACAATTTGCTTCAAAAATATTTGGCCTGACTGAGAAAAATATTGTTGGAAGAGCTATTTCTTTCCCCTGCTGTGTTTAAAGGGGCTTAGACTTGAGTCCTTAAATTCAGCATCCTTTATTAGCATGATTCCAGGATTCTCAAGGATTTATGTAGGAGCCTGAAACATTTAAAATGTTTGTCACATTTAAAACCAAATGCTACAACTTTAAAATTTGATCTATTGGGCTGTACCAGAGCTAGAAGTGAATGTTGTGCTGCTTTTCTGTGGTTTGAGTACCTTCTCCTTCACCCAGGAGACTGCAATGTATTTTTTCGTGTCTGGCTGTCTCAGATACTTACGTGGCTGCAGCTACTGCAGTTTCTGAATGTTTCACAACACTTTGGGGAGAATATTATTACCTTACACATATCACTGGCTCATGAATACTGAGTGCCACAGATGATCTTTGACAAGGTGTTTGGTACCTTTTTTTGGAAAGAAGGGCATGATTTTAGAGCAAGTTTACTAACATATAATGAGCAACTGCAGATTTTGCACATCAGCAGGGAACGCTGGGCTGAAACCCATCAGGTCTGGGCCCTGGAGAAGCTGAGCTAGTCACAAGTCCCCTGTTTACTTATTTGCCATGTGAATATAACTATTATACAGCCTATTGGCTATACAAGCAACTTGTGATCTTAGACAGTTATTTTTTGCGTTGTATTTAACACTTTTCTTGTCAGAAGCAGGGAGAAATACTTCTGCTGGTATGTAAGCTGATGGCTTCGAGTCAACTACAGCTGCTAGCCTGGCAATAATTTGAATTGTTGCAAACACACGGGAAGAGTAAAATAGAAGATACAGGGAAAAGAAAATAATCATCATCAGGGACATTTCTTTAGAATAATTTTATTAGCAGTTCATGTTTGAAGTGATGTCATCCTTTTCGTTCTCTGTATTTAATTGTCCTTCTGAAGCTTGGCATAGCTATTCTGATGTGCAGCAAAAATATTACATCAAAGGTGAATGCTTGAATCCTGGCTGAAAAGTAAAACAGAGGGTGGTGGGACACAGAGCAGGGGGGAGAACCCCCAAATGACTAAGAGTTCTTGAAAGTAAAATATAAAAGAAAATAATAATTTCTCTCCCCTGACAAATAGTTCAAAAAGTAGCCAACAGTTTGGATCTGGTATGTCACATTGCATACAAATGAAGCAACTGTCACCATCAGTTTCCCTTGAAACCTTTTGATCTTATCTTCTCCAGTAAAGGGCATGTGACTTGATCAGGGCTTCTCTTCTCTGATATATAGTCAGAGTCCTGATCTACTGAAATATCTGTGACAGATTTCTCTACTCAGTTGATACTTTTTTTTTTTTTCCTTTCCCTTCACTGCCTTTGTCTGGGGTGGATATGATTTACCCTTCCCTCTGCACCCAGGAAAGCCAGTTTCCTAATTTGGCAATTTCCAGCTAATCCTGTATATTGTCTTAGTCAGTAGTAGTCTTATACCTGTTTTCTCTTGGCTTGTCAGGCTGGCTTGTTTTTCTAGTAAGAACAGGAAAGCGGAATGACGATATTTTGTAAAGACACATTGGACGTGCAGTTCTTCTGAAAAGTCACGGGGTATGTGTTCTGGCAGTTAATAAAGGATTGTTTTATTGCAGAGTACCTTTAAATGGAGGATTTGAATATGCATAGTCAGTATTGTCAGGGGACAGCAGTGGAAGGAAAAGCTTTCTAAAGACCTCTAATACTTAAAAAGCACAGTTTTTATGAGGTATTTATATTTTTAATACAAGCTATAATAGCTAATGAGCTTTACTTGATTAATGTTTTGGTCCAGAACTAGTGAAGTCAAAGAAAATTTTCCCAAGGGCCTAAACTTTGCTACTGTGGCAATTGATGACAAAGCTGGTTTTGACTTCTCTATGGTGAGACTGCTCTATGAGGTAGAGTTGAAATTAGAACTAAGCCCTAGGAGGTCTTGATGGGCTCCTCTTTGCAGAGTGAAGGCCAGAACAAAATATCCTTGGGTCCACGTATTGTCACTGCTGGGCTTTGCTGCCCAGTTCCTGGTGGAGGACATCCTTCTTGGCGGTGGCCACAGGGTGGTTTCTGCCCCTGCTGGGACCCCAGGAACAATTTCTAAGGTTTGCAGCAGAGACAGAAAGTTTGTACTGATTGGTTTTTTTACTTTTTTTTTTTTCTTTCCCTGTGGAAAGTAAGCAGTGATTGAGATGTCCAGGAATTGTTTCTATCCAAACTTGCTAATTAGAAAAAGTGCTGGAGTTGCCGAGTAGAATGCAGCATTTAAATGGGTGAAGGTTACTGGGCTGTGTTTGCACAGGAGGTCAGACTGGGTGATCTCTCTAAGCCTGCAGCCAGCTCCACCCTGGGGTATGAGGTGCACCCTTGCAAACAGGGAGTTCTCAAAGAGGAAGGCAAAGATTTCCAAGTTCATAGGAGCAACCGTGGGCTGCCCGCTGCCTGGAGCAGGCTCTGCTCCGTTTGGTTTTCCACTCGGCTGCTGTTGTCGGCATGTCCCTGTTAGGAGTAACAAGCTGAGAGAGACTGGGAGCAAGCCTGCAGCGTGCCAGCTCGTCTGGGAGGTGCAGCTGGGTAAAGTGCAGCAGCAAATCCTTCGCAGTGCTGGTACTGAGAGCTGTTTCAGAGAGTGATTTTGTTCTCCGGTGGTTTTAACGTCGCGAACAGTTAGATGTGTTTACGTGGTGAGTGTCCCTGTGTGTGCTGAGGTGGTTTGTGTCAATGTCCCTCAGAGCTGGGGAAAGGTGGCTGTTGGGCTGCTTGTACAGAGGAGTCTTTGTGTAAAAATCCCTTTTGGAGTCTTTGTGTAAAAATCTGGGAGAACCAGAATATGTGGGACTGGTCCAGCAGCATGTTCCCTTGTCACTGAACTCCTCAGCTCTTAGTTCCTGGGTTAGCAGAGTAGGAGAGCATGTCAGGACATCCTGCTGGGCTTAGGATGGTGCTTCTGGGCTAGCAAGGAAAGCTAGCAAAGCTAGCTTGACTTTTTCATCTGAAGAATTTGGCTTTTCCGATGTCTGGGCTTTTTCCTCTTCTGTAGTCTGTTGTGTGATGAGTAAGAGCACAAGTGGTGCCTGAAGAGCGATGGGTTTGTTGAGTGGAGCTGAAGGTCCTAACAGTTGGGATCTTGGAACACAAATAGCATCCAAAAATGGTTTTGCTTTTTATCCATTAACACAAACACAGGTCAGATGTTTTAACTATCAACATGGGTGAAAAATCAGTCTTCCTGATGCTCCACAGGACTACCAGTTCAGTATATTCTGGATGCTTCAGCTCTGGAGTGTGAAAGTCCAGGGACAGAAGCACTAGGAGGTTGCTTTCATCTGCAGATTTTTGCAGCCTCTCCAGCACCCTTTATCTGGGATAGGCAGCTCCTCAGCAGCCAGCTGCCGAGCTGCTGGTGGTGCCGAGGGTGGGAAGGAAACCTCAGATGTGGCTGGAGATAAACAGGGTGCCATTGAGACCCCCCCCTTCTCCCCCGGCTGGTGAGATAAGGATGGTGGGGACCTGACAGACTCCTTATTTCCCCATCAAGGAGTGAGGATGTGGGGGGAAAGTGATGTTTAACACTCAGCAGCAGGGCTTAAGAGATCCTGAAAACCACCCCTTTGCTTTCAAGGCTTATTCTGCAACCAGCAGAATTTCTCAGGAGGAGGGGATTTTACTGTGTAACAGAAGGTTGGGAAATGGAGTGTTTGTAAAGGGAAAAGTAATTCTATTTATGGGCTGGGAGTCAAAGACCTTTTTGGACCTGATCACCTCTATCTGTCTGTTTTGCATACAGGAGACAAGTTGTTGGATAGTTCAAAGTGTTGGCTATTTTATAATAATACTAATAACAATTTAAAGATTCTCCCAGCTGTTGGAGGATGCAGTTTTTCTTTGATAGGCCATTATGTATGCAAGACCAATTGGTAAACTGCAATGTACTGTTCTGTAATTATTCTCCCCTGTAGCTTTAATGAGGAGATCTGTGTGCAGTTTGATGGGAGAATATACTCTGCCGACAGCTACATCGAAAATCAAGACAGGTGTAATCTGCTTACTGTAGTCTGTGAATCCTCACCATGTGGCTATGTTATCTCTAGTGCATGTTTATAGAAAGATGCTTGTAAAAGGATTTAATTTAATGGAATAATGGTAACGGACACTATGAAAATGAAGGGGCTCAAATACTATGGTGAGCAGGGTTGTATAAATGCTAAAGTACATGATTAAAAAATTGGTGTATTGCATCATTTAGTTATGTGAAAGGAAAATGCAAATCAAGCCATGGTATGGACTAAAGGAAAGCATTCTCTACTACTAACCTAGTCTTAGAACAGACTTTGGGGTATGCACACAGTGATACCTGGTCAGTTGTGCAGATGTCACTAAAGCTCTGCACGGGCCCATTTCCAGGACCCGAGTCCAAAGAGCAAGATATCTTTTAGAAGGCAGATACTCTGCTGAGCTGTAGCCAAAAGCTGCAGCTTTCTTTCAGGTGGAAGAGTAGTTGTGTGATGAGAGGACAAGTTCAAGCTTTGTTTAGGACCCTACTCTGGTGGGGAAGCTTTGAGACTCTCACATGTGATGGGTCTCTGTTTCCTTACCTGCACAGTAATGATAACAATAAACTATTACTAGAAAAGCAGCCCAAATAACTTACTATTTTGAAGCCCATTGAAAAAAAAGGAACATCTCCTTGCTAGCAGCAGTTGCACAGGATGGTTAATTTGGAAAGATAAAATTACTTAGAACTGTGAATCTAGCTCTTCTTTTCAGAGGCTGAAAGAAATAATACCCGGTCACTCTCCATGGATGTGATTCATTAATTATCAGTCATTCTTAACCACTTGATACTGACATATATCTAACACACTGCAGAGTTTAATATCGGAAAGAATACTTACCATGATTTTTCTCAGCAGTCCATTTTTAAGTGCTGGGGGAGATAATGTGGTGCCAGCACTTTGGTATTGTGTTTCAGATCCAGTGTGACTGTCCTTGAACATGGAGGATGAGTGCACAGAGGGTGGCAAAAAGTTGTTAGCAAGAGCTGTGCTAAGTGTGGCCATCCTTTTCACTGAATTGCTTGAAAGCCTTTGGCTTGTAACATTCACACGTCATGACACTTGGGGTAGGGTTTTTTTTCATATTTAACGTTTTTTGTGGTACAGCAAATGAATCTGATTTGTTATTCATACCGAGGGTAGTCGAAGTGCATGATTGGACATACCATGTTACTGCATTAAGGAAAATGTGTTTAAAAAAATACTGAGAAGCTCTTCTGCTGAAGAAAGATGGGGATTGGATGGAGCTGGGCATGGCTCTTAATTATTCTTATTCTGCTGATCTTGCTCAGATTTTTGAGTCTGGTGATTGCACTGACGAAGGAGCAGCCTTGATTTCTGCACATATGTTATATTTACTTGTAAAACTGGGCTCACAGATTGCTGTGAAGCTTTTACTGTTCCTGCAGAACATTTTGGTAGTTCCAGCAGTTTGATCACAAATGCAGCATCTCTCTCCTAATGCTGTGCAGGTTGATAAAACAGTTGCCGAGCTGGAATCCCTAAAGAAATTATTAATTATCTGGTTAATGTGCATCAGGCTGTGGGAGTGTGAGATTAATCACCAGTGCTGGGATGAGTTGCTGAAGTGGATTTTGGTTTTTCGTCTCCTGTCACTCGGTAATGGCTTTTCCTTCCTTCACCATCAGGTGAACAGGTGCGGAGATGCTGTATTTTCATTTTCCTGTAGTCGGGAACAGCCGGTGACCAGGAGATGCCTCTTTCTCAGTCCTGCTGCATGAGCAGTTTACAACATGGAGCGCTCCCCGCTTCGGATGTTCCAGCTGCGGGAGATGCTCCTGCAGCACAGGACTGACCTGAGCCTTCCCAGATAAACACATTCGAACACATGTGCCTGGGGAGGAATGCTGGGGAGGAGTGTTGGGCTGAGCTGGGTCTGGCTCTCCTCTGTTGCCCAGGTCTCAAAGGGGTTGACTTATATTTGGAAGTGGAATTGCAGCTTGACTCCTATTTTGAGTGTATTTATAGTACCTGGAATTTTTCAGTAAATGAACGTTCAGCATGCCTCTTTTGTTTAATGTAACAGAAGAAAAATGTGCTCGCTTATTGCAAAGATGCAGAAGAAGGTGGTTGTAGCTCAGTCTTTAGGGGTGCCATCCTTAAAGCCAATGGGTCGCATTAATATTCAGACACTGGAGACTGAGTTGGAGTCCTTTCCAGTGGTAGTGGATCAGGGCATTGAGGTGCAACACTGCAAGCACTTGTCCTGCCCTGCTAACCATCAGCAGCTGCCTCAGAAATGGTTCAGTGAGGCCCTAATGTTCTTCCAGAGGTCCCTACTGTTTTACACACACTTGCACCACACGCTGTGCTGATGGGGGGGACTAAAAGAAAGAAGTAATTTATCTTTTAAATCTGACAGTTGTGTAGCTATGTCAGTCTTGTACACAAAGCCATTAACAGCTCCGCCCCAAGGCCTTTAGTTTCAGTGACTACTCAGGAGGAGAGTATGGAAGGAGCTAAGCACCTAAAGCAGAGCTTGCCTAGGCCAGGACGTGTCTCTAGTTAAGAAGAGAAGGAGCTGTAGGCAACAGTGCAACAATCATTCTGCTGCTGTGTGCTGCGGGACAGAAGTAGGGTTTGAACCTCTCTCTATCTATAAGGTCTAGGCATTTGGATTACTTTTTCACCTGTAACTACAAGTATTGTTTCTCCCTGAGAAGTCCTGTAAATAACCACAGCCACTGAAACTGAGATGCACAGCACCTGAGACTGGAGACCTGTTTTTTTAACCTTCTATTTCACTATGTTGTAACAAGTGTTTGGGTTTCTTTTTTTGTTGGTTGGGTTTCTTTTTATGTGCATGTGCAGGTATTGGCCTTAATCAGCTTATGGGGTTTGTTTCTTCTTGGCTAAACCACTGGTGGTTTTTGTTCCTGGTGAATCAAAAATTTTTGATTACCTTGCCACTTCAAGCAGGCAGAGATCTACTTGTATTTGAGATTGCATTGCACTAATCCATTCTTGGGTTTTGCTCTCCATATTGTACTATCCCAAATCCCTGTTCAGCTAAAGATGTTACCTCAGGAGGTGAAGAGATAGGTGTGCAGTTTTCAGAGAATTTGCTTTTTGTAATAGCTGTGTGCTCCACTCTGGAATCCCTGAACAGCCCATGATGGCATAAACATCTATTTGTTTGACAAGCTATGGTATAACTTCACATTAAATGTAGATGACCCATTTGTGTTTGAAACCCCCCTAACCAGCAAGTCAGCATTGCAGCAGTGGGGCTTTAAATGTTAAGCAGTCTTCAGGGCTTCAGGCTGAGTATTTGCACTGGAGTTGTTTGGGTTTCTGCTCCTTGCAGAGCTTCCTGAGCTTGTTGTGATAACTAAAATCAAGTTTACTTTGTTAAGCTCAGCAGTTCCCAGAACTGAAGCGATAACAGGGGGAAAATAAGACCTTTAGGAGGCAAGAAGTGAATTTCTGTCTGTATGGGGATGCAGGTCACTGTCTTTGTGTGACTTTTTGCTGATGGTGTGCCCATTTCTTTATGCATGGTTGTGTGCCTGTGCATGCACGGGTGCTTGCCCACAGTGATGTACAAAAGCAACACAAAAGGAGTGTAAGACTTGGGAAATGTACTGACCATAAAGGCAGTAACTTGCCAGCCTCTTCTGTAGCTCTGGATCTCTGGTGCTTAAAAATAAGTGGAATAGCAGATTTTCAGATGAGTAAATTGTGCAAATTCATGCCTAATTTACATGTATGATCACCTTGACTGCTTGTACAAATCAGGTAATTGTGCATGCAAATAGCTAATTAACACAATTAGCTGATCTGCTGATGCAGTCTCGGGATCTGTAAGTGTATGCTAGCTATGTAGTTACCATATATCTGCAAACCAGTTGTATGAAGAAAATATAAGCCCTCATAATTTAGTAGTTGTGGGGAGTTGCTTATTTTTTAGTATCAGTGGTTTTGGCTTTGGGGTGGAAGTGTCTTATGGGGATCACAACTGTTATTGCAGCTGGAATCCAAAACCACTGAGGTTCAGTAGAAAAGTTTAGTAGAAAAATTTTGCTTCAAAGTAGAAAGTCAGCGTTCCTGCTG
>NW_008237239.1:15593583-15595305 GCF_000691975.1 Corvus brachyrhynchos | reverse complement strand
GGCAGGCTAGCTGGTCTGATGGCATGAAGTGCCCTTCCCATATAAATTGTCCACAGTTTGCCTCTATGGTTTCATAAAAGTATCTGTGAACAAAGCATTTGCTAAATGCCTACTTATAGCTATTTTTAAATACACAAAGTATTTAATATTTTAAAACTGACTGCCTCCTTCCACCGTGGTAGAAAAGAATTTACTCAAAAAAGGTTTAAAGGGCAAGTCTCCTGGTTTTATTTGTCTTAGTCTCTTCCTTAACATATTTGACTACTAGGTGAAAATACCCAGGCAAGTTTAAACATGCAAATTGTTCAAGTTTTGCAACTGCCTCTGTGGACACCAAATACGAGTGCAGGGATTTCAGAACTGTTTCTCCTGTTTCTGTTACTTTTATAGCTGTTGTGGGCTGGACAGATAGCCTTCATCATAGTAATTATTTATAATTTCAGACCAAACATAATGTGAACATGCCATCAGTTCCTACAAGTAATTTAACATCAAGATTTGTGGCTTCACATTGAGTGTGCACAGAAGTAACAGCAAAGTCTTCTGGAGGCAGGTACTTCTTGAACTATCTCTTAAAAAATGTCTCCTAGTTATAAAACAGAAAAACCAAAACCTGTGTATTAGGTTTTTGACCTACCTAGGATCTCATTTGCTCTCTGAATTTCCGTTCTTAAAAGTGTATTTTTGCTTTAAAACAAAGATGAAATATGCCATTAGCACATAATGGACCAGGACTCAAATCCTAACAAAAGTTTTCTGTCCAAGACCATAGCACTGTATGTCTTTCAGATTTCTCACATGGGTGTCTGTGGTCTGTAGCATTTTCCTTACTTCAAAACAAGCAAAAGCAGCACCGTGCTATGTTCTCCACAGTAACACTCATTTCCTTAAAATCTCTTATCTGAGGGGAAGTAAGTGAGGCTGAAATATGTCTTTAGAAGAACTGCTATGAAATATTTTACTGTCATCTAGGTGGCCTCCAGACAAAGAACCAAGGGACTTCCGTGTAAAACACAGTGTGGAAAAAACCCTGTTTCTGGTAGAGCCGCATCCATCTAGTGGTAGTTGGGTGCAGAGTCAGGAGAGGAGTGCCAGCCCTGGTGTGGTCACAAAGGGTCTTCTCTGAGGGTCAGTCTGCTTCTAGGCATGTACAGAGGAAACCCTCAAACATGGACAGAAAATCTACTTTAAAGGTAACTTTTTTTTAAAAAGCAGAATGAAAAGCAAAGTAATGGAGACTTCCACACTTTTTGTCTGCGAACAACATTAAGAAGTTTAAAACCCATATATGATAACCTCCTTTATCAAGCTATGTACTGGTGGCAATTAACACACACCCTCTTTCAAAAATACAAAAACCAAAGCAAAACCAAAAAACACTAAACCCAAGCAAAAATCACCACCAACCTACTCCAAGAAAAATACCAAAATCCAAAGCAAAAAACTTCCCAACCAATCAAAAGAAGTTAAGGGTTGGATGCTAGTCAGCATGCTGATACCTGAGAGCACATGCAGCCCACGGCTTGCTCTTATCAGCTCGTGTGTCCCAGCCCTGGGAACAGAAGGCAAGGCCTTGCTAGTGTGTGCATGGGCTCTTTTCCCCCTCCCAGTTCGTGCTTTGCAATTTAAAGATGCAAAACTCATTGAGTGACAAATGATGATTAGTGAGGAGCTGAGGCCTATCTGCTGCGAGAGGGAGCTGGGGAGGGTGACTTCATTCCT
>NW_008237239.1:15588354-15593546 GCF_000691975.1 Corvus brachyrhynchos | reverse complement strand
TGGTGTCAAGGCTTTCACCTTGCTGCCCTTTAAAGGAACAGTGGCAACTGTCTGCTAAGCATTTTATTTAAAAATTTGTTTCAGCAAAAGCAATGGCTTTTATGACTTTTATTACTTGTCATTTCTCAGTGAATCCTAAAATGTAAAAAAATAGCTGGTTGTAAAAATCTTTTCCATCATCCATCAGCCAAATTTTCCCATTGACTGTACTGGCGACCTGGAATTGAAAACTAATGGGAAATGAGAAGAAAGCAACAATAAAAATAAGCAGTCTGGTTTTAAATGCCAAGCATAATGAGACTAAGGGAGAAACAGAACTGAAATGAACTGAAAATAAGTTTATGTAGGTGTTCATGTTGGGACAGATGAAATCCTTCTTTCTCTAGGAAGCAGAACTGCTTGCAGAACTGTGGCTGAGAGCTGTAATGTGCTCAAGTGTCCCATAGGTGTGTGGTGTTTTTCCTTCTAGCCTGGATCCAGCTGTGGGCTGTACAGTGCCAGTCAGAAAACGAAGGAGCCATTTACTGAACTGTTTAGAATTGGGAAGGGCAGAGGAGACACTTGGCTATGGTGATAATGTTTATGCTTTTGGTTGGTTGAAATCCTCTTAATATCCATTAATACAGGCTTAAAGCCTTCTCTGAAACTTTTGGAATTACCTGTCTTTCTGTTATTTTAAGAGACGGTTCTTTTTCTTTGGATCATTGATGCCCTATTGAATTCAGTGGGAGAACTTGTACCTGTGATGGGATAAAGTTTCCAATCCCTGTTTTACTTCCTTAAGGACTAAAGGAAAAGATAGGCTTTAGGTGATCTTTTTTTAAGATCCTTTTTAAGAAGGGAGGCATGTGCCAGGTGGTGAGGTGGCATTGTACAAGTTCATATTATTTTTTTCTCCAGTTACTCATAGGCACTAAATAAATGGTACTGAAAATGCAGTGCTGGTGCAGGTGCCAAGTTGCTGTCATATGCAGATGACTTCTCTCCTTGCCCTTTCCTGTCAAAGGCCTTAGTGCCAGCCAGTGACATGGCTGATTGCCTTTGCCTGATGAAGGGACATTTGAGGGAACAGCTGATGGCTGAACTCCTCTGAAATGGAATTGATGATTGTAGTGGAGAAACCTGTCCTAAGTAGTGGAGGAACCTGTCCTAAGGGTTGGTACCCACATTTTATCTAAAAATGTGTGCCTGCAGGCACTCACTATAGCCTTCAATTCAGGAGCCTGCTTGAAGTCTCTCACATTGTGATGTCTGCAAAGCACGATCACCATTATCTCCAGGTGATCAGAAATATTCCCTTCTGGCAAAAGGTGGCCTCTTCCTGGGTAGTTATCCCTCTGTCTTGCAGTGCCATTTGGTGTCCCTGGACCTGAAGACAGTAGCACCCAGGCCAATCTCTTTTGTGCAGTGAATAGGACTGTTGGCTTCAGCAGAGCAAATCTCTGTGAGCATCCTGGTGCTGGCTTCCAGGCAATTTGTAATCCTGGGTGTTTATCTTTCAGTTTCTTTGTGGCTGGGTGTTGCTTGGGTATTTTTATTGAAGTCCTGTGACAAAAAAACATGACAAGTGGCTTTGTGCCTCTAGCACAATAGAGTGCTCTGCAGTAACAGTGCTAACATTTTACCCCCAAAAAGAATCTTCAAGTGGAGTCACAGACAGCTATTCAATGAGTTTAAGTGACTGTTCCTCTTGGTCATCTCAGGGTTTTTTGGTTCTGTCAATTGAAATCTGTCAAAATCCTGTGCTCTGCAGCCAGTGCAGAGCAAGTCTGTGCAGGATTTTCTTGTGGGATAGTCTGAAATGGTTAGGTGGACTTTCCCCAACCTTCCCAGTCACATGTCTGGTCCCATGCATTGAGCCCATGTTTTACTTCATTCTTGTCTCTATCACAACCACAGGGTCTCTGTTTACAGCACAAACAAAATGCTGCTCGAGTTGTTTCCTTTGTGGAGGGGATGAGAGAAGAAGCAACATGTGAGAGATGATAATGTTTCCTTGGTGTGTTGGTACTGGTGACTGTGTGGCAATACTCCCCTAGCACTTCTTGATCCCTGTTTCCATAAAATATAGGCTGTTACACCCTTCAGAAAGCAAAGGAAACATGCCTTGGAAGAGACAAAGGAAAAAGAATTGTGCTTTGTCCTCCAGCGCCTTTATTTACAGAGTTTATCCTGGGAACCTCAAAGCATCACTAAAGAGAAACTCGGTACACAATGACTTGCCTTTCCCAGGGAATCAACAAGCATATTGCATTGACATTTAAGTTTTGAGGTCTTTGTATATCCCTGGTGCAGGAATGAAGCTCCCAGATCAGCTACTGCTGGTGAGGAGACGTAGATGCTTTATTAGGGATAACTTCGTTTATCTCCTTTGACACTTTTCTGATATCTCTTGATCATTAGGGTCTGGATTAAGTGGAAAAAACATTACTTGCACAGATGTTATGTAGCTTATGCCTCAGATCTTTTATGAGAGAGTTTGGGTGCTTAATGTCTCCTAATTCAAAAAAAAAAATCAAAGTCTTATGTACAGCTTCCTTCTGTCAGGTGCCAAGATGAGGGTTAGGTGAGCACATAACAAAAACCTGGATACTTGAAAGTCACATTTCCAGCTGAATTTAAGGAATTGTAGATAAAACACATTGAAAAGAAAAGGGCTGTTTGGGGCTGGATTTGCATTTCCCAAGTGGATTTAATGAAATTTAAGGTGTACTCCTCTGCAGCACTCTTGGGAAAGTAGTCACCTGTATTTTCTTTCCCATGAACTTGCATCATGACATTTTTTGTGAAGTACTGCTGTGCATCAGGAACTTGCTGTATGTTCATTCCTGGCTTTGGGAAGAGAGGGTTCTCCAGTAGTGGCATCAGCAGCATTGCACAGATGAGAAAAGGTACTTGGCAGGAGGTACTGGAAGAGTATGGGAAAGTAGGTCTCTATTTATTTGTCTGCTCCCCCCCCCCCCCCCCGCCAGTTCCAGGGCGTTGTATGGGTTTTCAATATTTTGTTCCCAATCCCTACTCCACTGAAAATGTAGCTATTTTTTATAATCAGTAAATTAATGGCTTTGGCTCTGAGCCTGTACCAATGCAGAAATCAAACATTCCACAGGAACGCAACAGGCATTTCTGGGGCTCCTGGGCTGATGAAAGCTCAGGGAGGCTGCTGTGTTGCTTCACTGTGATATTGGAAATACCGTGGCAATTTTGAAAGACCTGTCCGAGGGACTGAAGGATTCAGCAGCCCGATGCACCCTCACCAGGGCAGCCTTTTATTTGTCCTAGTTTGCTCTTCTTCAGCACTTTTCATCCGAGGATTACGAAAAGTGGACTTCACCCTGTGAAGCTGTTACTGTAACCATTTATGGAGGGAGAGCTGAGACTCTGATAAACATGACTTTCCAAAGGTTTGCTCTCATGCCAGTAGCACGAACAAGGAGCTGTGCGTCTGTTTCCTAAGCCCTTACTCTTTTGTTCCACATTTTCTTTAACCATGTGGGAGGAAATCCATTTCTACACAGGGTCTAGCACAACTTATGTAAACAAGGATCGTGTAAGTTGTCAAGTGAGAGCTTCTGCTGGTGCTGCACAGAGGGATAAATTGGTTGAGAACTTTGTGGGCTGCTTCACTAAAGACAAATGACCATGTGAAATTTGATTTGCAGAGGAATTTTCTTCCTAGGAGAATGCAGAACCTCAGCATAAGTAGATCTGCAAGCTAATGATGTAAAAATAGCTTGGATAATAAAAAGCTGGTAAATAGAGGTATGGTAGCAATTGGGATGTATGGGAGAGACAGGCTAAACTGATCTGAGTTTATTATGAGGAATTTATTCTCTCAGAGCTCCGCTGGTTTAACTCAGTCAGTGCTGTGTCAATTTTAGCTAAAGCAGAATACCTTTTGTAGAATTCTAAAGTCATTTTCCTGTAAAACAAAGCAAAAAACTGTTCAGCTGCAAACTTCAGCTCACTCAGAATAATCCACATTTGTTTTGAAGGACTTCAGGGATATATTTCCTTCTGAAGATTCCCATTCTTCTGTATTTTCTTTGCCAAGTGAGTAATTAGTTGCTCCTTGATTATTGCTTATCACTTTATACTTTTTCATGGAGACAGCAAGGGACTGTGAGGCTGTTAATAGCTATGCTCAGATCACCTTTCCTTCTCAAGCATGGTTTTATTAGCTTAAAAATAACAGTGGGAGTGAAATGCTTTTAAGTTCTTGTATTTATTGGGTTTTTTACTGGAATCCTGAGTGCTTTCCAGTGAACACCAGAAGTGCACAGTCTCATTTTTCTCGCCTTGAATTGCTACACCCCAACACCGTGGATCAACAGCATCGGACGCAAAAGCTTGACTTAGGCAGTTTTAGTATGGGACGAAGAAGAGACTTGAAAATTTTCTTTCATCCTTTCAGATGTTCCTAAACATGGCAACAAGCATGGCTCTGCAACAGATGCAATTCTTTCTAGGTCTCTAGGTAACATTTGAACCTGTGTAATGTTCACAGCACAGCACCGTAAGTAATATTCCAGGAAATGCGCTGCCGCTTGTTAAAAAGGATAGGACCCCAGAGATGCCTTTAAATATGCCTGTAAAGTGAGAGGTGCCAGGAGAAAGATAATATGGCTGATTATAGTTATTTACCTTACATTTTCATTCGCCCTTAACTGGGTGTAATTTAGGGGCATGAAATCTCTTATTGGAAGTGTATTTGCATTAAACAGCTCTAAGCAACCATGAAAGTGCAGAAGCTGAAAAATTGACAGACTGGGTTTCTAGAATCCCAAAGTAGCATTTTTTTAATAGGCATACAAACAAATCAAATAAACATGTTTTGCTTCAACGATTTAAAGAATATGGTCTTTGGAGTAATTTGTCTCTTTTTTTTTTTTTTTTTTTTTTTTCCCCCCCCTATCATTTCTAACCTCTTCACTGCCTATCTCTAGTTTGCAGCTCCTCCTAACAATCTGCAGCAATTTCCAACCCAGCTGTTGTGGTTGCAGTGCATTGTGCCTTTGTTTAGCTTTCCCTGAGCTATCAAATCATGCTATAAAGGGGATTACCTGGCTAGTGATGTTGTTTTTGAGGTCTGCACTTTTTAACAAATAATTGTTTCACAGTGGCTCTTCCCCACCTCCTGCTGCCAAAAAAAAAAAAAAAAAAGCCCTCTGAAAATCAAACTTTAAAGTTGG
>NW_008237239.1:15562391-15588317 GCF_000691975.1 Corvus brachyrhynchos | reverse complement strand
CCAAAAAAAAAAAAAAAAAAAGAGCCCTCTGAAAATCAAACTTTACAGTTGGATGGAATCAAGTCTTGCAAGTAAGCACCTTTGGCTAGCTTTGGTAAAACCCCTTCACTTCCTTTGCAAGTAATCATAACCAAGTTGAAATCAATCAAAGAGAAGTGGATCTTTTCAATCAGCTGGTGTGTTTGTAGCAAGACTTAAAAGTCCGTGTGTGCTTTTAGAAAAAGACAAACATGTTTTTCCTCTACTGTGATGGCATGTGCTAAGCTTGAGAGATTTATAATCCAACTGTGTGCTGTTAAACAGGTATGATCTTCCACCTCTACCCCCAGCACTCGGTCAGTTCTTTTATAGCCACTGCCTCTCCCACAAGGCAGTTTATTTAACTGATGTTTGTGAAATGTTGTGATCTTCGCATGAATGGAGTTATTGAAGTGAAAAGCATTAGCAATATTTATTTCAGCAGGTTGTGGAATTAACGACTAAGGACGGAAAACTGGTAAAACTTGCTTTTTAGATGCACAATAGAGTCTTTAAGAAATTTAATTCATGTGTAAGAATGCAGATGTCTGAATTTGTTACAGTATGTATGCTTTGTTAGAAGTTTTCTAACAAATATATATGCTGTTGAAATGTATCTATAGCATTCATTTTACAGTATCTTTTGAGTGTTAAATGGAAGCTAGTATCTGTCTTGCTCTGCTCAATGCAAAAGATATATTTACTGTACTTGAGTGTCTTCAATTTTGGTTCTCGTTTTGCAAACACAGTACATTTTAATTAAGGCTTGTCACTCGAGATCTAATGAATACATTTACTGTAATGTCTCCATCTTCAGGAGGTGAATTTGACTTAGAAATTGTCTCTGTCACAGAGGGCCTGATAATATCAGTTTAAAGATTTCTTTCTTTCCTGGGGAAGGGCAGTTTGTGTCATTCAACCAGCTCTCACTTAGGTTGTGCTTGCCTAAAAGGTTGCAGAGTGATGTTTAGTGCAACATACACACAAGAAAAGTCTCTAAAGACAAGAACGTACATTTAGCCCAGGGAAGCTTATGTACCTACATAAGATTGTCCTATTCCCCGCTCTCTCCCCCTTTTTCTTTGACACAGTTTCAAAGGTGGTTTATTGATTATATTTGGAAAGATTAAGAAACTCCTCTCCCCAATCATGCTTCTGTTGGTATATGAGAGGACTTTGATCAAACAAACAATGAATTGTCCAATACACACAGTAAAAAAAGGAAAAAAAATCCTATAAAAGCTGGTTTCAGTCGACCTTTTACCTGTGCCTGTTTCTACTCTGGTGGGTGGGGACTGTGCTGGAGGAGGGTTGTTGTCCTCCTGTGTCTCCAACTCATGTTATGGTTGGTGTTAAAATTCCCACTCTTAATGTTAAGTCCAAACCATAAATACTTTTACTGTCATGCAAATGCCATTTTATGTTCTGCTGTTGTGCAGGAATGTACCAAAAAAGTGAATTTGGAGTCTTCAAGAGGAAGAGAAACAAAGTAAAGCCTCAAATTTTTTGCTTTTCACTGTTGCTGTATTTTAAAGAGTACAGTTTTTCCAGCTAGGTAAATCAAGATTATATTATGGTGTTGTCTCCTGGTGTAGTGTGCTGGGAGAAAGGCTTTAGATCCCAACCTTCTCCAGCCTCTTCTACGTCACCATATTCCAAGTGTGTTATACCAGCTTTGTTAGAAAAGGCTGAGGTTTGCACGAAGGAAGAGCCCAGTAGGGGCTGAGTAAAAAAGGAGATGCTGGGGGAACCCCACAAGACACAGGGGTGCCCAAAAGAGCAGCCAGTGGGGGAACAGCCACATCATCCTTGGGTGTCCTGGTTAGGGACTTACTTGGCAGGTAATGTGTGATCCAGTGCAAACACTTGGGAAAAGCTATTGCATCTCTTCTGCATGGAGCTCTGTGACAGAAAAAGGACCAAGGCTGCCTCACCCAAATCGTGCCACAGGACTCATCCTTCCCTCTGGCAGCCTATCTCTGCCTCAGGGATGGCAGGAGCAGGCTGGGGACCAGGGTGCTCTGCCCTCTGGCTGGCTCTGCAGAGGGGCAAGGAGTTAAGTGCTGCAAAGGGCCCTGAATGGGCCACCTGTGAGGTGGCAGGTTATGCTGGTGACAAACGTGTGCCACGGATGGGTACATGCTTTTTTGACCTGCTTTAATTTTTCTAGCTGGGCCTCTAATTGCTGGGGCGAGGTATAGACAAATGCAATAAAAAAGCCAAACAAATCAGAGCTATAGCAAGGCACTACAAGGAAATACGTTTTAGCAAGACTTTTTTTCCTTAATTAATCGGGATTTTGTTGTCAGGCTAAAACAGACTAAAAATAAACAGCTGTATAGTACTTCATTAAGCTGCCTGCTTGGAGTGATTTTCCCATTGATTAGTCTCAGGGCTAATGCTGGTTCATTCCTCATTTCATTGCTAATTAACATCAGCTCTGCTCCTGACCACTTGACCGCACTCTCTCTATGAACATGTGCTGGTTTGGCAAGTAATAACTGCTCCCTCCCTCTTAAAAGGGAGAATTAAGGTACAAAATAGCTATCAAGAGTAGATCTGTGCCTCTACTGTAAGGAGAGCAAACTGTAAAACCGTGTTGGCCCGTAAGAAGGGTAATAAACGTAGTTTACAGAGCGCAGGAGTTTGATTGAGGAACTATGTAAATACAGATGATGAGCTCAAGCTGCTGTATGAATTGACAGGCTTGGCTCATCTCCTGTCAGTTGAGTTGATTCAGGCTCTTCTGGGATGCTCGTGGTGCAGATTACCTGACCCAGGGGCTTTGGGCTGCTGGCCGTTGGGAAGAGGGCAGCTCTGGATGGGCAGCACTTACTTTTACCAGTCTCTGGAATGTTCTCAGAGTTTGAATAATGAAATACATTGGCAGTGGGTACAGAAAGAGCAGCCATGGTTATAGCTTTGTCAGGCCACTTCCATGCAGGAGGAATATAGATTAAAATAGGGGAGTGAAATACTAGAATTGGCATGGATGCCCTCTGAGGAAATATCTAACAACTTTAATGAAATTAGCAGCCTCTGTTCTGGGTGAAAAGGTCAATTTTTCCATAAAATCCAAGTAAACTGGCATTTTGGAAAACATCTAATAAACTTGGCACAGAATAAATAACGTTATCCCAAAGTCTTGGTTCAATTCCAGATAATAGCTTTTTCTTTTAATTGAATTGGATATTGCATTTCATTTTCAGAAAGTATTTTTTTTTATTCCTACATTTTGAAGCATTCATATCTCAGAACTAATCAGAAACTCAGCCTTATACAAATCTATCAATCAGAAACAGTCACTGAAGAGAGAGCTTGCCTGAGTGATAATCCTTTTCTACTTACTTTTGAGCAGAATCCTAATTCACTTGTTCATCAATTATATATTTTATATATTTCTGCCATTAATTTAATGGATTTAGGGCTCAGTCTTGCAAACACTTCTGCACGTGAGTAACTTTATTCATACAAGCAGGTGCTCATGTGGGTAAAATCAACCATGTGAGATACTTGTAGGATCAGCTTTGCAGTAAGTTTGTATCCTGACACAAAGCCATTGCATTCCTAACTTCCCTTTGCTGATCTGTAGTAACAAGAAGCATATCTTACTCAAATGAATAAAAAACCCTACTTAAAATATTAGTAAGTGTACTAGTTATGGTAAGAAAGAAGTCATTCCTATGTTTAAGAACATAACCACTTCAGGCCAGGAAGCACTGGCTCCTAATTAAGTATTGCCTGGTTGGTTACATCACATAACCTTCATGGATGATTCTGGAACTGGCCAGAGCAGAGGCTGAAGTGTAGGAAATCCCATGTTATTGTTAACTGACTTTATATACTGCTAGACATTGTGCTGTGGACCTTGTTCAGCTGGAAAATGGAAATGGAATTTTGGTTCCTGTTCCTGATACATGCTGCACCTCTTATTTCTAAAATGATGCCTATGATATTTTTAACTTTTCTCATGGTACTTCCATTTCCAGTCCCGGTCAGATGTAAAAAAAACCCCAGCAAACAAATATTTACATTAATAATAAATAAACCCAAGAAAAATATTTCCTTGAGTGCTCTTTAACTGTAAGGAATCTTGTTTGAAGGAGTGTCTTGGTCTGCATCTTCCTTTTGGTAGGTTGGGACTTATATTCTCTTGCTTACATTCATTGCATCTCATTTTTTCCTCTCCTGTGGAGAGGTATGGGGAAATGCTAAAACACTTATTCATTGCTGGCATAAAAATGACCCCAAAGTTGTTTTCTTCCCTCACACTTCTGTAGTGAAATAAGCGTATCTATATACTTTTGCATCCATGCATTAGGACCAGGCGGAGTTCTTTTGCTGGCGGCATCCAAGCTGCTTGCTGGTGGTCCTGTGTCAAGGGCAACATTCTGAGTAGATTCACTGGCTGCACCATGTGGGGTAACAGAGCCCCCAGGACATGGGGACGAGCTCTGGAACCCCTTTCCATGCTTGGAGCGGACTCCAACGGTGATGGAGAAGAAGAGCAGGCAGATGCGCCAAGCAGCTTGGGCAGGACTGACTTGGAGGCTGTGGGTGCCCTGGAGTATTGCAGGTTTAGCTAAAGCAGTAAATCTGTGGATGGTTCCTTACCTCTTAACAGAGCATTTAATATTGAAGGTTGAGTGTTTTCTGTTTTTCTGCTTTGCCTTTTCATTCAAAGAATGCAAAAGGAAGGAACTAAGACAGCTTTAAAAACCTTTATGAGAGTGTCATGCTTGAAATAAGATCTTAGAGGAGACTGACTTGGATGACAGAGACTTTGTGATCCTCAGCAGTGGGACTATTTAAGATGTAAACCTTATGATAAAGTTGCCCTTTCTGGCAACTTGTTACCCTCACTATTTAAAAAGAAAATTAATCTTTGAGTTTTCAAAGACACTGTGAGGGCCTCCAGTCATTTGAACTGTAAGTTGGCGTATTGTATTGAATAAGATTCAGTAGCTTCTTGTGTCACTACAGGCTAGAATTTGGTGAATAAAGTACGATTAATAGCTCTTACAAACCTCTGGATGGACACCCAAAGGAGAGGAATAATACGCTTGCAGTATTACAAGCCAGCAACATATTAAACATTTTTTTTTTCCTTAGGAAAGGATTTCCTGTAGAGGTCCTGAAGAAAAATAAGTTTCATTAGTCGAGCATCGAGCAGAGATAGAGCAACAGGATTGATTGTAATAAGCCTCTCCTTTTTACTGAAATCCATTACTTTCTGAGCTATTAAGTGATGAAAGGGATTAAGAGAATAAAAAAATATAAGCGGGACTGTATTCGTAAATCTAATAAAGTTGATAACAGTAGAGCATTTTGTGAAATTTGCATGTGAATTTATAACATCCTAATCCATCGGCAGGCAGCGTCGCGCTGCAGAGGGAAGGGGGTGCACTGTGCATACAGGATAAAAATGCAAGCACAGAATTTCTGGCCAAGAAGCTTTTTTTTTCTGCTTTTTTTTTTTCCCCCCCATATGGATATCCATATGTTTTTATCACAGATTCCATACTTTCAGTGCCAGGATCCATATGTTTAGCTTTTTCTCAAATAAAAGACTATAAAATCATTCTTCATTATCTCTTTCTTCCTAGCTGGTGTTTTTGTAGACATAACCAAATGTGATGCTAGATGGTTGAGGCATACCCAGATAGGCTGCAGTTGGATCTCATCAGAGGTATTTAAAACCAGTACCTAGGGAGTTCAAGGGCTGGATTATCTTCTGAGCATAATGCCCCTTGACAGTGCTTGAACAAGGCAGGGGGTGCTATCATCTGATTGCAAAGTCCTGGCAAGGCTCTTCCCCTATAAAAGAGAAGCTCCTTTGGGACCAGCAGTGAGAATTTTCCTCCTTTTTATTTTATTTAATTCTCAACCTGCACCTCTGCCTCTGTGCTTCTGGTGAAGGGTGTGTGGTGCAGGGAGATGGCATGACAGGGCTTTATTTCACTTCTGCTTTTTCTGCTTGCCCAAGGCCTGCAGTTGTAGAATAGCAGCAGAATTTAGAAGTGCTGATATAGGGAATTTGGGGTTGGTGTAAGGATGGTGTGTATCACCATCTCCTTGACACGACCCAGTCTGCTCTGTGCCAAGCAGATATCACTCACTGAGAATTGTGCCTAATAAGGTTTTATTTCTCCTTTTCTTTTTTTTTCCTCTTTTGATGGAAATGTTAATATAATGCTTTTTAAATATGTAAAACACAATTCAGTGTCCATGGTTAGACCTTGGAATAGGTACCAAGTAACCTTCAGTAGTAAAATCTGCATGTTGACTTTGCAGTCAGATCCCATCTTCACTTGGACTTTCAGTCCTTCTTTGCTGGGACAGCATGTGGCAGAAAAGCAGCTGTGGTGTGTGTGTTTCCTTCTCTTGGGAGTTTGATTGCCTGCCAGCAGGTTCTGACTGTCCTGTGGCTGTGGTATTTAATGTGCAGAAGGGGTAAGGAATACCCTGTAATTTTGAATAGGAGAAAATTAGGGTAGTCATAATTACAAGCATTACAGTACACAGTTTCAAAATAAAGCCATCAATGTGAATATTTTATTCACAGTTCCTGCCTCTACCCCCTGAAACATAACCCTGAGGCAGGCTTGGAGTTATGCTTTATCCTCTGCATTGCTGACAATAATAGAAATTATTGTGAAAGGTTAATAACCATTGTGCATCGGCGCTGTGGAAGAAGGTGGTAGAAAGAAGAGGCGACTGACTACCTTCTCAGAATAAACAAAGCAGTAGCATCTTGACTTTAGAGAGGAGACAATCAGTGCCCTAAGAACCCTACTAAAGCAGCTACATTTTGGCTGGAGTCATTATATTAATTTTCAGGCTAACCTCACTCTCATCAGAAACAAAAGTGAAACCTACTGCTGGTATCATTCAAAGCAGACATTACTCCTGATAGGATCTTTAGAGAAACTATAGAAAAATTTAACCTTTCTTGTGAGATTTTTCTTGTAAAAATATGATCTATTTGAGGTTGACTTTAGCTTGTATTTCTATAGAGCTAACCCATCATTTTTCAATGCTGCCTGTCCTTCCCAGGATTGTGGTGGCTCTGGTGAGATCAGTGGCAGGTTTGTAGTGAGTTGCCTCATAGGTCTTGATTGGCAGTGCAATGAGCCACTGTTCTCCTTTCAGAAATGATTCTCTTGTAAAAGTGCTGTGCTTTTTTTTTTTTCCGCTCACCCGGCGTTTGAATACCAGATTGAGCTAATTTTAAGATTCCTCAGGGCAGTGGCACTGCATTCCTTCCACTCCGCTATTCCTTACCACATTACCTCACTGCATCAGCACTCGTATCTCCTGCTGATGGCATCCAGTTTCCATTCCATTCACAGCAGCCCAGGATCATATCTCTGATCCACTTAGAAACACAATGATCTCTACCCCTGAGAATGCAAACGCTTTCTCAGTCAAATCTATTGATCTTCAGGGCTCTATTTCTGGCTTTCCATTCACTCACTCAACGTTTGGGATGCTGCATATTCATTCTGGGCAAAGAGTTAACTTGGCTACTAGGAACTCTGTGAAAAACACTTCTGCAGAATCCAAAGATAGACACGATCTCTTATATATTATTATGTCTGTACAAATACTGCACTTCTTAACTGAGCAAAACAAAAACCTCCCAGCTGGCACTGTGACAATGACAGACCTGCTCGTGCCATCACATTCTTATCCCAAGCCAACTCACTGAACATGCTAACGTTGATATGGGCAAGCACATGCTGAGTTCTGCAAGGGAAGAGGTGAACACAGAGGGTCTCCAGACTAGAGGGGGATTTGCAGTCTAAAAGGAAAAGATGAGACCAGCAGGCAAGGGCTTTGGGTACAAAGAAGGATGTAGTTTGACAAACAAGCAAAATGAGTGAAAGCACTTTAAAGAAAAACATTTTTCTGAAGACCATTGCTGTCAGGGAACTTGGCCCTTCAGGGCTTGACTCTGGGCTCTCTCAGAAGTGTAGTTAAAAGAAAAGCAGGGATTTATGGGGTGAATATTTCAGCATCTCCTTGTAGGTTATGTACTGAAATAGGCCTCTCCTGGAGGTGAGCCCAGTATGTTCTTGAGATGGTCCTCAGGAAGCCCACTTCTTCCATCACCAGTAGTACAGGCTAGAGAACAAATATACCTAACTTTGGCTTTGTTGGTGTTCAGATGTTCACTGTCACCCCCAAATAGGATTTTGCTTCCTGAAAGACAGTATTTTTAAGGATTTTCAGGTATTGCTCACCATTGACCTTGAACCCATGTTTAAAAGAAATCCAGGCACCATGATGTTGAGTGAGCTGTGCCTGAGTTAATTTAATTATCTAGACCTTAGACAATTTTGAAAATATTACCTGTAATTCATATCTTCTGGGTTCCAGCTGAGTGGCCTGTTTTCTCTACTTGTACATGACAAATGAATCCACTGTTTCTGTGTGGTTTGGGTTTTTTTTTATTAAATACAAATATTAGGTTACTGCTTGGTCTAAGAGAAGACTTTTGTTATTCAACACTTACACTGCTGGGGGCACAGTAGCTAACCTGGTTTGGTCTTGATTGTGTCACTCTATACCTAAAGTTGTTTCCCACAACTCATGGTGCTCAGTCTAAAAACTGATACCATATAGCTAAGTTAGGCAGCAATGGAAGGGGTCCCAGGTGAAATAATTATGGGGTTGACTATTGTGATTATGTATAATTTTAACCTTTCTTAGTATTTCACTAAGAGGACTGAGGTATGAGAGAATTTGACTTGTGAAAGAGTATTAAATTTTAACATGGAAACTTACTCTGAGCTTAGATACTGGTTCCCAGTGTGCAGGATTAGTACACAATTGGTGGTGAGCTGCCTTACTTCACTTTCTTCTTTACCCACAAAAGTTTTCTCCTCTTCTCTTGTGAGCTTTGCCTACAAAGTTGGTTAATACAAAATAACTAGTGCACTTCCTTGTAGCTTCCCCATGTAGCCATTTCCTGTCACTGTTCAGCATGTTTGTCAGTATTTCTGAATTTAAACTGAGGGAGGGGCAGGAAATTTTTATTTATTGTAATCAAAAAATGCAGGAATAATAGTATAAAAATATGAACACTGAAATTCTTATGTAATGTGTTATAATGTCATTGTCTGGACGTTTCATTGCCTTTACAGTAAATTTTTTATTTAATGTTCTAAAACTCCAGGGACATAATAGTACATGGATGATCTGTCCCTGCTTACAGACATGAAATAGGCGTATATGCATACGTACACCCAAGCGAAAGCTTCCTCTCTCTTCATCTTTCTTCCATCTTTACAAACCACTGATCATCTTTGATTCCTGAAGAAACTGAGGGAGTGGGCAGGCATTTTGTAGGAAAAGTTGAGAGCTGCTTGTGCAAGGCTTTGATAAATCCAGTCCTCTTGACTCTGAATCCTGCACCTTAGCTGCCTTCTCCTAGCAAATGATACAGATTGTAATTCTTTGGCATGAAATAAGAAAGACTAATTGCTTTGAAGATTTTATTACTTTGTTTTTCAATCCTTGCTCCTAGTACACCGTTTGCTAATGTTTTTCCCTCTGAAAGAAAAGAACGTTGAACTCTTTTCCATCTCAATCCCTTATCTCCACGTGCACATCTGTGCACGCAGCACCCATAGGTCTTGCTAGAAAAGAGTGTCTTCACCAGCAGGTTATCATTATGTGCTCACCAACAAAACACTTCTATACCAGTTTGGGCAGTAGATTTATAAGATTTCGAGTCTCCCTCTTCTTACCCTTTCCCGGTTCCAAATAAAGAACTTCAGAGGGCAAACGTGCCACCGCTGGTAGACGTGTAGCTACTGTTGTATTATGGGGTTTTGGTTTGTTTTTTTGCCAGCTACTTGACATTGTTTTACAGCTGGACTGTGCCGCTATTTCCAAAAGGCTCAGCTAATTCTGTTGTCCTTTTTTATCAAGGAAATTCTTGAGAAACCACAATAAAGCAGCTGTAACCCTGGCGATGCTTACAACGGTGGCCAAAAATAGAAATCAGTGCTTCATGCATTTTCTTAATGAGGGTATAGGGGGGGTTTTTTAGTGTGGTCCTTGACACCTAGCCAAGTTAGGGCTTGGCTCTAAATGTTTAGTGCAAGCTTTATAAATAGCCCTGGAGAGAGGGGGCATTTTTTTTCCCAGTGGTGTGCACCCTCTAAGGAGTTGCCCTCGCTGGGGCTGCTGGGGGCAGCTGTGCTCTCAGGGCATGACAGAGTGTCTGCAATGAGCCCTTTAGGGCACAGTTGCCAAATACTTTGCAGGAGGTGCCGATCACCTTGGGTCCCTCTTTGCTCGGAGGGGGAGGCTCAGCATCTTGCAGAATTAGGTCTGTAAGCTGTTGTTATTAATAACTGCCTTCATGGTCGTTTTGCTTACAGACAGGATTTATTTGGCTTTTGACTATCAGTGAAAGTGTCCCTATAACTGGATTTTTATGCTCTCTCTGTGCAAATAGAAAATCATGGTTTGTTTGCCAACCCAAATAAGAATTTACAAATGTGGGGGTTTTTTTTCTGTGGCGCATAACATAGCTAGTAAATGGGCATGAAACGGCTGGATGCAGGGATTGTGCAATGTTCCCACAGGCAGAAGAGAGAGAGATGAGAAAAGATGAATTAAAACTTGGGGAAAGTTCAGTCAACAAACTAAGAAGTGCAGACATACTGATTTATAAAGAGACTATAACTTTTAAACATGTACTTTCAATCTGAAGGACTGCAGTAGGGATTTAAAATATGACTATTTAATTTTTTAAAATTACATAAATTAAGTGAACAGCCCATTAATGGGATGCCATCAGGATCACATGGCCAATTCAGTTCAAGTTATATTATCTTGCTGGCCGGATTTGAATAAGAATTAAGAAATTACTATTCAAAGTAGTATGGGACATTGATCCTCATTCACAATGAAATTCGTCACCATAACTACCTGGAATTCCGCTGCTTTCACAGAGGTATTCCACTGAATCTTCTTTATGGAGCAGCTAGAAGGGAATTGTATTAGTCGGCGGAAAAAAGCCGCTAATTAGTTGTTCGGCCTCCACGTTAACTAAGTCCTGTCTTGCAGAGGGTTCGCTGATAAGCAGCAGGATGTGTCTAATGAACGGGACCCCAGATCCAACAGACACCACCCTCCTCCAGCTGGTCCATCCCTTGACTAAAGGTTCACCTCAGGGGCTATTTATCTGTCCCAGCGAGAGGACCTTGCCTCTTTGTCTTGGGGTGACTTTATGATGTGTATCCCATATCGCTGCCCTATGCCCAGAAATTAATTCTTGTGCCTTTCTATGCCTTTAAACTGAGCCTGAGAGGGGGAAGGAAAAACTGAGCAAAACTTTTTCAAAGCAGTTTGCAGCTTGTTCAAGGTCACACAGAGAGAGAGACTTTTTTTTCCCCAGCTGCGGCAGGGGAGGGAGGAAGCACCCGGCTTGCTGCTCCTGGGTCAGTTTTTGGCCAGTTGTTCAGTTTCTTTTTCTCCAGAGAGAGACTGAGAGCTGAACTTTTTTTCCTTCCCTGGAATTTCGGATTTTCTCCCTTTTCTACTGGACTGCTTCAATATCAGAGCACATCGGGAGGACTTTCCAGGGGAACAGAGGGCCTGGCCCTGGGCCAAGCCCCAGCTCCGA
Organism: Corvus brachyrhynchos; assembly: GCF_000691975.1. NCBI lineage: Eukaryota > Metazoa > Chordata > Aves > Passeriformes > Corvidae > Corvus > Corvus brachyrhynchos. Next base: position 15,576,655 of record NW_008237239.1, on the reverse strand, counting down.
GGAGACCAAAGGGAGGACTCTGACACTTCCCCAGGTTTTTCCTCCACAGCGAAAGATTTTATTATTTAGCATTATTTTCCTTTTCCCGTGTGTGTGTTAAATAAATAGTTTTCTCTCTTTCACTTTCCTTCAAGGAAAATTTATTTTTCCCGAACCTGGTGGGGGAGGGCTGGTTGTGCCTTCTCTCAGAGGATATATTTCTAAATTTGGCCAAACCGGAACACTCTTATTCACAACTGGTGCTTCGTGTTCAAACTTGGCAAATCGAAGCATGTGGTTGAGTTAGCCAAGCTGAGGGATGTCCTCTAAGGATGAATGGTTCTCAGTGTGGTATCTTCCAGAGTCTCCATTAAACTGAATAACCAAAGTGCACCATTACATGCAACTATCTAGATACTATTCATGATTTTGGAACCCCAGTTGAAAACACCTAAAAAATGCCAACTTAGTTCTACACTGTCTTAAGAATGCATAAAGAGTAAAACAAAAAGCTGCTACAAATGGTCAAGCAACTTGTGCTACAGTTTAAAGAAACAAGGTCAGCGTCATTAATCTTAACTTCGTTGTTTTAATATTTTGTAAATACTAATTTTTCTTTTTTCTTGACTTCACTGCAGTGCATCTCAAGTCTAATTTCTGTGATAATTAAAATGGGAATATCAGAATCTTTGCACCACTTTTTTCTTGCTCCAGTTTAATTCCATTGACTTGTTGCTAATTTACACTGGCATAAATATAAGACTACTGGGCTCAGCAGTTCAGCACATTGAGATCAAAACCTTTTAAAACCTTTTCCTGACAGAGAACATTTGAAATGGCAGATGCTGAGTATTTGCATTGTTAATCATTTAAAAAATGCGATAGTTGTATATAAATACCAAAAGAAAGTTATACATCCACACATCAACTGAAATTAGCATTCTGGAATTTGCAGTCCGTGGAAAGAATGGCAGTAGATGGTCATGAATATTTGTGTTGCTCACTGTTACCTGAAGATTCATAGTCTGGAACCTGCACCTGATGCAACACAGGTGTGTTCCCTTGAAAAAACTTCAAGTCTTTTCTGCACCTGGGCTCTCCTAAGGGCACAAATTGCTGTCATAGGTGCTTTTTCCCCATTTTGCTTATAGTGAGTTGGTACCAACAATCCATTTTAAATAATTACAAACAAAACATGGGAAATATCTGTGTAATTAAGTTAAGCAGTCTACCACTCACTGATGGTTACCTACACTTGTAGGTAAGAAACAAAACCACACTTTTTTTTTTTTTCCTGTCTTTTACCATTCTGTAGCATTCTTGCGTATCTCTTCACTACCGGCAACATAACGGGAAAGGGACTTCTTGCAGATTTTACAGCTGTGGCTAAAAGCAGAAGAGCCTAAGAGGAAAGACTAAGCTAGTAAGATTTGCAGTCACATTTGCAGACCCAGTTGAATCAGAGACACTTTTAGAGAAGCAGCTGGTGATGATCTGAATTTGACCAAAATTCTAAACATTTGATTTAGCTCGTGTACTGATATTGGTCTTGAGTACCCTTTTTTTGAAACACAATATTGGACTTAATTTTAGAGTATTACTTGGTATCAGTTTTTTAATTTTGACATTAAATTCCAAGTTGGCAGCAGGCTGTAGTTGAGGATGCCAGTGGGGCTGTGCTCTGCTTTCTTCAGATGATAGGGAGAGGGGAAATTTGTACACTGAAAATTCAGAGTTTCCTGGTGTGGCATAAACTACAACCAAAGACCTAAAATACAAATTTATATTACTCATCTCTTTTGAAATCACTTAAGCCATAAACATGAGCTTGAATGTTACTTGATGAGGGTCTGCAGTACAGTGAATTCCCAAGTCTTGTGCTTGCCAGACACTGGTGTTGTTATATGACTTCTTTGATGGGATGCTGATTTGGAAAACCAGATGGAAATTCTCATGAAAGCAGCAGATCAAGGATGATAATGTGGGATCTCACTATGACCACAAGATACGAATATTTTTTGTGTGACTGTAAATGTTAACTGAAAGAACTTAAATGCCCCATGAGCTGATCATCTGACAGCAGCCTAAGTTATTTTGGGGTTTTTAGATTTTTTTTTTTATTTTTAGATTTTATTTAAGCCTGTCAAAGTGCTGTTGTATGCAGTGTGGTGGTAACTAGAGACTTCTGTCCCTTTGTTCTAAGCAAAAAGCAGGTATGTATCAAAATGAGTTTCTAACAAATAGTGACTTAGCTTAGACTGACTTTTAAAAGGAGGGGTTTTTTTAACAATTCCTATAGTTTTCTTCTCTGTTATTTCTTTAAAGGTTCTGGTTTTCACTGGCGTTTGAATGGTCTTGACCTGTCTGCAGAGTTTTACTTATCTGGCCAAAGAAGAGAAACTCTTCAGTGTGTTTTGTGTGGCTAATGGCAATTAATTAACAAAATTTGGAACTGATTTGTTGCAGGATCAATAAAATTTATTTTACTTCAAAAATAAAAACACTTTAGTAAAAAAACCTTCAAAAAGGGACAAATTACTTCAGGCAGGTGTGTGTTGAGGGATTATACAAACAAGTTGTTTAGAAGCTGGCTGGCAAGCCATCTACCTATGTGTCAGACCATTTTTTAATGGTATTCTCCTTACCAGCCTTTCATTTTAGCTTTGCCTATCTAAGGGAAATGAGCTTATATGACACCAGGATGGAAAACTTGCGTAGTCCCCCAGTTTACAAGTTTTCTGTTGCTTATGGATCAAGGGAATATTTGCCCTCAAAATGAGTACTTAGGCAAGTTGTGTGGTTTGGGGTTTTTTTTGTTTTGTTTTTATGGTTTTGTAGGGGTTTTTTAAATTCTTTTGAAAACACAGAGGCACAATTTGTGTGTAAGACTCACGTTCATACAATGGCCTTTTGATCAGAGACCCTGTTGCAGTGCTGTTCTTTAAAAAATATATTGTAAGAGGCTCTGGTTTTTTTGTTTTTAATTTAGTGCCAAGCTGTATTGGATCACATAGCTCTGGAGAAAAAAATAAAGTATATTTTAATTCAAACTTTGCTTGGCATTTAAACCGCTTCTGTTTTGACTTTCATTTTGAGGCAGTCTTTAGACATGTACTTAGGCTGAGCTTGGTCAGGTGGATGCACAAGGCTGTGCTCATCTTTAATGCTGCTCAGCACAAGCTGAAGCAAGTGTCGCCCAAATTCATAGTGCTTTCTTGCAATGGTTTTGGCTGGGAGGGAATCTGGGGCATGGAGGCACTTGATCCTCCTTCCCAACCTCCATCTCATTTGCTATGGGAATTGTGGAAGATTTGCTGCTGGGCCCCACTTTGTTGCCCAGGGAAGCCCGTGGCAGGGCTCCCTGGTGGTGTGGGTGTCACTGCAGGGGGAAGGGCAGACCTGCAGTAAAAGAGAGATGGCGCCTTTCCTCTGCTGGGGCCGCATTAATGCGGCAGTGTGGCCCCAGCTGTCCTTTTTAAACAGCTTTATTTATATTTTTTTTTTTCCTCCTGTGGAGTAAGCTGACCAGATTTGCAGTTTATAAAACTGGGACAGCCTAGCAGGGGATAGGGTTGTCCACACACCATCTTCAGGGGATAATAATATCTGTCAGGGAATGACTGTGATGACAATTGCAGAGAAAGGTGAATTGCTGTGTGCGTGTGCCCACGCAGTAAACAGTTCTCTTGAAGAGAGAAAGAAGGGGAATTCTCCCCAACTGGGTGGTGCCTTGTGCTAAAGCTGGAGTGGAGTGCTTGCTGAACTCTGGACAACGTGCTCCTGTAAACTCTTCACCTCGGTATTGTTTAGAGAGAAGGAGAGCTGCAAGAATTGGTTTAAATAAATAAACAGCGCTCACAAGGATCCTTTCAAGCTCCAGGTTTGCAGCTAGAAGTAAAATATTGTGGATAACAAAAAGAAATTGCTCTCCTGCTAGCAGTGTTTTTCTTCTTGCACTGTGGATCTCTCTTTGTACCAGGCACCCAAGCACGACTCCTCCTATTTCTTAATTTCTTGTGTCTCTGCTGGTCCCACAGAGCTGGGGTTAGTTGATGCTCGGGGCATGCTACAGGGGCTGCCTGTTTGGATGTGGCTCTTCCCAAAGGAGTGGGTTAGTGGGGTACAGCAAGGAAAGGCAGAGCTGTGGTACAGTGGGCTTTTGAAGGATTGTTAAGGTAGCTGTTGGATTAGCAGTGACCACTGTACAGAACCTTCTGCTGGTTTGTACCCTCACCCTGAGTTTTCAGAGGAAAAGGTTTTTTCCCCTGTCTATTTTTAAGTGATGTATAGGAAAACTTAAAAAACCAAAACAAAACACAATTGGAAACAATCTTTGTTCCTTGTGTTCTGTCGAGGCCTTGGGGGCAAAGAAGTGCAAGTAGCCCTGAGCCTGCCCAGCTGTTTGAACACCAGCCGTGTTTAGAAACCCACAGGCCCAACAAAACCCTATTTACTTGTTGCTCATGGGATGGCTGATGTTCCGTTCCCCTACCTGGTTTGCAGTGTTCCCAGGGGCACTAAGAGTAAGAATTGCAAACTCGTGCAGATAGAAAGGAGGATTTGATTGCCTGGGCAAGACTATAACAGCATGGCTGCCAGTTTTTCACTTTTCCTCTGTCTTTAAAATTGTAGATTTGGTCTTTTGTCTTTCTTCTGCAGAAGTGGTACATGCACATGTGCATCATACATACGTGTGTGTATGAATATACTTCTCGGGCAGCCACCCAGATCTAAATACTTCTCTTTCAAAGTGCTTTCCAGTCTCTGAACTGAAGCAGAGATACCCAGTAATACTCTACTGTTTGGTCACTGTTAATGGGTACTTCCATATATCCCTGGTGCTCTTATAAACCAAGCCATTTGGATTTTTCCATCACAATTGATGTTTTAAATAGTCAATACAGAAAAATCTCAGCTGTGATATGGCTTGGGGAGTGTCACTAGGAGCTAGATGACTTAATAAGTATGTTTGAAACAAATCTTTGAAAGAAAACAGGAGATGCATGAGAAATTAGAGAGATGGGAATATATTTTCCTTTTAATATGGTGATAGGACCAAATTTAAATGAGGAAAAACTGGGACTGTAAGGCATGTTTTCCAGAAGACACTGAACTGATAAAAGCAGGAGGAAGATTGTATTTGTTGAAAGCCTCTGGTATCTTGAAAATGATATACATCATTCCATTTCTCAGTTTTCACTCTTGTCTAAACAGTTTAAAGACAAAAACTAGACCATCTATTTTGTGTATACATGTGGTTATCTATTTACCCATACACATCAGAGTGTGCACATCTATATATACCCCATAGGTCTGCTTTTAGAATGCTTCTTAGTGATTTTTTTTCTCCTCAACTCCTGGATTTCAGTGTTTTGCCCCCTACTTCAAAAAAACCAAGAGATTAAGCAGGACCCATTTTTTTGACATCAAATGCAAGCCCTAAACCGTTGCTAGGATACAGGATGTGGCACTATAATATTGCCATGGTGTAGGGTTATATTGTCTTAAGTGTGGGGAGCAGGCCATATTGTAAATCTAAGTAAGTTGATAGAAGAGATAACGATTGCTGCTCTTACTCTGTAATTAAAAGGAAGGGAATGTGTACAGAACAATTTGGTCAAATACTCCTTTTTTATCTGGACAGTAAGTGAAGCACTATCAATAAGCAATTTCATTACAGTCTGTATGGGTTTTGTATACTTTCATTTTCTATCTGCATTAATTTAGAGTAACTCTATGGCTTTATTGTAGTTTAAGCCATGCTAAAATTTGGCTTTGATGTCAGATCTGTTAATTTTCTCGCTTTATTTTTCTTTTCTGAACAAATTAATAGAAAGTTGGCTTCTGATTTCAACAGTATTAATTCGAGTCTGCTTTCTTAAGCTTTCTGTGGGGCCCAAATAAGCTGCAAAGTTGTGGGGGGCAAAATGAAGTGGTTTTGTTGTAGACTTGAGGGAGTTGTATAATTGTCTGTGATGTCACATCTAAATTGGCTCAGATGTAGTGTCTAAGTGAGCCAAATCTAGTGTCTGTGTGACCATACAAAAGAGAAGCGGATGTTTTCATTACTTGTAATTTGTTTTGTCTTTTCAGGATGGAAAAAAACCCCAACAAAACAAATAAAACCACATACACACAAAATACCCCCCCATGCTGCTCCCAAACCATCAAAATGCAGATTCCTTTCTTTTATTGTTTCTTTTAAATGCAAGTGAGTTGTGTTGAGGAATGGCAGTGGTTGATATGCAGCCCCTGCATGCAGTTGGCACTCGCAGAGCAGCTGGCTCGTGCAGAGTGAAAGCCTGCACTCTGCTGTAGAGCTGGAGTCTCTATCACCGAGGAGAAATAAAGACCTCTTGCTACACGGGTGGCACTCGGGGGCAGGTGCAGATGGAGTGTGAACACAGCCACCTCCAGGACCCGTTGTCCACTAAGTGCACGCAATGTGCCAGATTAGCAGAGCAGCCTCCTCACCTATGAAAATTAAGGATTTTTGTAGGTGAGGATGCTGCCAGTGACTCTTGGCTTCCTCACCACTGGAGACAGACCATAGGCTGTGCTCCATGGGTCTCACCCAGATGCAAAAACACCTTTCAGTGTGCTTAATGCAAGTGTGTTTGTCCTTATCACAAATGCCAGCCTGAGGGACGTGACGGCTGGCACCTCAGGAAAGCAGTGTTAAGTTGGAGATGGACGAATCGTAAATGTGTTTATTGGGGCCAAAATAATACATGTTTGGATGGAGCATAACTGTGGGCCAAAGTGAAGGTTAGTGCCTTCACAGAGAGGTAATGTGAGCTTTCCCACTCTTGAAATGGTGCAGTGAGTGAACCTGCTGGAGGTTGTGCTGGAGCTGGTGAGTCTGTGCTGAGACCACCGGTCAAAGCAGAGGGCAACACTACCTTAAAGCAGCAGAGTTGCTTCCAGCAGGCTTCTCTGTCCTTGCTCCTGCAGCCATTGAGGTGCATCCTATTTGGGAAGCACAACAGGTGTAAGAGGCAAGGATCATGTTCTCCATGTTCCTGTAGCCCAACCTGGCTGTTAATGGCTAAGATGCTATTCCATCTCCAGCAAATATCCAGCCCATTGATAGAGAGCAGATTAGCACTTATTTTAGGGTCATTTTAGTTGAACAATTAAATGCTTCCATACCTGTTTAATCACATCTGTGCAAATATCAAATTGATTCTTGTGAAATCTTTTTTAAGGATGTTAGCTTTGCCTTCCCAGTTTTGTGCATAAAGACACATAGGTTCACATCTTGGCTAACAGACACCTGAAAAAACAGGTTTCATTGTCAGGGGTCTACTAGTCCTCTCTTTTCAGGACACTGATTTAGAAGTCCAACTATGAACCTAAACAAAATGAAGTTCAATGTGCAATAATAGAAGTGTAAAACAGTCCACGTATTTTGGCTAAAAAGCCTTCTCCAAGGTCAAAAAGAGATCCAGTAGCAGAGCCAGGAATAGAACTGTTATCTCCCAGGCCTTTTTCTTTTGCTTCTGTCCCAAAAGACACTATGCAAGGTACAATATCCATTTGACAAATTGCACAGTTACATGATAAATTGCATTTTTAATGCACATTTTATGGCCTCTTTTGGCCACTTCCTACTAATCTATCTTTCCTGGGCTATGTTCTTAACACTCCACAGAGTGGCTATTAAACAACAACACAAAAATGTTCTTCTCTCCCAAATGTAGAATTTACCACAACTTCTCTGGTCTGAAGCAGAGGCCTGGAAATATCCCAGCCTGCTCAGCTGACAGGTTTAAGGCCTGATTGCCTTCAGCCTAAGGGGGTAGGAAGGAAGATATGTATGGCAAAAGGGACATGGGAATTCCTAGTTTCTCATTAAAAATATAAATTCCATCTCCCCCTGCATGTTTATAAGGTCTGGTATTTATACATAGTTCTGTGATTTGGTACTAAATGTAATCTGGACTTTTTTTCATAAGATTTGCATCCTTCAGCCAAAGCTTTGCCTCTCATTAACTCCTGTCAAATCTGTAGCAATCACCAAGTTACCAATTGCTTCTTAACTTCATGTATATAACATTCCACATATATGCACACACTGGCCTACCAGGAACATGAATGTATCAGAATATATCAGAAAATGGCTATTTACTGTGATTCTAGCTTCTTGAATTTCTTGCAGTAAATATGGATATACTATGGTGTAGGATAAAGTGGCTGGACTGGGGCCCAAGTTGGTGGGACGTATTCAGACTTATGCTAAGGAAGTGCCTCCAATCAGGACAGCTGGGTGAACAAAAACCAAGTAGTTACCTTTATTCTAAATTAACGTTGCAAATGTACTTAATTTCCAGCAAACCTGATGACCCCTTTTGCTCTCCGTCTTTCTCCCTAGAAGACTGGGAGAAATAAACTTGTTACCACATCAGTTTTATCCTCCTGCCTTTGGCATTTTATATTGTGTTTCTGAAAACATGAACCATGAAAAAAAATCATGTTTATTTTTAAATATGAAACTATGTGGACAATATTATTATTGCATTTCTTGAAATGTGTCCAGAATTCAAACCTGGAGGCAATAGACATTTGAGAGTGAAATTGGCCCCAGACAGTTAATAAATTCTGAGCAGAGATGCATAAATCAGCAAGAGTATTTCACAAACTTTTTTTTTTCCCCCCCCCCAAGGGGTGGGGATGGGGGAGGGAAACGTCTTTAGAGAATTGTTTTCTATCAGTTCAGAAAATAGAGAAAAGAATTCAGCAATACCCAGTGCTGGTTAGCAGATTGTCATTTTTGGGTTTGATGTTCCTGGGTTTAATTGTCTTTCATGTGAACAATGGCAGGAGCTCTCTGGTGTGCCATGCGAGCATGATAAAAGGGGGCCGTTCTTGCATAGCAATGCCTTTTTTTTATTATTAGCGTAAAAAATTAGCAAGCTGGAAGTCGTTAGAAGGAGTTCCATTGGCATTAATTGTAATGCAGCCTGAATTTGTTTGCAGACCAGTGCAGCAAGACAATAGCAGCAGGGAAAAAAGCAATATTAATAGCCTTTTACTTATTGTATCATTTTAGTGAGCCTTAATAAGGTGTCTGCTGTCAACTGGAATTTATTAAAATAAAAAAAAAAAGACGTGGTAATTGATGTATTGCAGTAAGTATGGATGAGGGCTCAACTTGATTAATGTATGAGTTGGCTTTTTAAGGCATTTTAAAAAGGCTTCTTAACTGGGTCTTAAGAGACTGGCACAAGCCCACTGTAAACTACCTCATTGCAGTTGGAAAACAGCCTGACAGCTGCTGATGTCTCCTGTGGCTTTGCTTTTTTTTCTGATCAGAGAAAACTGAAGTAATATAGTCCTCGTCAATAATTGCAGTGCTTAAAAATCTTATAAAGGGATTTCTATTCTTCCCTCCGGAGATAACTTTTCAAAGGTTAAATTAGTTTTACTTGTGTGTGCTTCAAATATCTCAGCTCCCAATAAGGATCAAGTTTTGTTTTAAATAAACTGCTAGTTTGTGTGTTGCATTGGATTATCACCTTCCTGAATACCCTCTGTTTCAGCATGAGATGGACACTACAAAGCACTCGGTTTAAGTCTAGTTGGAGTCTCCCAAAAACCTTCAAAATATTGACTCACTTGGGCTAGTTTAGTTCAGAGAGGGGCCCTGTCTTTTGTTATTCTTTGTGGTGAACATCTGAATTTATCAGCTTTGCTATGCCATCTTACTACTCAACTTTAAGTAGTGGTGGGAAAAATTGTGTGGAGGGAAATGGGAATTAGGGACCCAGCTATCTTTTTTAAACTTCAGAGTGATTTCAAGAAGGTGTCAGCCTAAAATACTGTGTGTAGGTGGTTCTCACTCTGCCAAAATACCGAAGCATATGTGGTAACAGGAAGACCCTAACATATGAGGAGGCTGTTTATGTGGACTATGAGGAAACAGTTTTGTGGAAGTATGGCTTGTAGAGCAGTAGTATTTCTGTAACTATGTGTTGACTTTTTTCCTTCTTGTCCTAGGTCAAAACCCCAACTATTTGACACACGGCATGGAGCAGTTGCTTGTGCTTACGTTGTGTTGCATTTGTATTTACCAGGTGGTTGGTGGACATGCAGACAAATGCCTTGTTAAGAACAGATGGAGGTGTCCCCTATAGAAATTGTTCAGTTAGTCTGAATTAATATATTCAATACTTTCAGCTGGGGTCACCATGAGCACAAGATATAAGGTGAAGTGACAGTGTCTAGTTCTGTTAAAAATTTCCAGATTTGTGTCCTAGGATAAACTGGCTAGACTAATCAAGGTTCTTCTTTCCATACTGTTGTCTCCATAAGTGCTGCAAATGTCATCCAAGTAGATATCAAAGTCAAAGGGAGAGAAACAGACTTTTAATTTGTTACAGTACCATGCTGTCCTTCCTGATAGTTGCAGGCCTTTCCCAGAGGAAGTGCTCATGCTTCATTAAGGATGTAAGCTTTATTAGGATGGACGTCATCAGGTTCAAGTGTTAGGAAAAGTCGCTGCTTGTTAACAAAGGCCATGGCCTTGGATAATGCAACTGTTCTCTTTACTGAAGGCTGTAAGGCAGTGTGGATGATAGTGTTCTCCTTGAATTTTTTTAAAAAAAATCCTGATCCTGCTTGGAGATCTTGTGTGATGCAACTGTCCTTCTCCAAAGGCTAAAAAGGAGAGCTCGAATGCTCTGTTTTCAGTAAATTCAATCACTCACCAGAGAAAAAGCCTAGCTGAAATTATTTCAGAAGTATGTGTGTAACTTCCAGTGAATTAATCCACAGCCTGCCATATACAAATAATATTTCCTTTAAGATTTCTTCTTCAGGTTTCAAATATAAGAAGTGCAGCAGCACAGCATATGCACTTGCAAGATTTTTTTTTTTTTTTTTTTAATCTTTTCCTTTCTGGCAGGATTGCTATTAAATGAAATTATTCTATGGTTCTAAGTATGAGTTTCAGTTTCTTTTTACATTAGAAGTGTGAACTTCAACTTCTTTCTATGCAGGCTTCCTTCTGCATGAGAGATGGAACTGGCACTGATACTTCTAGTAACTTTTGTTTCCTGTCACCTTTATTTTATCCAACAACACTTCCTTCTCCAGTAGCTGTTAGGTAAATCCTTTCTTTCTTCTGTCCTCTGCCAGCAGCTGAGAGGAAGCCTGAATGAATTGATAATGATACAGCATTGCATTAATTGCAGTTCCTGCTCCTTCTTCAGCCCATTGGCCATTCAGGCTTTCCAGTTTCAAGCAACACTCCAGTAGCTCTAATATGGCACTGAGGATAATATTTAAATATAGGCATCTTAGACAGTTACTCTTCTAGTTACACCACCGTGGCAGATACTGCAGTGGTCCAACATATCTCTGTGATTTGTGGAAAAATCCCCATGCTGTCCCAATGATTTCTTCATTTAGCCTAACTCACAGTTTACATAATAATTCACTCCAAGGTCTGATTGACCTCGAGTCGTTTTCTCCTTCTCATTTCCTTCTCGCCTTCATTTTTAGGCATGGACTTTTTGAAATCTGCTCCTGAATATACCCAAAGGTTGCAAGCACTTGAAAGCTAAGTGTGGATTCTGATCAAAATTTTACAAATGGTTTCCATTTTATTAAGGAGTCAGATTGAAGACCATTAATAAAATGGAAACTCTGCAGCTTAATCTAACCTTGATATATTTCCAGCCTAATGCATCTGCTTATAGCCCTGTCACCGCTGGATCTGAGCACTGAGAGCATTGTTGAATACATTTTCATACCTTTGCATTTTTTCCCCAACATCCCAAGATAGGCCAATTCTCTGCTGTTCCAGGCATCTTTCTTCCCCTGACTCTGGCTGGGGTTAGAAGACCCGTGCCAGCCTTTATTTGATAACCTGTTTGCTGCTAAGTGTACAGTTTGTTTAGTGGAAGAGGAATGATGCAGAAGGGACATTGAACTTGTGGCAGATTTTGAAGGTGACCAAGACCAGGTGCCATGTTCCTTAGTAACCTGCATGGAAACTTGTGTTGCTGAGCAACTCCACAGGAAAGCCCTGTCCAGACAACTAGCAGTGGTGGGGTGACCAAGCAGGATTCTGCAGGCCTGACTCGTGAGATTGCATTTCACAGAATTCACACTGCCCACCACCTTTGCCTCTGCTTTACCATGATGTTTATGTGGGGCCTTGTGTGAGCTGGTGTCTTTTCTTCCTCCCGCCCAAAAATTCAGCTTTCCCAGTTGATGCACAGAGGTGACCTCAACTTCTTAGGCTGCAGGTCAGCTGCAAATCTGGATGAATGAATTTATCACTGATTTGTGAGTTATCCCTGAATGAATAACTATCACACAACTGTAAGATATTTTTAATTAATGTAATTGTTTTACAGTTGTGATTAGAAAGTGGAATTGGGGGTGTTACAGGGCAAGTGTTTCTTCAGGCATTCAAAACATGTTTCTCCCAGCTCTTCCTGGGACTGAACCTGACCTTAGCAAATGAGTGAAATAATTGGCTTTGCAACATGGATCCAGTGTTTGGGGGTGATGGCAAATTTGCTTCCACTTGCAGTTTGTGAAAAAGCCCCATTTCCTCGTTTGCTCAGGTACCGTTACAAAGCCTGGTGCAAAGACCTTTCAGTGGTACCGAAAGAGGCCTCATCTCTCACCGCATCAGAGCACAAATCTCAGATTCCCTCTTCTGAAAGTGGCCTCTAGTTATAACACAAGTAAAATAGAGACGCTCTCTGCCAGACATGCACGGAGACTAGGTGTCTGTGCTGACACATCAATACAAAGAACTGTTATCAGAGGAAAATTTCTCCTTCTAAACCTGGGCTTAAACTAATATGAACAGACATATAAAGGCCCCAGTGGGTGACCTTTCTTCACACGAGAATATGTCTGCTCAGGGATTTCTTAGTTCATGTTAATTGATTGCCTGATGGGATTGATTAACTAATTGATTTACTGTGGTTTGTGATTTAACACAAAGATTGGCCTAGGGTAATCTTCAAAAGTTTTCAATGTGGAAAAGATATTTGGAAAAATCTGGCACTGGCAATGAGTCTTTCTGAGTGCAAATCCAGTGTCTTGTGTTGGATGAATCCCATCGCTGAGGGTGTAATACTTGGCATGAGGAATGCTGTATACGCTGGGTTAGAGCAAAGCAAGCAGAGGAGAAGAGCGAATTTACAGCATCTTTGTTAACCTGTATTCATTTCATATACTCCCGCTTCGAGTTCGTGTTAATTATGCCAGTGGGGGAGGTATCCATCCTCTCTCTTACCATTTTGCAGGCAGAGGGAGAGGGAATACTGACAGGGTGTGTGCTTAAAATCATTGTCCTTTCCCCTCTTTCTGCAGGAGTGGGCTCCTAATCACTATTCTTCATGTGCTTCTGCTCCCCCCTCACCACCTTGTGTAGATACTCGCGCAGTTCTTACGGTGGGGGTGCAGGGAAAGGCAGGAAAACCCTCTCAGGAGAGCAGCCTTGCAGCAGAGAGTACCCCCGATGCTGTGGTTCACACGTGTCTCTGCCTCCTAGCAAAAAATGCCATTTAGTGTGAGGCACCAGAACCAAAATCCAGATCTGTATGACAATTTAAAAGCATGGTCCAAGCGCCTGGTGGCTGCAGTTGGAATGGTTTTCCTCTTGCTTATATAAACTTGTTTCAAAGAAATCCTGCTGTAGACACACAGTGAGGGCGCAATAGACTTTCTATTCTCTCCCCGGGTATTTCTTGGTGCTTGGGAGACTTGGGAAAAAAAAAATATATATATTTCCTATTAATCTGTTTTGAAAATTGTCTTCCCGTATCAAAGCATGTTTAAAAAGCAGATTGCATTTGATAGCAGTAGCTAAAATGCAGTAAGAAGCAGCCTTTTGATCTGTTGCAAATAAACTCTTCTGCAGATAAATATGTTACAAGTGTATTTTTGTTCATTTGCTATCAAATTTAATAACAACCAGTGGAATTGAGTTCAACCAAAATGGTCTCATATCAGACTTTGAATACATACTTTTAAATATTAAAAGATAATGATTTGTATGGCATTGTTATATAATGCATTTCTTGTCTTCTCTTGTGTGCATGTGACGAATTCCAGTCGATAAGCCCAGGACTCTGGAGTCGGTTGTCTGGCTAGTTATTAAGATTAAGATAAGTGCTGAGAAGGGAAAGATACAGCACATTGTACTGCCCTGCTGGGACGGGGCCACCTCGGATTCCAAGTGTAAACAATGCATTAATTCTCCCTGGCTTATTTCAAACCCGAGGTGTACACTGTAAATATTTGGGAAATATGATGGA
>NW_008237239.1:15553177-15562209 GCF_000691975.1 Corvus brachyrhynchos | reverse complement strand
AAGAGTGTGGAAAGACTTTTCTATTTTTTATCCATTAAATGTTATTACTAAAAAGTGAACCTTACCTCCCCCTTGGGTCCTAATCATTATGCATCTGTAAAAACCCAAGACTAATTTCTGTTAATTACTTATGAAAAGCAACTTTTTTCTCCTTACCCAAGCCATAAAAAAGCAGACAGACATTTGGACGGCGTTATCACTAGTCACTTCATACTGAATGTGCCACAACAATAACAACATAATTAATGCTCACACAGCAGAGCTCAATTAGGGCTTGGGGAGGAGAAGGGGGCCAATACGACTGGAAGGTCTGAACTGAAGAATACTGAAACTGATGCAAAGTTTCCTTATGATTTCAGTAACCTTTGAATTGGGTCCAAGATGAACGTTAGTGAGATCAGGGCTCTCTGAGCATGTTGGAGCTGTTATTGCTGGTGTCTCTGCAGGGGAACCTTCAGGACATCACTCTGCCTCTGCCAAAGGGGGAGAGGGAGAAAGCTGTCTGTTATTCCAAAATATTAATGAGATATTAAAAACAAGACAACTATCCTGAAGTTCAGTTGTTGATTCTCACTAACTTAAACACGAGCTTTGCTACAAATTGATAGTCAATGCCTTCAAGGCAGTAAAGCCTATCTTGTCTGTAGGATTGCTGGGAGGAGTGACAGAAAGCAGTAATTTAGAAAGTGTATTGAAGCTGTGTGCAGTGTAATATAGACCACTGGGTAGCAATTAATTTTTGTTAATGAATTTAAAACTAGATGTATGGAAGTGGTTATATGAAATGTATACGCTGCTAAACAGCTAACTAGTCCTTGGGGTCTGTGTTGTCATTATCTGTATGTAAATCATTTCAGCCAGCACGATCTAATGAGTCAAAAACTGCTCTGAAACTGTGGCTGAGATTTGCAAGACACTTTTTGAAAAACCTTTTGCCCTGCTTCATTGCGTGGCCCTTACAACGAAACTGTGTCTTATCCACTGGCTGATTAATCATGTCTTATGTGGAGACACTTTATAGGTTTTATTGTGTTTCAGAGGAGTTATTTCTAAACCCTAGGAATATCCCATGTTAGTGGAGATGGGAAATTAAGGAACATTCAAAATCATTCAAGAGAAAGAAGGAGCACAGCTGAAAGGTCCCCAGTGACCCCTCCTAAATCTTACCGTTCTTATGTGGCAGGAAATAGATCAAAGAAATAAAATAGTTAACTGTGAAAGGCTATCTGACTAAACCATGCACACCACTGTTTCCTGAGCATCAGAAAGTTCTATTATTGAATTAGAAGCTGTCTCTTTCCTTCATATGCTTGTTAAATCATTGTGCCTCCTTAGTTCCCCTAAGGTATATGCTACAATTTCCTCTTAACCAGCAATGAAGATAAATAGCTCCTGTATCTTTGCTGTTTACAGTTATCTTAAGGAAAACCAAAATTAGAGCAGAATCACTGCAGCATCACAGTGTCTTTACAGAATCTTGAGTATAGGACAAAAAGTTGGAATATCTCAGAAAGGATATATGATACATGAAAACTAAAATATGCATGTGTATGTACATGTATGTATATTTACAACTAATCACTAATAAGACCTCAAAAATAAAAGTAATTAAAACAATAGATAAGCCTGGTGTGCTGTAACCAGATAATGAAATGTACAGAGCAGACTGGAATATTTGGAATACCACACTCTGTTTCTCACCTCTTTTTTCACAGCGTGGGCATTATATCATGGTTGTGTACATTCCAGTTAGCTGCAAGTGAGAAATCACCGCCGAGGTCGCTGAAATGTCAGTGCCACAGACGCTGAGGACAAAAATGGATGGAATTCCCTGTTAAAACTCTAATTATCAAAACTCAGATGATCCAAGAGGAAAATGTGTGTGTCCTATATGCTCTGTACTGCGGTCTAACAGAGACACTGCCTGGCTGAAAAGCCATACAAACAAACCTGTGCCATAACCTATTTCAGATTTTAAAACACTGAGTAAATTTAGTCTCTGGCACACAAATACAGCTTTATGCTGTATATTTGCTGAATACTCTTGAAACCGGCTACGTGGTTTTTAAGCTCTTTAGCTGAACCCTGTATGGTCTGAAATACCCAGGTCGTTAGCATCCCTGCCAGTTTGATATGATGGAGACCTTTACTTGAACTGACCTCAGAAGGAATAGAAGACTAATTGAGGCAGCCCTAGTTCTAGCTCTCTAGAGGTGTAAAACTGCAAATGGTATCTGGTGCATGCATAAAAAGGTTTACATAGTGGAAGAGGGATATGGGAAGGAAAAGAAAGACTTTTCTTTCTCCATGTCTCAGCAGCCTATTCCCCCTTCCCCCTGAAGCTTCAAGAAAAAAAAAATTCCCATCTTAATGTCATTGCATGGTAAAATAATAAGGAAAATAAAAGATAAAAAAAAGGGAGTGCACCCAAACAATCCAGAAGGTGAAATTAAGACAGTACTTGGGTGCCGCAGGGCTGTAATTAAAACTATCTAGATAAAAAGAGATATTCTACCTCAGATTTATGCTCTGAGAAGAAAAAGGCTGAAAGTAAAACACAGCAAAAGAAATCCGTAATTCCAATGTATTCAAGTCGCCCATCAGAAGAAATGGCATTAATTCAGGTACCCAATTACTGTAATGTGGTTCAGAGCACCTCAATAGGTGTTTCAATCTCAAGCCAGGACTAACATTTGTAATCCTTTAAATGCACTTAAGAAATTGATGTTACAGCCCCACAATCTGTTAGGGGCCTTGCTTCCTGGCTGATTGCAAAGTATCCCACCATTAATTGGATCATCAGAATGTGATCCGCGTTCTGGTCCCCGGATTATGTAAGACTGACTTTGCTCTGACGCGCTGAACCAGAGGCTTCTTTTGCTGGATATTTTGACCCTTAATGTAGATAAGTGGTATTTTTCATCAATCTTAGATTGCATTAAAAAAGGGAAATGTCAGTTCAATGTGGGGCATTTAACTTAATTCAACATCTTTTAATTTAATACCTTAGAAAAGTTAGTCCGTCTCCGACCTGCCGGAGACTTCTGCTGATGGAATGGTTTGTGGAGCAGGGCTGGAGGCACGTCGTTCCTGCTCCATAACACAGTCAGGTCCCAAGAGTCTATGCATGCTTCATCCCTATATGAAAGGGAAAAGTAGAAAAAAACCACAAAACCCAAAAAAACCCAAACCAAAACAACAACAAACCCCCCTCTCCCCCCCACTCCAGAATGGTAACCTGGCCATGCTTTATCAGATTGGTAATGAGTTTCCTCAGCTTCTTTGGACAGTTCCCTAATGACTGCTCTATGTGCCTGAGGGAAAAGAGGCAAAAAAAAAAAAAATTCAGTGTTTACTCCCCTTTTTTTTTTTCCTTGAGCTTCAGGTTTTCTTGATTTTTTTTTTTAATTTTATTTTTTTAATGAATCAGAGTGTTTTAATTAATTGGCTCAATATTCTTAATGTGCTTTAGTGCTGCAATAATGGCTGGTCTGAAAATCCACTACAAAGACTAAACCTAAAATCCTGTTGAAAATATGGGACATTTTTTTCTGACAGAAGGAGGCTTTATCTCAAAAAAAAATTATATATATATTAGCAGAATAGGAACAGGACATGTTGTAACACTTTTTTTTCCCCTCTTTTTTTTTCGTGTACTGCATCATGAAAGCCCTCCTAGTGCTTCTTCTCCTGATATTGAGTGTGTTTATCCCAGTGGTACAGACAGAAGTTCAAAGGCGACTGCAAGGTTGCCTTTTTTTTTTCCCCAGTGAAAACAGTAAGTTTCCCAGTTTTCTGAACATTGCAGTAGGCATCAGATTGATCTGAGTTTTACTGTGGCTTTGGGAAAACCATTACAGGGTAGGGTGTCTCTGGGGCTTGTGATTATTAGCAGTGAAGATGTTGAGGTGAAGAGAATAACATCAGGTATCATGATCAAGGCTTGGTGTTTCTCCTGGAACTGATGCTTAGTAATCTTGGGTATGGCAATGATTTCAGTAAAATTAGTACTCATTACCTACATTATATATATATAGATATATATGTGTATGTTAAAAATTGCTGTTAGAATCTGACATTTTTGGTGTCTCAGAGAAAGAGCAACCTCTTTTCATCTGTGTCACACAGAGGCAGAAACTCATGGAAGTCATCTGCAGCCGAGGCTGGCTGACTTAGGTCTCCATTCTTTTGTTTTCTGTCAAGATCTCGGTCTCATTTTTCCCACTCTCCCCTCTCCTGCTTCTTTTGCAAGGCATTCAAATTTAGTGTCATACTGTGGGCACTACTGAGGCACAGCAATGGTGAGGAGGTGGCTGGACTTCATGATTCACTGTCATCTTCTAGGCTGTGAGAATTTTTTTAAGAGGTCTTTAGAATTTTACAGGTTGAGAAAAAAAAAGCTTTTGAGGCAAGACATTTGTTTTGTGAGAAGTGTTTGATCCCAAGGAGAAGCAGATGGAAGAGTGTGGCTCTTGTACTTCCCCACTCTCCTGCTGGCCAGGACCTATTCAAAGTCTGCCATGTAGGAAAAAAAAAGGTCAAAACTTTGAGGCAAAGAGTTTAATCATGAGGTTTGGGACAGTCTTGTTAGACATCTCATCCATGTGGTTTTTGCAGTCACTTGGGATGACACCCTGTGAGTTTTCTTAGCATGTTAGAGAACACAGCTCTCCTTGTTTTAGTCCACACAACTTAGGTTTTGTAGATTGGCAGAATACCTAGATTAGCCTTCCCGCTGGATTCAGAGACTGCAAATACAGATACGTAAAAAGCCTTTTGGTGGGAGATATTTTTGTGATCTTGAACACAGGCAGGAAGAGAACTGGTCTGGCATTTGGAGTGAGATGCCTTGTTAACAATTAATTGTGCATTGAGCAGGAGGAGGCAGTTTCTGGTGCTGCATTGGTGGTTTGGGTCCATGTTGCTGTTACTCATAGAAGGTATGCGGTTCATACGTAAGTGCCTGACCTTGCTGGCTGTTTCCCCTCTCCCTTTTTTTCTCTTTCATTTTTTCCTGATATGAACTGAATAGGCAGGCAGATATATCCAGTTCTGGTCAGCCTAATTGGCGCTAGAGGTGATATGGTGCTACACCAGGACAGGGTAACCTTTAGGTTTAGGCTCCTGGCTGGAGCCCAAGAAATACGTGTGCTCCCAGCAGCTCTCTGGCTGGTGCCTTTGAATCACATTGTGTATTGGTCATGGTGGTCTTCTCCCATTGCCCTTGTACAGCTCCTGGTGCAGGAGGATCTCACCTGGAACAATAGATACCCCTGAAATGTAAGTAAGAGCCCTGGATAGAGATTCCTATAAGCAGGTGACCAGCTTTCAAAAATACAATATTCTTCTACCAAGCGTGTTTCATGTTACAGTTGTTTGAATCTCTGTGTTCTCCTTAGAACTGCCCCCATGGATGAAGAATGTGAGTTCCTCCTGTAATATTACATAGTTGCTCCACTCACATGTGAAGAGAAGTCTGACGATGTATACTTAATATACTATCCATGAGGGAATTACACCGGTTTAAGCTTAAATATTTTAATGGGCAGCGTTGAATATTTGGCCATGTTCAATCCTGGCATAAACAGAATCACCTTTCCTGACGTGAGTGAAGCTCTTTCTACTTCTGCCAGACCTAAGTTTAGGTTGGAGACTTCCAGTCTCATAACTCGGCTTGTTCAACACCAATACAAAGCTCTTTTATGAAAAGAGAAATATAAAGCAATATAGGCAAGTCTATAATTACTTTGGCCACAGAACAAACATATTGTTTCTTCCTGCCTGGAAGGGCCTAACCTTCTGCAGGGAGGGTAGGATCTGTGATACCTCCGGTATTGATAGCGTTCCTACAGCAACTGCACTTTGCAGCAAGCTTTGTACTAGCATAAGATGCTTCTGAGTTACTCCATTGTGTGGAGGGGAAAGGAAGCTGTCGCTTGTGGCAATGCCTTCCTGGGCAATTGATTTTAAACTGTGCATCTCAGGGTGTTTTGCTGTATGGAGTTGCACTGGAAATGCTTCACTTCCAATCTGTTTAATTGGAGTCTTCGGTGACACTTCTCTGTGGCTTTATCCACGGATAGAAAGATGATATACATTTTACCTTTAAGTACACTACAAGGTTGGAGAGTAAAGTTGAGTTTGCTCTGAAGCAGATATATTGGCTTCCCATGCTTTGAAGACAAATGGAGGCTCATCCATCGCTGCTACACCAGTATGCTGGTGCTGTTTCTGGCTGCTTTGGGTTAGGATTTCAGTTTTCCCTTCCTTCCTAATGGGGTCCCTTGGTGGAGAATGCCATCCAAGTGCAGGATGGATGAGGTGCCCTAAGGACCTGTATCAGGCTTGCCTTTTAAGCAGTTCCTTGCTGAACTGTGAACTGGACTTTCCTTGGAGTGCTGTGTGAGGATATGAATTCAACTTTGAGACAAAGAAAGGGAACAAACACCACATACACCAGCATATATCAGCCTGAAAGCACACAGTATTTGGTGGCAGTATTCATATGCATCTAAAATTATTTTCTTGTAATGTCTTCAGTATTTCCCCAGGGCTCCGTTCTTTGTTCCAACTCCCTGTGGAAGAGGCTGAGAAAAATGGCTGATGTGTTCGCTTCGGCCACTGTCAGCGCCAGGCTCGCAGCAGAATTAATTCTGTCCTCCCTAATGACCATCAGTTACCTCATTGCCAGGGAAGGGGCCCCTCTGTCTGCAGGATCACAGTAATGAAGTTTGGTTACGCAGGAAAACACACTGCAAAGGCTGGAGTGTTCCTGCTTGCCTGTATGGCTGGCTGATACAGGTTTCTCTGTTGGGTGGCACTTACCTGTCCCGGGGTGGGCTATCTATGAACAGCTGGCATGCCTGATGTTTGGCACGTTACTGGTTTTGGTTTTTCTTTGAAAACTAAGCCACATGTTTCCTTCATGTTATGGGGAAAAAGATTTAAAAGAAGTGGGCAGGATGAGACAAACCCACATGCTATATCCATTGTGATTGTGTCCTTCACTGGGGTTCTCGGTTCCCTGAATATGTTTGTGAGACCAAGTGGGTTTCTATACATACGGAATATTTCTTTACATTGGGCTGTGTGCTTTTTTGGGGATTGGACTTTTATTTAAATTCATGAGTCCACCTTTCACACAGGTCCAAATGCACAAAATGCAAATATTTTTCAAGGCAATGTTGCTCATTTTCAGCAAATTCAGACCATCTTGCACAATGGTGCAAAACTAGTTCCCCGTTTCTATCTCCCAGACTGGCACACACTATGAACTTTACCTGTGCAGTTAGTTGGATGCTGTTGGTAAAAATGTAGAAGAAAAGTGTCCTAGAAGGGAGCACTAATCAGCAGATTCTGCTATGTTGTGAGCAATAGCTCACATGTACTAGGGTGTGAAGCTGAGCACATCCCTTTTAAATGGTTGGTTTTGGTTTTAGTGTTGAGCCCAGCTGTTCCTTGAAACACTCTGTACAGTACAGTAATTTAGAGTGTAATGATCTTGCATAAGGAGGCAGATGTGAATCACAGGTGAACTACTTCTGAATGATGGCAAGGGTGTGAGCACTCCCCCTGCCCTTGTCTTTCCCCTCCCCAGTCTCTCAGTCTCCTAGATTTATTTTCTCGTCTCCCAGATTTATTTTCTCGTCTCCCACTGCTTTTTTGTAACACAGGTGGGCATGTTCCAGTATGAGTCTGATGAGCCTGCTATGTACTGGTTAATCAAGGTTCTCATGGTTGATTTTAATGTCTTTTTTCACTTTGTCCTACCCTAAGAAACCCATACTGCCTCAAGTAGCTTTAAATATACCAATAAGTGTATGTCATAAAGTGAGAAGCAAAACAGAGAACATGTCTTCACCCAGGATTTGGAAGTGGTAGGAAATGACCTCTTAGCCTTCTTTTGCTTTTCAGATCTTTAAGCCCTAAGCCACCCTAAATCTACTGTCCCTATAAAAAGCTGCATTTTAAAAGGCTTTAGGAGGCTTGCTGACCTTGCAACCTACTTTGTAAGGAGTCTGCACCCACAGCTATTAAACAAAATTAATTTCAGCACTTTTAAATTGTTAATCTTGCAAAAGACAACTTGCTTGCTCTCCAGTGATCCCACAGGTCATCATTCTGTGAGCTGCAAGCCATCACCAGGGTTCATGGCTCTCAACATCGTGAGAATGCTTGTGGTCTCCCAATTGCCTTGAAAAATTAATTCCTCTGCCCTCCACGTTTCCTCCCCAGCAACTCTTGGAGATCTGGGCTCTTCATGAGCTTGTTGTGTGTAGCAGCTATTCACCAGTAGCCCCGCTGCAGATAATTCTCATTTTGAAGTTATTCTGTCCTAACTCAGTTGCTTCTCAGCTCACGGGAATGAACTTGGGGCAGCAGGACATGAATTCAGGTAGGAAGTCACAGGTTTTGTCTTTGGAGTGTTAGGGTTTCTGTTGAAAGGGTGATGTCTCTAAAGTTATGTTTCCCCGTATCTGTGCGGCAGATGCTTTACCAGGTATTAATTTATTTTGAATCTTCTTAAGTGTATTTTTTCTGCCTGGCCATGAAACTCGAAAATGTTTCCCTTTTTCCTCCAGGTGGGGTATGTATGAATGCACTGGGGGTGGGGGAGAAAGTGCACACTGTATTTGCTATTATCATGCCTGGTTGTCCCTGCTTCTTCCACCTCTTTTGTCTCTGCCACTCAAGCCAATTTCAGCCATCCGCCAACTCTCATTTGGGATAATAGCCTCTCTTTTTACTGTTGTCTTGTCATGTTTGATTCGGCAGCACAAGGGTTTTAAATTAGCCAAAACGTTTGCATGCTGGGCTTACTCCACTGCCACTACCAGTTGTAGAGCCACTAAACCACTTGATGCTGAAATTGATGATTGCTCGGAAGGAATAAGAAATTGTTGGTGGCTACCGGGAAGATTCATTCACGCCGAGCCCCTTTTAAGAAACCTGGGGGGGAGGGAGAGAGAGATTTCCTTCAGTTTCCTGCTGCCTGGCTGGTGGTTGCATTGTGCTTGTGCCAGGTTCCTGCT
>NW_008237239.1:15536531-15553115 GCF_000691975.1 Corvus brachyrhynchos | reverse complement strand
CCAGGTTCCTGCGGAGTTATTACAGCCTTGCTAGCCTGCGTAGTTCCTGTGATTTCAGCATAAAAACAGAAGAAGAAAAATATAGAGGGAAAGGAAGGGAGGGGGATAAAGCTCCAAAGACTTGCAGTTCAATTCAGTAACACAGAATTGTGAAGTTTTAACTCACTGCCCGCCTTTTTGTTGTTGTTGTTATCTAATTTGTTCCCCTGGCTAAAAGTTTACTTGTTAGAAGTTTTACTCTGTAGAAAAACTACTGTATTGGCCTGCCTTTGTTGGTGATACTAAACCCACAGCTGGGCTGTAAGCAGTTTTTAATATTCTCTGGATTAAAAATGATCCATCAACAACGCGATCGGGGATCACCAAGAAACTATACAAACCTCCTAGTAATACCCCCGTATGCCCCCCTAAATGCCTTTGACTTGTTTACATTAGTGTTTAAAGACATGAGGGGCCAGAAGTTATAAGGGAAAAGAAGATGACAGTGCTTGAGAAGCCGTACAAAGAGAAAATAAATGTAGGATTAAATGTGAACAAGTAGGATGGTATGATGGATATAATTATATTTCAGAACTACATACAATCACAAATGCAAAGTGAAAGAATCTTATATTTCTATTGAGTGGATTTCTGTTTGAAGACGGAGTATTGTGTTATTTTAGTTTATTTTTCATATTCCACCACTAACTCCTGGGTTCCAGTGATGATAGGTAGTCACATGGTCAGAAAGGTCAGTAAGAGACCCAAGTGTAATGGCTCAGGGTTTCCAAGTCCGAAGACAAACATTATCTATCAGAAAATACTAGCAATTGTTATTTTAAAACAAAACAACCAACCAGACCCTCTATTAGCCATATCTGCAAGTTCCCAGACCGTTAGAGACATGACTTCAGATATATAATTCATTATACAGTGTCACAAGTAAGACCCTAAATAAACACGTGGGAATATGATTGCATGGCATCCAAGCCAAGAAAGATGTTCTCATTGTATCTAGTATTGCTAACATTATTATTACTAATATTTTAGCACTTTTTTCCTGATTACTAAGCCACATGTTCTCTTGCAAAATACGACCTTTTTCTGCCAAAAGGAATAAGAAAAAAGATCTTGTAAATTTGAAGGTGTTGGCATCCAACTTTATTTCTCTTGCATGTAATAAATCCTGAAGAAATCATGTGAATGACTCAAGCTCTAAAAATACAAATCTAACTAAGAGGCCAAATCTCTAGGGCCCAGCAGTGGTGTGCTGTTGTGCAAGCCCAGCTCTAAGGGCTTCTGTCCATGCCAATTAGCAGTAGGTTGGAAAGCCAGGCAACCATGATGGGTTTAGTCCCGTTATCTAACTGCTGCACTGTTCAGAATTGCTGATTTCCCTGCAAAATCATGACAGATGTATTACAGGAAAATATATTGGTTGAGTAGCTAGTGAGAGAGTTAATGCAAGGGATAATAAGTGGCTAAGGCTACGTCCTCCAGCAGGCTTTGATGTGGTTTGATAATATATGGGACGGGTCAATCTGCCCTATTAGCAAATGTAGCCAGTTTATGTTCTACATACAAACTAGAGATTTGATAAAGCACTAAATTAGTTTTCACAAGGTATTAGATGTTAGATACTTAATGGGATCATCATGCTTTTGCTACACTTGGTTAGGATGTGTTCTGTAACAGAAGCATGCAGCAGCATGACATTTCACCAGGAAAGGAGGCACGTCTTGTGACTGAATCACGAGTCTGGGAATTAGAACGTCCAGGCATTGCTTGGCTTCTGAATTACTGTCTGACTTGCAGAGATGTTTCTCTTTTCACATCTGCAGAATGGGGCTGTGTCCTTCTCTTTCCTCTTTGCCTCCTTGCAAAGCCACCCCTGCTTTCAAAGTGTGGGGTTTTTTTCATCCTTGGGAGCAAGTAATCATAAATCTGTGAAGCTTCAGTTACATGAGACTAATCCTGTCCCACTCAGTAGGTGCTGGGAAAGTCCCTAGACTTGATGTCAGAGAATTTACAGGTTCAAGCAAATCTGGGTAAGAAACTTTAGTAGATTGTGAAAGGAGAAGCTCAGGGTTTTGATGTAGTGCTCCCCAGCTGTGCTCTGCATTTCCTCTGTGCCTGTAGTCAACTAGGAATTTAAAATGTAGCTGAAACCAATAGTTTAGGGAAGCCACTAACATTTTTATAGTTAAAAATCCATTGGCAGGATATGTCATTTTTGTACAGATCTGTGTACCTGTACCTATTCTAGCAGTGGGAAATGTGGGTGAAGAAGTCAGCCTTTCTGGGGCTACACAGCAAATCAGTCTGAAGTGGGTCCTTGGTCTGACCACTCCCTTATCTGAGCTGGTGTTTGGTCCACTAAATGCTGTGGGTTTTGTCTTGCTAAATAAAAACCTAAAACTGCTGGCAGTAGTGTATGCCCACAGCTGCCTTCAGAAAACTGTGC
Source organism: Corvus brachyrhynchos (assembly GCF_000691975.1). Classification (NCBI taxonomy): domain Eukaryota; kingdom Metazoa; phylum Chordata; class Aves; order Passeriformes; family Corvidae; genus Corvus; species Corvus brachyrhynchos. The sequence continues at coordinate 15,550,672 of NW_008237239.1, read as the reverse complement.
TTTAGAACCCATTAAGTGTTTTGTGTTTCTCACATGGACCTAATTTTTTGCAAACACTATTTTACCCTCTGTTTACAGACACTGTTCTTAAATACATTTGGAATGCATCATTTTACTTTCTCTAACATCTCACTGTGTATGCAAGTAACTGATCCTGAATGACCGCTGCCAGGCTTTGCACTTCAAGCGCTCGGGAGACATTCCTGCCTTTTTGTGAAATGCAGCAGGAGTGTCATGTATAAAATGATCCTGTTTGAAAGGATAGAAGCTGTATCCCAATATAGATCACAGTGGAAAATGACTCAAAATTACATGACAGCTTCTCCCCCATTTACCTTCCTCCCCTCCCTTTCCCTTTCTCAGCCTGTTTCCCAGTTGGGCTGTGGTAAGAAACACATCGTGTATTGTGACATTTTAGTTTACTGTTACTAATAATCCCTTTGCATCTTTCATTAGCATGTTATTTATAGGATTGCAAAAGGGCATTGGTACCACTCGGCCTCTGAGTGATGCTGCCACTGTCCCAAGGACTGAGATGATTTTAAAGGGGGCTGGGTTGCACTCTGGCCCTGGCAGTGGGCTTACCCAGCTCCAGCAGAAGCCTTGGGCTGAAATCCCATGATTTAAACCCCACTGAGGCCAGTGTGGACTTTAGGTGCTTTTATAAACAAGAAGACTTTGCCTCATAACTCCTGCTAAGCCTGCACCTGATGAGCTGCTCGGAGCTGGAGGGCTGTTTTCCCTAATAAATTCCTTTTTTTGAACCCACTTGTTAGTCAAGCGTTGTGCACACTAACTACAGCGAGGGGCCCTGGGCATAAATTACTCTCACGTGGCACTGTCTCCAAGCAGCCCCCCAGTTATGGATTACTTTGTTCTCGACTTGACAGGAACATAATTAGAACTGTTGATGAAATCTACCAAATTGTTCCTCCGTGGCCTCAATGGTCAGGAAATTTGGCTGAGTCGTATTTGTCACTGATGTAAAGGCTCTAAACACTTCATATTAACTATGTTATTAATGTGCCCTCTAATCTGTCCGTGAATTGGTAACACTTGGAGGGAGCTTGTGCTCTAATAGCACCTTGTGATGAATTCATTGTAATGCTGCTCAAAAGTTTCTGGAGGGTGGGGGAAAAAAAAAAAAAAGAAACCTTAATAAAAAGTGAACATTTCTAGGTTGTTTCTTTTTTCTGTATGTGAATTTTTATGTTGTACAGTTTTGTTTTGTTTTGCTTAACTGGAGATTCATTTAGGCTTTACATTGACAGACCGTTTTCTGTTCTATAGGATTTGCTGACATTTGGGCTGTTTCATTGCCAGAGGAGGCTTTGTGTGTCCCAAAGGAAGTGAGTGATCTGGCCATAACAAATCCTGCCAAAATATTTTAACACCGTTACGATTTTCTAATGCAATGCGTAGTGAATGTGACTAGAAAAGGATGGTGAGTCCATGAAGGGGGTTCGCTCCCTCTCCTCTGCGATTTGTCCGGTGGAACGAGCACGCCGGAGCTGCTGGGGGGTGGGAGACCGCAGCCAGCAGTGGGAGGGGTGTTTGCCTCCTGAAGTGTGTCACTTCAGGTGCAGCAAGGGCTCAGGCTTAATCCTTAAAGCAACCTTTTAAATTTTGGTCCTGCTCTTGAAGTTTGCTGGAGTCCAGGGCCATCAGAGACAGCATTTTAGTCATGTGAGAAAATGTGCTTTGGCTGCTGTAAATGTTCAGTAAGTTTAAAAGGGAAATGTGTTAGGTACTTTTGGATGAGAGAGGGGTTAGTGGCTGAAGGTCCTAGAAGTTGACAAACTCATACCTTCACAAGGAAGGGTTGTCTGGTACTTCAGTATAGTTTTGAGGAACATTAAGGTGGCTCTTAACTTTATAAGCAACTCTGCTTAAAGTGCTAGAACACAAAATTAAGAGTTCTCACATGTAGTGTTCAGGGGATAAAGGCAACTCAGACAACCCAATGTTCAGCTTGGAGCTGTAGGTATGGGAAAACTGAAATTTATATTACCGAGCTATTCTCTAGAGCAGCAGGTAAAGTAACTGCTGTTTTTTTAATACCTGGGTGATTTGTTTCTATTAAATTTAATACTATCCACTCCCCTCTCTCTCTCCCCAATTCAACCTCCCCCCCCAAAAACCAACCCAAATATAACTTAAGTTAGTATTTGGTAGGCAATTTAAAACCTAAAACCAGTAAGCAGTTTAAAATGTGCTGACTGCAGGATATCAGCCAACATCTTGTGCCCAACATACACCACGTTGGATTACTCTGGCGATTGGCTTCTGCACCAGGGTAAACTTGTGTGTCTTTAGTCAATTTTACATTTATGTGCTTAAAAATAAACGAAGTAGCTGGCCATGTGCACCAGCAAGTTTTGCTTAAGGTAGGAAAGCTACTGACAAATAGAAAAGTTGAGCATAGCCACAGCTCTTCCTCAGATGGCCGTAAGTAAAGTCAGGCCTTTTGCTGTTGATGGTGTTTCCCACTTGGATGTTTCCCTGTTTGTTTGGTTTTGAATACCAGACAGAATTGCAAGTTCTCACGCTCATCTCCTGAGCCCTTGTCCTGATTTTCTGGGCTCACACAAACATCCTATTGCCTGTGGCCACCACATATGGCATTTCCCAGGTCCCAGGGGCAATGATGCTGTCACCAAAAGGAGGGAAGTGTTAGCCTGGGAGTTAGGACTTACTTTGAGACTTTATTTTAGGATCTTAATATTCGTAAATGAAATGGGAATCTTAACTCTGCATTTTTCTCATGCAAATCAATCTATTTCTAGTAATGAGCAATTTAAGTTGTTTTTTTTTTTAATATTGTAGTTGCCATCTCGGGAAATCAGGATCAGAATTCAGGATGCTCAAATTAGGTGTTAGTGCATACAGATATTCTGTTGATGAATCTATTATTAGAATGAAGTAGTATTTTCCATGGGTCTGTTTCTTTTCACTGCTTTTGTCTCTTTTCCTCTCTCAGGTAATTTTGTCTAAGTTTATTCTTCTATTCTTTAATTTCACTTCACCATTTAATTCATTTCTACCAAAGCCATGGGCTCTTTAAGGACTTTCTAAATGATTAGATCTTGTTACTTATTTGTAGTGTGTTCAAAACTGAATTGCTTTTTCTTTTGTCATAGTCTTGGTTTATCACTGTTCTAAAATGGGACGTTATTTGGGGCATTCTACCCAAAAGCATTCTTAATGCTGTCCTGGCTGTACTTCATCTGTTTTTCTAATATGCATTTGCTACTAAAAGTTTTCTATAAATGAATGAGTATTGTATTATGCTTGAATGTCATTCATTTTCTGTGTTTGGGGTTTTGGTTTTTTGGGTTTTTTTTCTTTTTTTTTTCCTTTAGTTTCTAGTGGAAATGTCATGTTGTGCATCCTGTACATACAAATCTAATTTGTCATTCAGTAGACCCAAATGCATGAGGAGCAGAGCTTAATCCTGACTTCACTTGTTTAAGAATAGGAAGTAAAACTACTTCTGTAAAAAACAAGGCTCTTACTCAAGGCGGGGAGGCGAGGAATGGGAATTTAATATCAGAATTGGGTCCTATAATATTAATTTGGTAAAACTGTTTGCTCTCATGGTGTCAGCTGTGGAGAGCATATGCTAGGAGATGCTCGTGTTCAAAATCAGGTTGCATAGTTAATCATTCTAAGAAATAGACTTATCACTTCATAAACTCTAGGAAAGACTGTTTTCTTTTCCAAACATTTAAATTACTGAGCCGTTTTATACATTAAAACCCAATTATGACTTGCATGGTATTTCAAAGAGTTTTCAAAGCTATTTCTTCTAGGAACTGTGCATAGTCTGAGGCTTTAGCACTGAGTGGATCATATTTTCAACTGTATCAACTGTGGAGTTTTTTTCTACCACAATAGTGTTTTGAGAATGTTCATTACCAGGCTAATCAGTACAAATCCCAAGCAGCCAGTTCCAGAATATGCTGCATGTCCCCTAAAACTAGCAAACTAAAATCCCAGTGTGGCCATTGAGCACCAGGATATAGCTTAAAAATACTTTATTTCCTTTTTCTAAGATGATAATGACCAGGTTAAAGTAAAGGTTTATTCTGCCACCTCTTTTCTGCCACATTATGCTGACTATGTGCAAAACACATTGAGAGAGAAATAAAAATCAAGGTATGTTGCAGGATTTTAGGGAATGAGATTCACCTGCTACTGATCAGAAATACCGGTTTTAAACACCACCTTTTTTCTTGGGGCCAGCTTAGTACTTGAGCTAAGTGTCAGTTTAAAAAAAAACCCCAAGAGTCCAGAACTCCAGAATAATCTTTCATCTTACCCATTTGGGTGCTGGTTTATCAGCAGAGAAGTGTATGTGGATCAGATCACACTAATTTGGTCAGGAAATGACCAGTGTGGTTGTGTATAGTGCAGTAGCCAGGGAGGGGTGTGTTATAAATATGAAGACATAAAAAATGCATGTGACACTGGCACCACGATGAGAACACTTACCAAAGGTACCCAGTCCTGAGTATAGAAAGTTATTACCAGAGCTTTGGGGAATTAATAGGATGGTGTTTGGTAAATGCTGTATTCCCAAATAACGGCTTAGCTACCACGGATATCAGGGCAAACGAGGTTTGTAAGATGAAGTATTCCTACTTTAAGGGCCAAATAAGAGAGAGAGAGTAAGTTTTCAAATCAGAAGCTGCTTTATAAAGACTTTTATGGACCAAGGATCGCCGTATAGGAAACAGCAAAGCTGTTTGCTTTAACAAAGAGATACAGAAGGGGACTAGGTGGTTCCTCACCCCACTCGTTCTGTATCTTACAGCAGAGCTGAAGTTGAGATGAGAGCCTGGTGCTTCTCTTCATGACAAGACTGTATGAATGAAAGGTTGCAAAGATACTAGAATTTACTAAGTCAAGTCATACTTGTCAATGACTTCTCTTGCTAGATATTTAAAGTTCAAGTGCTTGTTTGCTTTAGTTAAGTGCTCTGAAGTGCTTTTAAAAGTGTTGGCCCATTTATATAAACAAATTGTGAAACTCTATTGATAGTCTTCCCAGTCAGAGTGTGTTACCCAATATTTGAGTATCCTTCCTTGAGCCCCAAAAAGATTTGCACTAGCAACTTCTAACGCACCTGAGGCCTGTTAATGGGACATTGTGTTATTTTATCATAGACGTTGCCAGAAGTGCAGTTTCTTGGTTGCACACAACCTTGAGGAGAAAATAAGAGGGGAGTCAGTAGCTCAGAAACTTACTTATCCAGAATTTAAGTGTGACTTGGGAAGAAGAATAAGTTGGAGGCCCGATTTCCTCTTGGAACATTTGCAGTAGGGAATTAATACTTACATCTCTCCCACAGTTTTTTCCCCTCCTGCTCAGCTATGCTAACTCAGGAATCTCTTTTAGTGCTTGGAGTCAGGCAACCAAATTTAAACACTTTCTCAAACCATGGGAAAATCCTGTTTGCACACATATGACCACTCACAGAAAGAAGGGAAGCTACCAATGCTGTTAGTGAAGGTGAAGGCTGGGATGGTGTTCAAGTGCTTCCCCCCAGTGATCCCCTACCGGGCAGTGTTGTAGTGCTTCCTTACTAGTTTTTCTCATCATAACATTGCTCTTCTGGAGTGATGTCCTTTAACCTAATGATATTGTTTGATACTGAAAGCCTAAGAATGTCATAAGATTGTATATTGAAAGTTAGCCTTTTTCTGTGGATTAAGAAACACGCAGTATTTGGAGGGATCACTGGAGAGACCTTGTCCAGTAAGATCAGGGCAGTTATCTCCAGGAAAAGTAAACTGAATGCCATCAGCAACTGTCCCCCAAAATGCAACATAGTGTGAACAATAGGGATGTAGCTGAGTGCTATCTTAAAACTAAAACTGCATCCTTCTTTAAAAAAATAAAAAGCAGCTTGTCCTAATAATTTTAATCTGCATGTGTAGTCTTTTTACCTACCTTATGTACTATTGGCGAGATTCAGGGGGTGTCATAAGCAGGTGAATTTAGAGCTGTTGCTAATTTAAACTGCATTTAATAAAACACAAGTTTGAGATATCTTACAAATCAGTGAATGTGGCATAGTTTGAAGATTGCTTTTGTCAAGTTTGATTAGCTCAAAGAGAAACCTTTTCTAAATATTGGTTGAGAGATTAATCAGGCAATGTAAGACCTTGAATTATTCCTCATCACAGGAAAACAACATAATGTATTATCTCATTTAAAGACTGGGAAAATGGAACTTTTGAGGATTTGAAATTTGTGTTTTAAAGATTCTACCCAAGGCAAAACTTTCAGGCTGTTCTTTTTTTAAACTGACTTGTAATTTTTCCATATTATACTTCACTTTCTACAGCGTATTCCCTTATTACAAGCTGATAGTACCAACATCATTACATTGAAGGATGCTCTCATTATTGACTCCATTCTCAATTAATTATAAGTTTATCGTGTTTTAATGAGTAGGATTAAACTTTCATATTCCAAATATATGTCTTGCATTGCTTGCTTAGAAGCTTTCTAAAGAATGTGGCTGATCGACTTCTCTGAATCTGTACAAGGAAACAAAATATTCTTTGTGCACATTAAAAAGTGTTTACTGTATTTACAAACACAGAAGAGATTGATTAGCTCTCTGCTTTGGAACAAAGTATAGAATTTGGGCAAAAGCTTTGCTGCACTTTTCTAGCGTTCACTGTCACAAACTGTTGTTGTCTTCACTGAAATAGAAGCTCATATAAATCTGTTATGTCCTGTAAAATAAAGGATGGCAACAGGGAGAGTAGCACTAATGTATTTCAGGCACACCCTAATTTTCACTGGGTGATCTGTATTCCTATTCAATAAATGCCAGCTTCCTTCTGTGGCCTTTTTTTGCTCTCCCCCCAAAATGAGATGGTACTTCGTACTTTTACTTAATTGCCCCGTCTTTTAAAAGTGTGGTACATTTGCATCAAAGCTGCTGCCACCTGTGCCTTTCAGATTCGGTCCAGTGCAGCTCTGCAGGGTGTCTATCAGGCTTTCTCTCTTAAGTTCAGTGTGCATTATTAGATCCTGTTCTGTTAGCAGAGATCTTGGTCGTATTTTTTAGCAGAAGTTTTATGTTCATTTGTCTTTTGTTTCCTTGTACAGCTTCACACTTTTCTCATTAGTACAGATCAAATAATTTCTAAGAGTGCTTATTCTTTTGCTTATGCGCCTGCAAAACATACACACAGGGTGGATGTATTCCAGACCTGATGTGGGACCAATTCTGGTGATTTCAGTATGCTTAGGGGTTTTTTCCCCCCTGGTCTATCAATAATAATTAGATACCTGTAAACAATAAGCACCAGTAAGTTTGGACTCTGTGTCAGTGTAGACACATGGGTGTCATAGCAAGGGCAGGTAAGCAGGTTCCTTAACAAAAGAAAATCTTTCATTAAATATGTTTTTGCATTGCTTGTTTAGCCTGTATTGAATGAAAAGTAACCTTGCAATGTGAATAGCAATGTCAACTGATATCACAGTCTGGTTAATAACACACGAGCTTGATTTCTAGGGGATTGGAGCAGCATGTCCCACACCAGGTAGGAACCCAAAGTCCTGGTAAATGCTCGGCAGCAATCTACACCCCAGGCCATTTCTCATGAGACCTGTTACTACAAATAGCCTGTGGCTACATTTGGGTATTCAGGTTTCCACAGGATGTGGCTGCTCTTTCTCACTTACCAGATGGCTTTTCATGTACCATCACCTGTCCTGGTGCTCCTTCGCCTCACTAACAGAGTTGTGACAAGAGCTGTTGGATGGTTGTGAAAGCTGCTTTCTGCATGTGGCCATCATAATTATCACATGTGGGCACCTTTATTTAGCAAGTCCACACATACATTACTGGTGCAAATGTCTTATGTTTGGGTACATTCATTTTATATCTTCATTTTATATCACTAATAAAATGGATATGTGGTGTTGATATTTCACAGCCTAATCAGAAAGAGCCTAATTTAACAAAAAACCTGCTTGATCTAAGGATCAGGCTTTGCATGTCTGTATGATAGGGGATGAATTTCTTCATACCCCTGTTTGGAGGAACATCTATAGCTCAGTTGTGCCTTTGCACTGGTTGAAAGTAATTTAGTAATCTCAAGCATGGCAATGGAAGTTTTATACTCCACCTCCCCTCTCCATCCTCAAGCACATTTTGTACATGTACCATCCTTATCATCAGCATCTGTCTTTTGAGTGATGACTTGCTTGTCTCTAGGTCTCTGTCCCTTTATACAATGCCAGATCTAAAATTACATCTGTCTAGAGAGAAAGGCATGATCTCAAAGAATTAGTACTGACCTCAAAATTTTATTGCCAGTAACTACATGTGATATTGGTTTAAATTAACCAGTAATTATTCAGAATCATGTAGGAAAGAGTTAAAAATATTAAACAAAAAAAATCCCTTTTCCAGGCAACTGGACCCCTTCCTTTCAACACAGCTGTTGCAGGAGGTTTCAATGGTATGAATAAATGTATTTCTTTTAACACTTTTGTTGTTTAAAATGCTATTGTTTCATCTGAGGTGTGAGGAGATGTGCTAACCTTGTCAATGTGGGTGCAGTAGAGCAGAAATGATAACTGTATATACTTTTTTTTTTTACAAAAATACAGAGAGTGTGTGTGTGAGAGAGAGGGAGAGACAACTTATTTAAATCCTGAATACAGTCAGACCTCATATGCATTGTTAAAAAAAAGCCCTAAAGAATTGCATATGGATTAGGGGGATGAATATTCTATTATTTCAGTCTGTTCTGCTGATCTTCTTATTGTGACTTTGCGCTTCAGAAATCTGCCAGGAATTTGGCTTTGCTGTACTAGACAGTAATTTTAAATGTGTATCAAGCACTTGATAGTGTATGATTTGCGTGCTGTTGCATTCCCATTCCCTAAATTTTCCACCAATTTATTACTTTTTTCATACTGTTTTAATATTTCAGGATGATGAATATATACAGCATCATTAAAAGTAAATAAAAAATGCATGAAATTAAAAAATGGAATATTAGATGTTTCTTTGCTGTAATCCCTGGGTCCAATAGGAATGAAATGTCTCTGTTCTGTCAAGTAATCCCTAAACATGATTAGGGACCTTGTAGTTTCCACATAGCCCACATAATATTTGTATCATATAAGCCTATTTATGTAAGGTTTGAGTAAAAGTTGTTATTAGAAGACCTATAAACCTATTCTACAATTCAAAAAGATATGCTTGTCTCTTAATCTCTCTACTTTTATTATTTTGCTGGAGATGGCAATATGTCCTTAATTCATATTTCAGAATTCTGTTGCATCTTTTGGGTACTTATATAGTGCGTTAACAATCCCAATGAAATGTATTTTTAAGACAGAGGACTGAGTTCAACAGTTCATCTACTCTTGCAGCTTCTCCTTAAATCCTCATTGGAAGGGATGTGCACCTCTTTCTAGGTCTCTCCTTTGACATCTGGGTTTAATCTGACCTGGGGGTCTGGAGATGGAGAGATCGTTTTTCTCATTTTGGGGAAGGGAAGGTGGAAAGAGGGAGGGGATTAATTTTCTCTGTTTAAATCCTGTGATAATGCATTTTCAGTGATGGCGGTGCTTCTGGCAGCTCCATAGAAAGTTTTAGAAATCAGCTTTTGATTTGATGAGCCTATAGCAGAGTTTTAAAGACAAATAGCTAAAAAGAGGGAAAATGGGGAAAAGCCTTGAATGACAAAAGACTCAGACAGGAGAGACAATGGCCATTGTCTCTGTTTCTTGTGACACAGTTGTGTTGCAGGTGTAACAGCCCAACACTTCCTGTTCCCTGGCTCAGCTTCTTGCCTGGGCAGCAGAAATGCTCATCTTATGTGTTGTTAGGCTGAATTCATTACTGTTCAGAGGTATTGCAGTTCCATGGTAGCACAAGGAAGATCAGGAAATAAATAAGAACAGTAACTTATATGCTTGTATGGTTTGAGGAGGCTTTCATGAAGAAAATATTTTCAAATGATAGCAGGGGTCACCTGTGGCAATTCTGTATTTCCCATAAGGAAATCTGAGATTATATTAACCCTGAGCTATCTACTGAAAAAAAACTGCTGTGGAAATACACCTGTATTGCCTTCCACACTGCAGTGAAATTTACTTTTATTTCATTTTCGGCAGTTAGGGTGGCATTTGAGCAATAGCCCTATTCTTGTATTTATGAACTAAGAGAAGCAAAACTGCTCACTGCTGAGCCCAGGGATCCTCTTCCAGGAAAACTGAGATCAATAGCTGTTATCAAGTCTTCATTTATAGGGAGTGTGAAATGACCACAAAGTCCTGATGTTCGTCAATTAATAGGTCATGCTTAAAACCAGGCTATCTGCCCCCTGCCCCCCACCCCAAGCTACCATAGTCAGAAATTTTGATCTTTGATATCATTTTAAACAGTCACTTTCAGTTGTAACAATTCCTTTTTAGCTGGAGAGACTGTATTACAGTAGTACCAATAAGTTAGAGATAAATGATAGTTTCCCTCGCCAACCTTCTCCTTCCTGCAAGTAGTGGAAGGTGGGAATGAGATGATGATACTTGAGGCTCGTTTTCTCATCCGAAGCAGGGATTTACAATTATTATTGCAGTTACTTTTGGGTTTTGGTAATCAGCAAAAAGGGAAGTGCACACCCCAACTAGAACAGAACAACCCCTGAAAGCTGAAAAGAAAAGCCTTGCACGCAGATGTGTTTTCAGTTGCCTTTATTTCCTCAGTTTAAGTGGAAAAGAGGGATTTGGGAAAGCGGGAGCTTAATTTAACAAAATAATATTATGCTTTCGATCCTTAAAATGAAAGAATTATTTGGATACTTAGCAGTATAATGTCTTTGAATAATGCTGGTGCTTAAGTTAGAAAAAATGATATTGTCAGTGTGCTGTGTTTTCCTCTTATGATGTTTTTACCAATTTGGCATTTATGGGAAGCAATATCATTGTTGAGAAGTTTCCAAATTGCTTTTTATAGAAATCCGCAGAAATTAAATCTCCTCCTTGTTATGAAAATGAAGTGATGTCTTGAGACACTGGTATATTAGCACAAATCTGTGGAGACAATAAGCCAAATTCTGCTTGCAGTTATTGTGTGTCCACTTTTAATAGCTTCAGGAAGCTGTGTTAGCTACAGGCTGTTGCAGGGCATTGTAAATAAGCATATGTTTAACTACAGCATGTGAGCAGTAGTAAGAGGCAGTGTAACATCCCAGCCCTTCTCCCTGTCCCCTTGGACCACGTGGCTCTAAGACATATTGGAAGGAAACACACAAAATGGGTTGGAAGTGAGACCAGTTCAGGGGCAGTCCAGGCAAGCCACTGTTTAGTGGGGATGCAGTGCAGAATTATTTTAACTCAGAACCCTCATGGGTCTTCATAGCTGAATTTAAACCACATAAAAGTGCTGTACGTGATGCGTTTAAATTCATTGACAGAATTAAGGCGGGACTAAGGCAAGTGCATGATTGATTTTCACAAATACAATCAAATCTAAGAGATGGAGGAATGCAAGATGGATCAAATTTTAAGACCTGATTTACCTACATCAGATATTTAATGGCATGCTTAATTTGATTGCTTCACCAAAAACTACTCACAGTAGTAAAGCCACTGACTAAACGTCTGTGTAATCAAGGGATCTGCATGCATCTACATCTTGATTTCCATGTACAAATAACCAGCAATTAATGGTTCAGAATGACTGCAGGGAATGGTTTAAGGTTCAAAATGGCAGCTTTAGGGTTTTGGGGGTCTTTTCGCATTATTTCACTATGTTTTTTAGTAGTATAGGCAGACTTGTGCAAGTCCATGCAAACAGAAGTTTTTTTAACTTGGGTTGCAGAAGGCTCTTTATGGCTGTAGCTAGAAGCCATCTCTCTTCAGCAAGATTGAATGCTTTTAATAATGAGATTTAGGCTCTTAATATTAAACCCAACATACTAGCCTACTTCTGTGTAGCCAAAGTGTCCCGTTACGTGGGTTTGAATAAAAAATCAGGAAAGATCTTTGAATAGAGGGATGACAGCTGTTGAATGTGTTCCATAGCAATCCCGAGGCACTGTATACTTTCTTCTTGGGATTTAACACGTTTCTGAGGGAAAAGTCAGCAGTCACTATTGGCACCCTTTTTATTTTTTCTTTTTTAATTCATCTCATTGTAATGTGTATGAGGTACATTAGCATATCAGACCAAGAGTCTTGAAAATACTGATACATCCTCATTATTTTTACTGTAGTATTTCTATAGCAGTGAATCATCAATTACATTAAGTCTTTTTATTTCCCACAGCACAACTACAACAATTGACATTAAGGGTGTTATGCTCACAGTCCATTTCACCACTCATTCGAGTACGGGCAAACTTTGGCTGTTTTCTCACAGTAACCTTTACAATGCAACAGATAAACATTATTTTTGTTTTAATGACTCCCAAATAATGTCATATTTAAATGAAATGCAGTTTGCCTCAGCAGGGTTCTTTGAATTTATGAGCATTTTTGTCCCATATCCTACAATAATGTGACAAATATTTGCATTTTTACTGTTTCCTTGAATACTTTTAAACACCCATTTTTAGGAGACTTCAGATTGCTTTTGAACATATTTGAACGCATTTTTAGCTATCACCAAGCTTAAAATAGGAACCCTTTTTTCAGCTTATCTTTATTAAACACCTGTAAAAATCAGTGGTATTTCTTTTTTCTTATAAAGCTTTCTTCCTTTAACGAATGCCAGAAATGCTGCACAGTTTGTTCCAGTATGGGCTTCTTTTCTTGGCGGTAATGGGCAGTAAATGGTCTGGTAATGTCTCTTCCATACACACAGACATTTGCCTGCCTGAATATCATAAACAGAAACGTAAAATTGTAATGAAATGCGCCTGATCTTTAACTATAATCAATTAATATAAGAAATGTTAGGCAGCTTTCAGAAAATATCCGTAATTAAGTCATAGAAATTGATCATTCTGTACAAATGGTCATGCTTACAGTAAACCTCTAATCTAAAGAGTAGGTGGCCAGGCATGGTTAAAGGCCAATTATTTACTTTTTCTTATTGAATATTCATTTTCCTTTTTATAAAACCATGGGTTTATTTGTCAGGGGAGGGATTTTTAGAGTGTGTTTGTTGTTTGGGGTGTGCTCAGACAGGTACTTTAGAAGAAATTCTATTATTCAGAATCTTTATAATGTAAGTGTGGAGTCAGCAGCTTAATCTTGATGTTCTTGGAGGCAGTTTCACAGAGTTCTTCATGTCTTGACTGAGTTAAGTTTTCTGGTTTCATGTGCTTTTTTTTTCAAGAATGAAAATTGGCTGATTATTTTTAAAGCAATGTTTTCATGTGCTGAATCAAATTTTAAAAAATCAATCACATTAATTCATGGTCTCTATACAATCATACTAAGACGTCTCTAACATTCACAGAAGTCAGTGGAAAGGTTTCTGTATTGTTGTTCTCCTGCAAAAAGAACTTCTGTGTATGCTTTTTAATCAAAAAACCCAGCCAAATACCCTGTACAGAATTTCGTAAGTGAAACCAAATAATTTAAAATAAGACTGTGGTTACTCACCAGTCTCCGTTTGAGCACTGTGCTAGATGTTGGTTAAAATTAGACTTCCTTAATGGACTAGCTAGGGAAGGTAGGAGCGAAAATAAGAAAAAGGTGACAGAAGTAAATATGCTCATAAATACAGAAGCACCGTGTTTGCTTTTGTGGCCTTTGATCAAGCCCAGGAGTTTACTTTCAAAGGACATTGTGGGATGCTTGGGAAAGGAACAGCCACCCGGTGTAATTGGAAAGGGGGAAGGTCTGCAGCACGGCGGCTGCTCCCCCTGCCTCTCTGATAAGATTGTAAGAGTTGCTAATATCAGTATTCAGTCTTGTAGCGTGTCAGGGCGCTTTCATGTGAACTGAAGTGAACTGTCTGTACGCGCTCCCTCCCGCGCTCCTTCCCAGCGCTCCGTGCCGCATTGAAGTCAGGGGAGAGGAAAAAAAGATTTGAGGATTGCCCAATTTGTTCTGACATAAAGAGATGTTTAGCTCTGTGAAAGGTGGTGGAGGCAGAGTGCCTGACTGACATTTCAACAGGCTGTCTGCTGGGATTGCTCACTTCATGT